>NC_056741.1:933456899-933809399 GCF_019279795.1 Protopterus annectens | reverse complement strand
GGACAGTCACCAATGCACCTTCATGGCCCTGATGGTGGCTGCACTGGGGGCTGGGTAGGAGGGTCAGGATGGCCCTCTAATTGAACCATGCTGCCCTCTAGCTGGCATAGCTGATCTCCAAACACCATACAGAGCTCACTACACACCACGGGCCAGACCTGACTGTGGGTGACAAGTTCCTGTCCACCCACACCCACAGGGGTGGCCTGAGACCCATCCCCTGTGGCAGTTACACCCGAAGGTGGTGCAGGCCCAACAGATGAGGAGGTCCAGGCTGTGACACACACCTGCTGGTGCTCTTTGCCATGGCCAACTGAGGTGGGACCGATGCTTCTGCTGGGACCAGCTTTCCCATATGGCTATGGTGTTGCAGCTTTCAAACAGATATGGGTTAGTAATACTCAACAGCATTCATGATTAGTTATGATAACATGCATACATATTCCCATTAACCCAGAACACCAGTTTTAGAACAGTTGCAGACCAAGCAGAACACATGTATATGTAATGCATGACATATGTACAAAGGGTGACAGACTTGTGACTGGAGCTATGAACACTGGCCCAATGTTGGCATGTTGCTGTGATAACCTCAGACATTTACTGTTGTACCAGTTTTTTTTGTGACATATGTTCAATGAGGGATATGAAGTCAGTAACTCTCATTGCTGTCACCATGTACTGACTGCAATACTCACACTATGCTTCCTCAGTTCTCAAATTGGTGTTCTGTGAGTAGCACAAAAAACAAAGGGTTTCACACAATGCCCAGTCTGCAGATGACCCTACAGATGGGGGGTTCATCACAAACATAGCACTGTCATGAGGGTTATTACAACATGCAGACTAGCTATAACCACATACACCCTGTTAAACAGACTTTACTCTAAATGAAGAATAGCAACACTTACATTTTGTAGTCATGTTTGGCACATTCCCCTCCTGTCTGTTGGTCTTTTTCCACAGTGTATATTGTTTCAGGTAAATCTCAAAGCCATCTGTGGTGATGCTTGCCAAACACCAGATGTAGGTTCTGCTCACAGTGAATGTTATGACCCAACAACATCATGGTCCTCCTAGATATTGTAGTGTGTTTCCATGCAATTGGCTATGGGAATGTTACCACAGCTGTTCCACATGCAATCAGCTAGAGGAGGACTGCAATTGGTGCAGAGGCCATCAGCTGATAATGACCATCACCTACAAAACAGAAGCTGCTACCTCAGCAAAGCAGGTGTACATCTCCACATCCACCAGAGAGGGTGTGAGAGGGACAGACAGAGACAAAGTATGTTAGGGAAGGGGTGGCTGAGTAAAACCTAAGCATGTTTTTGTCACACAGCTACCAGTACAGGGTTTCAAACACTTGACTTGCTATGCATAACTATCACATGTGTATGCAGTCATTGCATGTGCCACATAGCTTACATGTTGGTGAGCTGTCTAGACGTATATGTGCTGGTGAGTGACATCTGCAACACAGATATAGTTGCGATACAGTAGGTTTAGCACATTTGCCTGTCCACATGAACAGGTATCAGCGTCAACACAGCCACACTCTCTAAGGGGCTCATACACATTGCCACACTTAGCTGGGTCATGAATACACTTCCTAACAAGTTAGTTTGCCACAATACAGTAATGCATAGGTATCATATGGCCCACAAGAGTTATCCTGAGGTTTTATGGGCAAAGGGTATGTGAAGATGTCTGACATTAGACAGCATGCTTCAGTATGCCAGTGGGAGTGGTACTGGGTTTGCATGTGGTTGGAAGCATCATACACCACACACACAGACAGAGGGTGCCAGTACTGATGGGCATGTGTGTATTGCTTCACGGGTGTGTAGGGCTTGGCTGTGCCAGAGGGCTGTACAAGGCTAGGTGAAGATTATACCTTGGCATAAGGGGTGTAGTGTCTGGAATGACCCACACAAGTGGGTACTGTATTCACCATCCAGTCACCTGGGTTACTATTGTGTGTGGCCAGTGCTGTGCAATGCTGGCCATGTATGTGTTCAATATGCCATGACATGGAAGGTGTCTGGGATGTGCACACATCCCACATTCATGTACAGTAACATGGAAGTGTATGTGGGTTGTCTGGTCCATGTTGTGTACACAGATTGTTATCATCAGATGTGCGAGTCCTGGCCTCATGTGGTGGGGCCAGGTAATGGGCAGCCGGTTAATCCTGCACCTACATTGATAGCATGATACAGGTATTCCCTGTTGTCAGTGGCATCTGTCCATACAGGGCATGTGTGTAAGGCATGGTATGTCCTTTGTGGATCACATTTAATGGAACCACAGTTGTTGCAGGCGTCCAGTGGGAAACATAGTGAAGGCGCACTGTCTGCAATTATGTACCTATTGTACTGATGGACAGGGTGCCATGCCCTCTGTAGTCCAGTGCAATCACACCATGTTTACTATCTGTGAACAATATGCAGGGTACTAACCATATAGCAGCTGTTGCCTAGGCACATGTGTTTTACAAGACATGGGTTCAGAGTGTTCTCTGGGTAAGACTAGGGTTGCTTACTTTGTTCACCTGGCCTTGATATCACATCTAGGGGTATGGATTGGTACCTCAGCCTCTTGGCTGATTGACATCTGTTATCCTTGTAAGGTGGGCATTGTGACATACATAGGGCCACCATATCAAAAAATTGCCAAACCTACTCCTCAATGAGTCTAGATTTTGCGCACTCACAGCCCCCTCCACACAGGATACAAATGACAGATGCACACACTTTCCATGCCTGGGAATTGAGCTCCTACCTAACTTGTTTACCATAGAACAGCATTATGCAGTTATAGTATGCACCACAGAGATTGCTAGGTTACCCCTTCCCAAAAGGTGTATTTCACAGTTGATGACATCAGCATACTTGCCAAAGTGGGGCAATGGAGGTTGTAGTGTCTGTGAATGGACTCAAAAGCATTGCTCCCTACACTGACAGAGGAACACACACACAAATATCCACACTTGCCATGTCTGGGAATAGAACTCCTGTCTAACTAGTTTATAACACTACAACATTACACAGGTATAGCATGCACCATGGAGATTACTGAGCTCTTCTTTTTTCCAAAGGTGTATTTCACAGTTGATGACATCAAGTGGAGGTTGCAGTGTCTGTGAATGGACTCAAAAGCATTGCTCCCTACACTGAAAAAGGAACACACACACACACACACACACACACACACACACACACACACACACACACTTTCACACACATGCTTGCCATGTCTGGGAATAGAACTCCTACCTGACTAGTTTAGCACACTACACGACACGCCACAGTGATTACTGAACTGGTCCTTTCCCAAAGGTGTATTTCACAGTTGATGACAGCAGAGTTGACAAATTGGGGAAACGGGGAGGGGATTGTGTGTGCAAGGGCCATAGCCCATTCATCTAGAGGTAGACACACCACACTCAGGCACACACACATTTATATTCCACAGGTGCATGTATACAACTGCTAAGTGACTACTGACTTCTACAGTCATATTGCACAGTTAGCACTAGCACCATAGACACTATCAGGCTTAATGATTCCAGAGGCGAATGCCTACGGAGATAGACATTTGCACATCATGTGGTATTATCCATTTGGATGTGTGCTGGATGGGACAGGCCTAATGATGGTAGTCTCTTTGTGAATGTCACTCTCTTCCACGCATCTATGTATGTGTACCTTTGGCATATTATAGTGTGTTGTCCTTGGATATATGTGTGGATTCCTATCCAATGTGTGTGCAAAGCATAAGCGGTGCATACTGAGGGTGTATATACTAACATCTGTGACTGACAGATATGTATGGTCCACTGTTGTTGGAAGACATGTGCTTCATTTATTTCAGTGTGGGAACATGCCCAGTATAACCTTGCATACTTAATGTGTGATTCCATTCCAGGTCATTTGTACTCCAGTGCAGGATTTGTGTTCTACACCTACAGCTAGCAAACTGCTTCTGCAGTACATCTGTAGATCAGTTGACAGTATAAGTTCAGAATGGGTGGCTTATGGTGGGGTACAGTAGTTAAGTATGTCTGTGCTGCTTCTGCTACATGGTCCTGAAGGTGGCAGAGATATTCAGACATAAGTACTGTTATACACTGTGATGTATTATGTCATCAAGCACTGTCAGGTTGACATATTTGCTTGCAGTGGATGCCCTGGGGAACACAGGGTGAATGCAGCTTTATCCAGTATTGTCATCAGCAGCCTACATATACTTGCACACTCATGCCATTCTGGAGGGGAAGCATCCCATGGTTGTACATCCATTGACATGACAAAATGGCCATATCTTGCTGTGGCGACAACTCACAGCTGTACAGATTCATACAGGTTAACCAGAGGAAGGGGTTATACTTCTGTATATTACCCCTACACATTGTGGTGTATGAGCAGGATTTTAGCCACCCATTCTTTGCAAACAGGGATAGTATATGCACATGGCTGAGTATTGGACTTCATACACTCCATGCCGGCCATGTTCCAAACCCCCACCCATCCATTATTCTATCCTCTTCCATACATCATGCTGGCATACTCTGATATTTTCACTATAGTTTTCACCTCATCACAGCAGTAATTACTTGTTGGTCCAGAGTTCATACAGTGAGACATGGTGCCCATCTTACTGTGATTTGTGGAATTGGCCTTGCATTTGGGTTTTGTGGACTGTGTTATGTCATTATGTAGGGGTAGATGTCATAACATACATTGGTAGTACGGGTGAGAGACAGGCCTTTGGCAGATGACTGTAGGGCAATTGGTAGTGATGCAG
Organism: Protopterus annectens; assembly: GCF_019279795.1. Lineage (NCBI taxonomy): Eukaryota > Metazoa > Chordata > Ceratodontiformes > Protopteridae > Protopterus > Protopterus annectens. The sequence goes on along the minus strand of NC_056741.1, from coordinate 933,804,590 downwards.
GCCAGATGTAACAACCCATTGCATTCTGCCACTACTACAGTCCCAGATTGCAGCAAACTATATTCCCCTGGGGTTACAGGGTGAGTTTGCATGGTGTTCTTGGCAATACCATCTGTCAGTATAGATTCAGTGTTGTGGGTGGTGTCAGGGTGCTGTTTACAACTAGGGACAAACCTGCATGGGACATCTGCTCTGCATGCTCTATACTTTCACTATTGCCACACACAGGTTTGAGTCATATTGTAGTCATTCACAACAGCAGGGGTGAGACCAGTGAGGTACCTGTGGGTGGTGTTTGTGTGAACTGGGTGCATGTGTGCTCTGGACAGTCCATGCATCGAACTGACATTTATGCATGGGGCATTCCACTTCTGCTGGCTTGTGCAGGGACAACAGCTGTTTCTACATATGTCATTCCAATGACCTTTGCTGTCTGCCAACATTTATCCAGATGACATTGGTATTCTCCACTAGCAGACCAACTGATGTGCTGCAAACCTGTATGTAGAATTCCAGGGATGTGTCCATTTAACAGTTACATATTCTACACTGTCTGTCTGGGGTACTTCCCCTTGTGTAGTGCTTGTATACTTGGGCTGACATTCATGGCATGTCCATATTTCAGATGGTAACACACAGAGTACTTCCAAACAGTTACTGTGGCTTACTGCTGGCATGTGTTTGGCTGGACAGAATTGTGTATGGCACTGCAATTGTGATACCTTGGCCCTGTCCTCAGCCATACTGGGAAATGACTACTAGGACAAATGTCAGCATGCATACATTCTGACCACTGGCACATACTGCACAACACAGCAACCTAAATCACACACACCTGCATAGTGTACACATGCTACAATCTATCCTGCTACCTTGGCCAGCTCAGTTAAGCGGTGCTACACTGCTATTATACCTACACATACATGTTAGTACATTTCTACATGGGATTGTAGGGGGCCACACCTGACTGTTACTACATTTCTACATTGGATTGTGGGGGGGAGACACACCTGACTTTTGCAACATTTCTACATAGGATTTTGGGGTGGGGTCACACCTGACTTTTACTACATTTCTACATTAGATTTTGGGGGCACACCTGACTGTTGCTATATTTCTACTTAGGATGTTGGGGTTGGGAGTGCACCTGACTGCTGCTACACTTCTACATTGGAGTGTGGGGGGGGGCACACCTGACTGTTACTACATTTCTACATTGGATTGTGGGGGGGCACACCTGACTGTTACAACATTTCTACATTGGAATTAGGGGTGAGGGGCACACCTGACTGTTGCTACATGTCTACATTGGAATTAGGGGTGGGGGCACACCTGTCTGTTGCAACATTTCTACATTGGGTTTGGGGGGGTCACACCTAACTGTTGTTACATTTCTACATTGGATTGTGGGGTGGGGGTCACACCTGACTGTTACTATATTTCTACATTGGATTGTTGGGGTGGGGGGCACATCTGACTGTTACTACATTTCTACATTGGATTATGGGGGAACACCTGACTGTTGCAACATTTCTACATTGGATTTAGGGGTGGGGCACACCTGACTGTTGCTACATTTCTACATTGGATTCTGTGGGGGGTTCACACCTGTCTGTTACTATGATTCTACATTGGATTGTGGGGGGGGGGGCACACCTGACTGTTTTTGCTATATTTTTTACAGTGGGATTTGGGAGGGGTCACACCAGACTGTTACTAAATGTCTACATTGGATTGTTACTTCATTTCTACATAGGGTTGGGGGATGAGCACACCTGACATGCACACTTTTGCTATGTCTGTCCTGGTATTTCAGGTACTCCATTTCATTCTGTTTTCTAACCTATCATATTGCCTAGAGGCATATCAATGTACTACAGGCCTTAGGTTTAATTGACCTACATTTCAGTTTCTGGCTTCTTACCCATCAGATGTACCATCCCACTACCTGACCTGTTGTAGTCTATCTGTGTTGATCTGGTGGGGATGTTCTCCATAGCCATCATTCACAGGCCTTAGCACAGCCTTTGCTTGTGTTTGTCTACACCTGTCCTGCTGGCTGAGACTGTTGTTGGGTATGTGAGGCTCCCTGACTGGCATATGTGCATCACATGGACACACACGTGGGCCGGCAGTTTTCATGCAGTGTGTTTTGTCACCTTGTGTAGTACAGGCTACTATGGTGACACCAGTATTTGTTACAGATCTCATGTTGCCACTAGAGGTGTCTACTATCTGCTGGCATCCCAATCAGCCACCTGCTTCCTTTGCATGCTGACATCCATACCACAGATACAAGTAACTACACATACTACTCAATTCAGCAATTGGTAGGAAGATTGACTTACCTTTTTGGTGTGCCAGTACTGAAGATGGTGCTGGAGGGCTGCCTATGTCGGATGCACATGGTACACTCCCTATACATGGTTAAGCACAGGGAGTGTCTTGTTTGGCATCCCTTTTACTGTATGTGCGAGTCACAGAGAGTTGTCATTCCCTGGGTCTCAACTGTGTCAGTGTATGTGCTATGCTTTGCCTTTTTGCCAAGGCCAAGGTCTACTGGGCATGCCTTCTTCTGCCTACTGGGACAGGCTCAGGTTGTTCCTCCTCTGAGTCACTCTGTGCCTGTGCAGGCCTAGGCAATGGTGGGGGGCTGTGTGGCCCTGTCCCATGTTTTTCCTGCTGCAGCTGTTTCCACAGGATCATATTGTGTAGCATGGCACATACAATGACAATTTGGGTACATGTAGCTGGTGAGTACTACAAGGCTCCAACGGATGTGTCCAGGCACTGGAACCGTGACTTGAGCATCCCAAACACATGCTCTATTATGATTCTGGTCTGTGCGTGTGCCTCATTATGGAATTCTTGTTTGGGTGTGTGTGCATTTCTGATGGGTGTCATCAGCCATGGCTCCAGTGCATAACCAGCATCCCCCACTAGCTGACTGTATGGGATGTTCCCATTGGCAAATCTCTGGTACAGCTGCGTCAGATGCCAGATGTGGGAGTCATGATAGCTTCCAGAGCAGCCAGCACATACATTCATTATAATGCCCTGGGCATTACACATGACCTGGCAGTTGATGGAGAGGAAGCCCTTGAGGTTAATGTAGACTCTACCCTGGTCACCGGTTGGTAATTTGATGCATATGTGGGTGCAGACTATGGCACCCACTACATCAGGGTATTCTGCTGTTTGGTGGAAGAGATGCATATTGCTGGCCAATGCTTCACAGGTGTTGGGGAAATATATGTGCTCACCAGCATGTGCTGACATGGCATCCAGGAACTGGTGGAATACCCTGGATGCTGATGCCTGTGAGATGCCCATCATATCCCCAGGTGGCCTTTGGAAGGTACCTGTGGCTAGTATTCGTAGGCCTACACATACCTTGGTATCCACTGGGATGGGTTCCCCACTGTAAGCTCTGTGTATGAAGCATGGCCGGCACAGCTCCACAATTTCCTGTAGGAGGTCTCTGTCCACCCTATAGCGCTCCACTATCTCCAGCTCATGTAGCCCCTGATAAGTGACCCTGGGTCTGTACAATCTTCTCCATCTCCTCACTTCAGGTTGGTTGACAGCATTCTCATCCACACCACCCTCAGCCTCTTCCACATGCTGATGTATAATAGCTGCTGCAGACCCTATCATTTTATTGCTTTTGTTATTTAAAAAATCCCTGCTTGTATACACTGTTAGTGTAGAGTTTGTGGGAAAAAACAGAGGGAAAGGTGTTTGCATAGTTTATAGTAGTGTGCTGGGCTGGGCTGCTGCCTGTGTAATTGGCTGATTCTGATACATTTCACCTGCCAGCTATGCTAGTTCTCCTTGGTTACCTTCTTACTGCTGGTTTCCCTTCTCATTGCCTTCCTGTTTAAGCCTGGGGCCACACTGCAGAAACAGAGTGCTCAAATGTGCACAGAGCTGCTATTTCCTGATTTACTTTTTTTTTTCCTTTAAAACCTGAAGTGCGGCACGCACACCTGCTTAGGCAATGTAAAGAGTGCTAGGCAGCCTCAGACACACACCCTTGCTTAGCTCTGCTAAGCTAAGCTAAGGGCAAACCCGAGCCACAGGGCTACAATCCGCTTACAGTATAGCTGACAGCCCCCTATGATGTCAGCTTACTCCTAGACTTGCACCAGCTATTCATGCTCTTACACTGTTGGGACCTGACTCACATGCTGGGGAAAACTGTGATTAACTATCATTTCCCTCATTTGCATAGGATTGCCTGCTAATGCATAGTTACATGTGTCACACTGAGCCTCCCCCCTTAGCAACCATTACTCACTGGCCATGTTGTCTTCTGCCTGCCATTGCCTTGCATGGAAAAATAGTGAGTTTAGTTAGAATGCTTATTTCAGGTTTATTTTATTATTTCCCCCCCGATCCCGTTTGCGCGCCACTGCCCTATGCTTAAACAGGCAAGTTTGGCTAAAAAAATGTAATTGTTAATTTTTTTTTAAAACACTTTTGCATGGTAATGGCCATATATTTGGCTATTGGCATGCTTTACATAGCATATATATCCTTTATTTGGAGCTGTCAATGCTCTGTTTTGTAGTTTGCAGATATATATTCGGTTAATAACTGAGTACATTCACTAATCCTGCACTGACAGCTTCCAGCTTCCTGGGTCACAAATTCACCTTATTTGCATGTTTTTCACCTGCAAATGAGGTAATTTGCATCTCCGAGCTCTGTCCGAGCAGGATTAGTTTAAGAGCTCACTTGCATGTCCCGGGAGCTCGTTCCTGGATCGTGTGTCAGCCATATTGCAGAAATTAGCACTTAGGCTAATCCTGCACGGCTTCGGCAGCTTGCTGAATCTAGGGGTTTGTCTCTTTTGTTGACTGCATCTGCCAAAAGGCTGTCATTTTCCTCATTTAGGGGGCAAATTTCACCATTTACTTAAATGTGTATCCTGCTACACATAGGATGCCTCTGGAAAAACTGCTTGCACAGTATTTACATTATCAGATGATAGAAACTTTGTTTCTGTTGTATTTCCTCTACCTATAGCACTCCTGGAGACATATAGAAGCATGTCACTGCTGACTTTATACATCATTCATTTCCTAAGTAATAACAGTCTACACAAAATAATCCTTTATGTTTTTTCCCCTAAGTTTTCTTCTTTTATGAGAAACTATTTTGTTTCTGGAGAACTGTTTATTACTGGTACACTGACTGATGTAGTTCAACTGCAAGTAAATCTAATATTGTTTGTTGATGTTTTATACGAGTTATCACAGAATCATATTAACCCATATCATGCTCATAAAAGCACACAGCCATTTTAAAATGCAGCACTGTGAAATTTATCACACTTAGATATTTCTGGATGAGTAGAGATTTCAACATCTGTAAGCCTACTGATGCTAAATTCAACAGGAAATATTCATTCAATGCTTTGTTTTCTTAGTAAGTCTATAATTCATGTTCTATATCCTTCTATATTTGGGTCATCAAATTCAGTTGAGCAAGCTTGTCCATTAGACTTTGAGTTATATCTTCATAGTATATTAATAAATACAACTATTATGCCCACTACTACTACAATTTTTACATCACACTATTAAAGTAATAAAATAAACACGTCTTAAAATGCACACTTGTTACTTTCACTTCAATTTAATGTAGGTCTATAGAGGAAAATTCATTAAACAACAAATTACCATTTGAGGTTACCACAGAAACTAATAAGACTGGAAGTGGGTGTGCATCAGGGTTCAGCTCTGAGTCCACTGCTGTTCATACTGGTGTTGGACTACATTAGCAAACAGGTCAGAGAGAACAGATCTACAAAGTTGCTGTATACAGATTATGTGACATTACAGGCAGAGTCAAAGCAAAAACTTCAGCATGGTAATGGAATGCAAAACTGAAGGCACACAGGATGAAAATAAGTACAGATAAGACAGTGATAATGGCAACAAATGGGGCAAATCAGAAAAAGCAAAAGGGTAATAGCTTCAAGTATCTGGGAGTGGTGTTTGAGGAGAAAGGAAGTCTAAATGAGGAGGTCAAAGCAAGAATAAGAGGGGCTGCAGCCAAGTGGCATAGAGTGTCAGGTGCAGTGTATGACAGAAGAATGCCAAAGAAGCTGAAAAGTAAAGTATTGTACAAACATCTGGGCAGTAAAGGCAGAGCAGCTGAGGAAGCTAGCAGTGATGGAAATTAAGTGCCTGAGATGGGTGGTAGGATGCACACTGTGAGACAGACAAAGAAAAAAGGACATAAGACCAGAAGCCAAAGTAGCTCTAATGATAGAAAAAAATCAAAGAAAACAGTTTACAGTGGTTTGGGCATATGCAGAAAAGCAGAAGACAATCAGGTAAAAAAAGATTTGGGAAATACAGGAAGAAGGCAAGAAGAAATGACATCTAGCAAAGGCATGGATGGATTGTCTGAGAGAAGATCTGCGACAGTCAGGCAAAACTGTCAAAGAAGGCAGGAGTCTGGCGTTGAACTGAGAGAAATGGGGATAGTTAACACAACACCCCCAACCCCTTGTAGAAAATGAGAAAAGGGTGTTGTTTTGGGAATAAGGGGGTTAGATCATCACTATCATCATTGTCATTGTCAGCAACACCCAAGCTCAAAGTATCTGAAACAGTATAAGAATAAAAAAAATAATTATAAGAAAGCCATTTCCACCGTACATTGAACAAAAAAATAACAGTCTGTGTTCTTTGATCAAATTAATAGTTTCATATGTTAGTACTATGTTAGTACTAGCCTATCTGTTCTAGTGGGTCTTTTTTTAATCCTAGCCAAATTTCCCATGCCAGAGGTAGAAATCAAACTTTGTAACGTGTGTCTGTGAGGCTGTGTATACATAATCTGTGTAGACTGCATCCAGGCTTTTGGCTGTTTACTACAGAAAAAGAGAGTGAAGAAATTAAAGACATAAAGTACAAACATGAGAACAACACTGTCTAGAAATAAGAACACAAGACAGTCATATGATACTGGGTCCCCTCAGATGATGAGATGAAATAATGGTTACAAGTACTATTTCCTGTTTACTACACAGGCAAATGGAAATGCTACGTACATAGGACAAGTGACATCAACACATGCCACATTGCGGGCCAGGATGTGCAAAAAAGATTTCACATTTACACCTGTATTGCCTTTCCTCAACACCTAACAGGAATTCTTGCTTTTAAAGTCTGATACCTTCAAGCAGGAATCACTTCATTAAATGTGGCCTTTATCAAGGCATATACATTTAAAGCATGTCTCTCTGTAAATTACATCCTCATGAGCTGAAGCTTGCAGAACTGAGCTGTAAAACTCTTATTATTCTGTTTGATAAACTAAGTTTCATAATTTGCTGATCCAGAAGTGTTCCTAATGTTTTGCTCTGACTTGATTACAATAATGCTGCTTACTTTGAGACACTTAGATTCAGTAGTGGTCCTTTCAGTATACATAAGCACAGTGACTAGCTGACATGCTATATTCATATGAATATTTTCTATAACAGTTTATACAATATTTAAAAATATACCCTTCAAACATTTTAAACAGTCTTATAAAAGTGTGATGACAAGTCAAAATCTATTGACTTGCTGCAGAAAAAGAGGTTTAACTATATCCTTTTCAATACCCAGTAACTGTTCTGCAGACTTTTGTCACTCTAATTTCAAGGTAAGAAAATAATTGCAATGTCCCCACCTAACTGCACCTTTTTATGACACGAGTATAATATATGTTGACTGTTGTCTCATAAATGACATAGATAGAATTCTCACATCAGTAATGGAAATGGATGGACGCACGCACACACACGCACGCACACTTACACACACACACACACACACACACACACACACACACACACACACACACACACACACACACACACACACAAAACACACACAGACACACACAGACACACACACACACATATGTACCATATGCCTTTGTACTATACTCAAGGAATATTTCTTTGACATTATCTACAGAAATATAGATGATGACAAATTAATGGAGATGCATGCATTTTAACTTTTTCATTCACCAAATCATTGAAATGTTAAAAAGCTCTCTGGTATTTGAATTCTTTTTCAGTAATGGGCTTCTATAGCAACTTTGTTATTATTGTCAGTATCTATGGAAAACATAAGCAAATGTTCATCTTTTGAATTCCATTTATTTTGGGTAATATTTTACAAATATTATGATACTTTTGAAACATCATAAATGAAATATTTTTACATATTGTTCTAGCAAATTATAAAAAGCAGATAATTTATACTTAGGAAGATAACATTTATGATTGTGTGTGCCTTTGTGTGTCTGTATATCTGTACATGTTCATGTATTTTTGTATTTGTATATTTGTTGCCTGCTGAGATATTTTTTCTCCCTGGTATGTCTGCAGCATAGAAAAGGGAATACTGACTACCAGTGGACACCACACGTATCAGTACTGGACCACTTCCTTTTTTGTGTCTGCGTGTGTGAAAGTGCAAAAGGTCTAGTAGGAACAGTAAGCCTTTTGGTTGATGACATCCATGCAATATTGTAATATACAAGGGGATACAGAAAGGAGGGAAAAGACTTGACAAAGTGGAGAGCTGTTTTTTTTTTTTTTTTTTTTTTTTTGTAAATATTCATGATAAATACAATGCAAAATATTATTTATTTTTTTTATTTTTATTTTAATCATTCTTTATTGATTCGGTTCATCTCACTAGGCTAGTAGCTTTTTTTTTTTTGGACATATCTGAGGTGGTATTTATACTTATATGTGAAATTGCACCAGAACATTGGGGAACTTCTACTATTTTTGATAGGTGATGTTGGAATTTTTACATCCTCGCGAGATGCCATCAACTCCCTCCCTAATTTAATGTCTCATCCAAAAGATGAGGACTCCCTTGGCCCATACTTCTTACCTTATAAATCTAAGACAGGATAATGACTTGGAACTCCTCAACATATAACTTATCATTAATCAAACCTCTTATCACATCATAACTATAGGATACCCTCTATGCCACCCTTGACCCATATGTCCTACCTGACTATTATGATGTCTGTATGTATTAGGCCAAACACTATGCTCCTAAGAGATTTTAGCTACTTTTCTTCTTGGACTTGGTCCACCAATATAGGACAACTCTGTTCCCAACCAGTTTTAACTTCCTCCCTGTCAAACTGGACCATAAATCAGTCACATTAACCATAAGTGTGGAGCCAGAAGCATCTTCAAATACCTCTGCATTCAGAGATTAGGTGAAGGTTAATACACTAAAACCAAGCAGTGATCTAGCTAAATTCAACATCTCACTTTAATCTGATGACCCACTTGTATATGTGGAATCAATTATCACCAAATTCTATGCTCAGGTGAATAGCTGCATAGATGCATCTGCCCACCTCCAAAGTAAATAGAATGTCAAATTTAAAAATCATCTGCTATGGTAGAACCTGAATATGAACAAGTTTTCCAGCAAAAGAAAAATAAAACATTGCACTCAATAATAAATATAGCTCTCAAGATGTCAAAATGCTCTTGCTAAACTTAACAAAGAGCTCTGGTCCCTGATCAAATCAATCAAAGATGGACCTGGGGTAAAATGACCACGCAGGTAAAAGCAACTTCAAGACTTCTTTAATTATATTAGAAACCTCAGAAACAATAAAAATTGTATCACTTACTCAGACTCTGAGGATATAACCAATTTACTAGCAGATAAATTTAGCTCTAACTTAAGCCCCCAACATTCTGTGATCACATATGTTCTTCTACACCCCCTCTGATCTCCCAAGAACAAGTCTTGTAAGCACTTTTCAAGGCGAAAAACACAGCAGTTATGGGCCAGATAACATACCAGTCTGCCTACTGACTAACCTGATGCAGGACCTGTCAGACCCTCTACAAGGGGTATTCAGTATCAGCCACCAAACTGGCTTTATGTCAGATGAATGAAGGAAAACAACAAACATCCTCCTACAGAGGTGGGGCATCAATGGACTTGGGGAATTATAGACCCATAGTTCTGACTAGCCTCATCAGTAAAGCTATGGAGAGGTTCATAATGGAAATAATAAGTAAGGACATAGGTAACCGGTTTGGTTTTGCCAAGGGCAGATCTGTCTTCCTTAACCTGGTCAGCATCTTCAAATAGACCTCACAAAGGAATTCAACACCATTCTACATGCAGGCATTTTTGATAAATTTCCTACCTAAATAGGAATCCCTATGCAACTCATTGGATAGCAAATTGGCTCACAAATATAACCCAGGAGTGGTGTGCCCTAGGGCTCAGTGTTTGGACCACTCCTTTTTGGCCTCTACATCTCAGAGGTCAAAGCTATTTTTTATGAGTTCATGGCTGACCAAGTTTGGGGATGACTGTAAGCTTGGTGCCATCATAAACTCTGCAGAGAGAACTCCATAATCCTCTAAGAAGGCCATTCCAAAACAAATAGTTGGTATCATAACCATAGACTAAAACTAATTACTAAAAAATGCATAATAGTTTCCTTTGACAAGCAAATCCAACAGAAAAAGAACCAAAACCACGAAGTAAAAAAGCTCAGCAAACAGGACCCAGAAGCAATATCAAAAACAAAGCGACTGAACGCTTTTAAATATGAACACTGTTCGGTCTTATTTAAAATTTTTATTGTAACAGTAAAACAATTTAACCAAGTGCTTTTGCTCGGATAAATCCGAGCTTTATCAAGGAAAAAATGGGTCTGTGATTTAGACCATTAAATACATAATTATTATATATTTTTTATAGGAATTTTCATTAGTATTTCCATGTACACATATTTTTTATTTTGTAATTTAACTTTTAAACCCTTACACAAGATTGGTTTACATGTTTTAAATATGTTTTTCATAGATTTTTGTAAGAAATTGGAAACCAGTATAAGGGTTATACATTTTTAAAATTAACAGATGTTTAAACTTTTTTACCAGTTTATTAATGAGATAATGGTCTTAAGAGTCATGTGACTTAATTGAGAAATGTATTTAATGGTCTAAATCACAGACCCATTTTTTCCTTGATAAAGCTCGGATTTATCCGAGTGAAAGCGCTTGGTTAAATTGTTTTACTGTTACAATAAAAGTTTTAAATAAGACCGAACAGTGTTCGTATTTAAAAATGTTCAGTCGCTTTGTTTTTGATATTGCTTCTAGTTCCTTTGACAAGCATGACATCTCTTGTAACTATCATAATGACAACAACCCTAAATTGATTTGGTAATTATGGAAATGGCAGCCTATATGGAAAATAAACTACCCTTCGATCACTATGTAATCATTATTTTAAGAAAGTCCTTTTTGATTGCATGGCTTATAAGTAAGGATGTAGAATGTAGGTCCAGAAATGAGATAATTTCACATTTCGGCACTTACTAGGCCAATCACTGACTATAACGTCCCCATTGGTATGTACCTGTCCAAAAACTTAACACAACTTGAACAACCACAAAACTTTATTACCAAGGAGATCAAGGGCCTAAATCACAAATAGTGCACTGGCCATCTCAATGCTTTGTCCTTCTCAGTATCATTCAGGCTACTGATGTGTGAGTCATGTACAGAGCCTCAAAAGACCTTATCCTCCCACTTCTACTGAAGATTTGCAATTCTACTGATGGCATAAATACCTGCTCAAGAGACCCTAATCTCTTGTACAACATGAATATAGCATGCTGGAGGGATAGATATGTAGCAAACAGTATACCACTGCTTTATAATAATCTTCCTCTCCATATAAAGTAAAGTAATGCCCTTACTCTATTCAAATGTAATCTGGATGAATGGATGAGAAAATATGAATGTATGCCCTGCTTTAGCATCCTTGTCCGCTGTGAATAGGGGTAATATGCAAATCTTCTGCCAGGCTCTGGGTTACTCACACGTAAATGGCACAGGCTAAAAACTTCATGGGAATGCAAAGCAAAGCTTCTAAACAGATCAGTAGCCTAGTAGGTACCTACAGAACTATGAACCTATGATTCTAAAGTGTATATTTGGGACAGCACATCTTTCCTATTATGTCATAATAATTTAATACATGCAAATATACTTTATAAATGCATGCTTAAGCACAAATAGTCATGGGTTTGTTCATAGCTCAGGCCTTGGGCTCCATCCTTGACTTGTTGATATTCTCTGTATTATTTAGAATTCCAATACCTTCAGACATAGTGAAACAACACTGTCAACAGGCAGCTGACAAAGCAAAGAGATTATGCACTTGTTTGTAAATTCTTGTCAGTTTATCAATTTCTTAACCAACAGAAATGGTTTAGGCACTCTGTAATATAATCTTACAACAAGCTAAAATCTACCATTTTTAAAGTATTTATCTTAATATAGTTTTATGCAGAATTATAAAAAATAGAATGACAGAAACGTATATATATTTCTTATATATATATATATATATATATATATATATATATATATATATATATAGTGGTAGAGTAGCATTTTTATACTGTACTATATATATATATATATATATATATATATATATATATATATATATATATATATATATATATTTGAAGCTTGAAAACGACATTCTAAAATTAAGAAAATATTTTAAAGTATGAAATTCACACTAGAATGTTTTATTTCAAAATTCATCATAATTCAATCATTCTGTAGTTAGCAAGTAAACATCAGTGGCACTCCAGATTGATCTGAGAAAGTCCTCATAACCGTGTCACTTCAAACGTTCTAAAAAAGAGAAAGCAGAGAAATAAATGCTGACTTATGCTAATTAACAAAGATTGGCTCTGCAAAGAATCATGTGTAAAATTCAATCTACCTTCTTTGTCTTTTTCTACATCTTGACCCCTTGTGAATCCTTCCAGCTAAAAAAAAAACAAAAAAAAAAAACATAAGAATGAAAATAACTAAATTAAAGAAAACTCAGCATTCTACCCTTTTATCTGGCAAAGAAAAGAAATAGCTCTGACACTAAGCATATGTGCTAAAAGTAAAGGTTAATAGCGCTGGTATTTTCTTGAATTTCTCTGTTTAGACCTTTCTCAAGCATTATCATATATATATATATATATATATATATATATATATATATATATATATATATAAATATTCAAATGTTGAATGTAGGTTCAGAAATAATATACAGAGACCATTGCAGTCTTGGTCTTGTGCAGGAATGACACTGATACCAGGGATTTGTATAATGGTTAAGATCTTTACTCAACACGTAAAAGGTGCAGGGCTTGATTCTGACTTCTGGTTATTAGCTAGGCTTGCAACAGTCAGCAGATTGATAGTCTAGTACTTAACTTTGAATCAGGATAGAGACTGCACCTTCATTCACTCAAACTTGAACAGCAGGAAGCTCATTGACACTTTTGCTTCCTGTTGCCTTCTAAGCTGGGAAACCACTTGCTTTCTAAGAGCTTTTTACAAAATCCCCTACTGAAAACACCTTTCGATAAATTTACAATAGCTGATAAATTATGTGACTTACAAAAAATGTAAAAAGAATAACTCTTCAGAAGACAATGGGCTATACATCGATGTTAGTAACAAAGGTCTATGCACAGATGATGATTTTATATTGCAGGGTTATAAATATATATATATATATATATATATATATATATATATTTTTTTTTTTTTTGCTTGACAAACATACTGGTGTTATATTAAAACAAAGGGTTATTATATCTCTGTAAATGTACAAGATAGATCCATGAAATCAGTGGGAGAATTGTTCCCCCGCTCAAGAGCTTTTCAATAATATATGACAAGATGGAATTGCATACTGCTGTTATTCATGTTGCCAGATTTATGCGTGTTAAGAATATAGGTTCACAATATATCAAAACAATACTAATCTAGAAAAACATCTATGTTAGATCACAAGTGTCAGTGGCAACATTGTGTGCCTTAACATTTTGTACAAGATGACACCACTTGTTCACCTGTAGGTCTTACAGGTTTTATGAAATTTATGATCTTAATGCAGTTAAGAAAATGTAGGTATTATACAATGGAAGATTGTAAAAGATGAAAAACGTGCACACTGATTGGTCAATCCAACCAGCGTGCTAGTTTTAAATCCAGCATAAACCAACAGGAAAAATTCTGGCCGCTAAGATATCATTGATCAGCTCGAATTTCCTCTCACTGTGTACAAAACATCATGTCTGCACTGAACAATAGTAGATATACAGCTAATTCACAAGTTAGTATGTCAGCCATGATTATATATGAACAAAAAATAAAGTACCAGATTTTTCTTCTGTGTAGAAGATCACAGCTGACATAGTAGCTTGCAAACATTTTTTACATCTAAAACTATTCAATTCAAGAAGCTGAAACACAAAAAACTGTATAAACATAAAACTACACAGAAAAAGTAATAACCAGATACATTAATGCTTTAATTAACCACCTAATGAGTTTTACCCTTAATACAACCACATCCATTTAAGTTATTTACTTCTTTGCACCTTTACAATTGCTACACACGACTTACGCTATTTGCATTCTGGTTGTTTTTTTACAAGTGAGGCTACACTAAACTACTTTCCCTACTTAAGCACTGTAGATACAGATGTGCATTTGCAGGAAATACACATTTCTGCATTTGTATAGAACATGCATGACTACAGAGAAGGCAGTACTAAGTTTCAGTATATCCTTGCACAGACACATTATACATATTAAGAGAAAGTAAAAACCCTTACAGCCCCAACAAATAGTTAAAGTAAGCAAAACAGCTCATACATTTTACCACCAATAACTACAATTAGTTAGATTTTTAAAAATTAAATAAAAAATAAACAGATCTAGTAAAACAGTACAGATTAATTAATATTCCAAAATGAGCATGCTGATTGAACAGTCCAAACACCCTGCTTGTTTACATAAAATAAACAAATAAAAAATAAAAACACTGAACCAGGTGTTAAAACAAACATTTACATCCAGTTTATTGAAGTTTTAAGTGCTTTGTTCCCTGCTTGGTGGAACTTCATCAGAAACATGAAGATGTAGAACTGTAAAGTGATAATTTTGCTTGTTTTAATGTTCATGCACTGTTTACATCCAAGCATACATTTGGAAATAATGTTATTGACAATGGTGCAGAGGGTGCAAGTGCGAGTGAGGCCTTCAAAGGTACTTTGATTGATGGTATCAAGAAATTTGAGAAAATGGTATCAAAATATAAATCCTTACTTATGGACAATTCTTTTTTGAATTTTTGTATTACACATTGAAGAGTGCTGAGAGGGCTACGTATTTTCAAATACCCTAATGGTGTTGTACTAGGATCCATTTTCCGTCACGAGTTGGTGGAATATTTGATCATATGGGCATAAAAATGATGCAGACTATTATTAAGGAAAATCTAAGACAGTTGGAGAAACTTGAAGTTGAAATTAAAAATGTGGATGCTCTTATTAGAAATGGCCTTTGTTTTCCTTATCACCTGGATGAGTATTATGGAGTGCTATGTAGAGTAGAATAATATGAGATGTCTGCCTATAAGTACAAACAGAAGAAGACTACCAGTGATGAGAATAACTACAAACATAAGAGGGCCTATCCCACTCCCAATGGAGGAAGAAAGCCTGAAACTGGTAACCTTAGAGAAGCATACAACACTTACAGGGAGAGTGTTAGTGACAGCAACAAGCAGATGGCCCATTTTTTTGGGGGTGGGTACCTCATAGATCCAAAAGGCTGGGGGTAAAGCAGGGGAGGCAAGAGTAGAATACCCATGGATTTCAATTGCCATCCCCCAAACAGGACTAGCACCAGAAGGGGTACCAGAACCATCAAAGTCAAAAATAATTTCCTCAGAAATAATTTCTTTGGAAGTTTTGGGTAGACTGGTTGAAGGTACTATACATATGGTTGATGGCTGCACTATATACAATTATTCTTCATTGCCTATTTCTTCCCTTTTTGCTTTGTTATTTCAAAAAGGGTTTAGGTTTGTGCCTTCAAGTCTCCCCAATATGGTAGATACCCTGATTGAATTAAAACTTTATACTAGAAAACTGACCTTGAAGGATATGATGCCACTTAATAGTGAGCATGGTGCTTTTAATGAGTTGGGAATAAGTAGTATTTTTATTCCCCCCTTATCACCCCCCATCAGGCATTTTGAACAGTTATTTGAAAACAGCATCAGGGAATGGGGGTACAAGAAGAGGAAACAATGTTATAATTTAACCCCCTAAGAAAGAAAAAATTTGTTTAGACTATCTAACAATAAAAGCGTATGTGTGATGAAACCAGACAAGGGTGGAGGGGGGGTGTTATCATGGACCACCATTTATATTCATTTAAGGTGCTGGAATTTTTAAACAATGGTGAACTTTTTATGCAAGTCTTATGTAATAAGATTAACATCGCCTACAGGGGCATCGACTATGCATTAGAAGACTTTTACACTACCTTTGATTTACCTCCAAAGTTAAGAGACTATCTTAAAGTCAATCATCCTTGGGTTCCAGGGATATTCAGAATCCCTAACATTCACAAATCAGTGGCCAATTCCACTCAGACTCACAGTGGCTTCAGAGCAGTCAAAGACTGAACCTTTGGCCAAGTTGGTAGACTTTAAGTTAAAAAATTTCACCATGGATAAAAAACAAATATTTATTAAAAGTTTCTTGGCATTTTTTCAGGCAATTGCAGATGTCAAATTTGTATCTGATTCCCTATTTCTGATTATAGACATAAAGGACTTGTTCTCCATCATCCCCCATAATGAAGGTTTGCAATGTTTCCTGGGTGCAATGGCTGTTGGTACCAACTTCAAACAGGTTGAAATATGCATGGTACAGGTGCATAAAAAACATTTTTGTATTTTTTGAGGGGGAATACTACAAGCAATACAAGGGCAGAGTGATGGGAGCAGCTTCAGCCCCTGTATTTGCAAATATGTTATTATGGTATTAGGAAACCATAAATATATTTGTTTCCCCATTTTTTTCCAAGGTCAAGGTTTACATGTGGTACCTGGATGATATATTTATTCCATGGAAGGGGTACTTCACTGACTTACAGAATTTATGGATTATTTTAATTGTTTTACTGACTTTTTGTACTTTTCGTATCAGGCCAGTGACAGTTCTATTAATACCTAGACATTACACTATACAAAAATGTATCTGAAGGGAGGCATGAGTCTAAGTTATTTAGAAAATTAACTTTTTCAAAAGCCTTATTACACTACTCCAGCCAACACCCTAAATGGCAGAAAATAAATATTGTTAAAGTAAAATTTATTAGACTCAGTGGGTTAATTTCAGATGACTTGGTAGTAGAACAAGAAATTGACAAACGTATTTTATTTATGGACTGTGGAGACCCCTCAATGTTGTGAAGGGATATTAAGAAATGGATACTAGAGGTTAGACACATTAAACATGGTCCCTACTGAGTTGCCCCCATGACTTGATGGTTGATTTGATTGGTAAGAAAACTGACTTAAGTCAGGTCTTTGTTACTCAATATAACCCTGATATTTCCTCCCTAAAAAGAGATATTGAATGCTACTGGAAGACAATTTTTAGTGCTTTTAAACTGCTTGACCAGTTGGGTCAACAGCCAAAATTTTTTGGCAAGAACAGTGCCAATTTAAAGGCTAGTTTAGAAAAAAATTGCAACATGCAAAATGCTTCAGATATGAATAAGGGTGTGAATTGTGGGATGTGCAAGTAATGTTGATATAGTCTCATTGGAACATACTTTTCAGTGGTTGGCTACCCCAGGTTGCTCTCAGTGAAGGGGCACTATAACCATACTGCTACGAGGGTAGTATACATTACTTTCTCTTCCTCTTGTCTAGCATTCTATATTGGCAAGATAGTAGGTTTTTTGAGGAACAGAATTTATCAACACAACTATGCAATTAGAAAAGGGCTTGAAGTGAATGTCTTATATAAACACTCACGATTATGACGTGATGTCAAGAAATTTACCTTCAGTATTCTTGAGAAAAGTTACACCTAGTAATAGAGGGAGTGACTTGCAGGTTATACTTGAAAAAAGAGAAATGTTTTGGCAATTGTTACTCAATTCCTGTAATCCATCAGTCATCAATTATGTCATTTCTGTTAAACCTATGTAAAGAACCAAAGCTGCTGGTTTATAACTATTTCATCGGAGGATGCTTATTTAATTTTTGAATCAATTTCCTAACGTGTTTTATAGCTTTAATATTATTCTGAAAGTTATTAAATGTTTTTGATAATTGTTTTTAACATTAGGGTTGTATTATGATACTTTTGTCTACCTTTGATGATTTTGAAAGTTTTTTTATGGTCTATACATTTAAGTGCTGCAGTTTTGGCACCTTTAAGGCTATTAAAACCTCAAAACAAGATGGCTGTCATATGTCCGATGAAGTTCCACCAAACAGGGAATGAAAGTCCTTAAATGCCAATAAACTGGATGTAAAGGTTTGTTTTAACACTTAGTTCAGTGTTTTTATTTTTTTATTAATGTAATTCCAACTCTGTGTTGGTTTGGGTATATATCAGTTCATTGAATGGCTATTCAGTGCATACCCATTCATCGCACACCTATTTATCAAAGCCGTTCTTCACTGTACTGCTAATTTTATGTAGTGCAAACAAGCAGTTGGCCAACTGAGTGACAGCAATAAATATTAAAATTAAAAATCTGCCAAGGTGGGGGACTGTACACACCCCTTCTAACTAAATATACGAACTCCGAGATCAAACTGCAGTGGGGAAAAGGGCAAATTCCAGATGTTGGCCAACTGCTGGTTTGCCTTAGTTAAAATTCACCATTTGCTGAAAAGCGGCTTCAATAAATACATGTTCAATGAATGGCTGCTGAATAACCGTTTGACGAAGTAATATAGACCTGTTGGTTTTTGGTTCCTAAAATAAACAAATAATTAAAAAAAAAAAGAAAAAAAGAAAAATATAACGCATACAATGTAAAATAACATAAACTTATGCCAAAACACTCAAACTTATAGTAAAACCTTCTAAACAAACACAAGACCAACAAATACATCCTTCTATAAATACCACAACCATGCACAAGCCTTCTTAACTCAAAAACAGTCTGTCTCTCACACCGTGCCTTTTCAGCACATTGGGCAATGAGTGCTCTCCAGCACCTGTTGTTTCTGTAGCAGTTACAAGTTTTATGGGGTGGGGTTGCTAGCCTGAGGCCCAATATTCCTCGGATGGTGTACTACACACTCGCACATACACTCACGCCTAGGGCCAATTTAGATTGTCCCATCCACCTACTGCATATCTTTGGAATATGGGAGGAAACTGGAGCACCTGGAGGAAATCCATGCGAACAGAGGGAGGACATGCAGACTCTGCACAGAAGGCATCCCAGCTGAGAATTAAACAGGAGAACATCTTGCTGTGAAGTGACAATTCTAACTGCAGCACCACTGTGGCACCTCACAAACACTGTAAACTCAAAAAAAAAAAAAAAAAAAACACACCAAAAGTAGATACTGCAGAAAGAAAATAAAACACAGAAATCATGCAATTAAACTTTGACCTAATAAGTGACAGTGAACTATGGGAAATATTTGACAACACACCAGAGACAATGAGTCCTGCTTCAACAAGCAGGAAAGTACTGCAAGTGCAAGAACAGGAAATACAACAGCATAACAATTCCCACAGAAACTAGGGCAATATGACGACCCGTACATTTCAGAAATGAAAAGAAAATTTTCAAACCAATAGAAAACAAGAAACCAACAAAAGACATGCAGAAACAAAAAAACACCTGAAGAAATGGAAATACTAGAATTAGAAAAAGAAGAAACATGTTCAAGAAAAGAAATAAACTGGGCTATAAACATATTTCAAAACTAGCAGAACAAAATACAGTATTGACTTGCATGCTATTGCACCACAGAACTTAAACTCAGTACTAAGAGAATTCTACACTACAGTATGAAGTACAACTGGAAAAGAATATAAGTACATTTGTAGCCATACATGCAGATCTCTACAGATATATAAACAACCCGCCATTAAACAGAAAAGTTAACATAATTACAGATAGATGTCTAACAAATACTAATAATGTATTTAAATCATTATTTAAAAATACAGAAGACAAGAATAAGATACAGCAAAACACCACCACCCACTAGCAATACAAGAAATAACACAAGTGAGAAACAGCCAAGCACTTTCCCCAGACACAGTAGATGGACTCGTCTTGTTTGATATCCAACTACACTTCACAAGATATGGAAATGAAGTAGTCTGATACCTGACACAAGACAGTTTTACAATAAAAAAATGAAGATGACATGATACATATCAAAAACTTTTAACAAATATACCAAAAACCATACAGAACATTACAACCCCACAAAACAATTACTAAGAGGATTCATGTTTGAAAACCCTACAGACCCATTATGTCCTATAATATTTTTCAAAAAATGCCTTCAAAAAATGCCACCTAATACAACAGCACTATTTCCCTACCCCAAAAATTTCCACAACATGTACTAGACAAAATGGAAATGCAGTACTCATCAGAACCTATGGGAATAAATTACCTTTGAAAAATGTCACCAGAAGTTTGCAATCTAGCAAGTCTGTCAACAAGATATACAACCATTTCTGAAGAGCAACAGCAGTGTGACAGGACATAAAAGTGAAACATCACCGCACTCTTATTATCAGCCATCATTACAGGATATCAAAACATGGGGAACAATAATCTCTGGAACACAAGAACAAACACAAAAAAAAAAAAATCCAATAAATGAAGATAATAGTAATAATAAAACGGACAATGAACCAAGAAAAAAATGAATCTCCATAACACAGAAGCTCCATACTTTGAAAATACATCAGAAACATCACAAACCAAAGAAAAAATAATAAATTATGGAATAGTAAATATCTACAACATGCAAACCCAACAAAACAAGTAAGTACATTTATGCTTTTACATATATATATATATATATATATATATATATATATATATATATATAAAACTTAAACCTTAAAACATGAAAAGTATACCTAACTAACTATAAACACAATGTCTCATTTCAGGTACTACACTAAAAAGAACTCAAGACAACATCTGAAGATAGACACAAACACGTTAAAAGCAATATATAAATATATAAAAAAAACTACAACAGGAAGACATAGCAAATGCTTAAAAAACTATATTTACTTATATAATTCTCTCCTTACATCTCTTGAAAATTAATAATAACTTGTATTTAAATTAACAGAAAAATAAAATAGACAATAAACTTTAAACTCAGTACTAAGAGAATTCTACACTACAGTATGAAGTACAACTGGAAAAGAATATAAGTACATTTGTAGCCATACATGCAGATCTCTACAGATATATAAACAACCCGCCATTAAACAGAAAAGTTAACATAATTACAGATAGATAAAAGTCTAGGACTATTTTCTCTCATAAAAAGTAGAAGAATGCAAAATAAAAGAAAGAGAAACCTAAATGACAGCAACACAAACACAACACAATACAAAACTAACACCATTGTATAATAGCAATAACCCATGACTGGGTGTGGGCAATGCTGGATTTGCCTACACCCAGCCATGGGTTATTGCTATAATAATCATAACTGTTTTATTGAAAACACATTAATGTCTCAGAATGCCTTCAAATTACCCATCATGTTTTAATGTCATTTTTACTGCCTCTCACTCCTAGAGTAAATCACCTTCAACATGGCAATATTACAGTTTTTGCAATATTAATATAAGCATGGAAAATTTTATATTTTCCAAAACCTTTTTCCAGTACTCCATTAAACTGTCTCTGTACGTCACATAATGATCATTTCTCTAAGTGTACTTGTCATATAACGGCAGCTTGTAGATACTACCCTACTGTATTCATTTTATTTATTAGCCTGGCGAACTTAATCATGGCACACTGGGAAAGGGAATGTGTATTGGGCAACTCTTGCCGGCAGGATCAAATACAATACTATACACGATAAACTCCACAACTGACTTCTTAAAATTTACATCAGTATTTGCAGAAAACAGAATAGGATACCTGGACGTGGACTTAATTAAAGATGTCCACAATAAGTGCTACATAGCCAAGATCTTCAGGAAAGAAACATATTCCAATCATTCTTGCAGTTCACCAGCTGTCACCCTTTCGCACTGAAAAAAATCTGTTGTGAAGGGCCAACTGGTTAGAGCTGCAAGAATGGTTTCCAGGAATGACGATTTTATTGATGAATTAAATTTCCTGAAGGGTATGTTCTTGAGGAGGGGGTACCAGTCTAACTTAGTTCAAGATTTAATACAAGAAGTACAGACGAAAAGGGATAGGGGTGTTTACCCACCAATTTTAAACAAACAAGTCTGTGGACATGGACCAGGTGTTGAGATAATTAAAAGACAGGAGTTGAGTATTTGTAGCTTCATATTCACATACAGCCTGGATGCAGAGAACATCGTATCGGTCATCTGCAAAAATTGGGATTTGATTGCAAGGGATAGCTGCCTAAGGGAGAAACTTCCTGAGTCACCTAGAATTGTCTACAGACGAGGCAATAATCTCAAATAAATCTTGGAGAGTCGAACCAAGATTACAACCACGAGGTGTGGTATGTTTAAATGTAATATGTGTAGGTATTGCAAATATATGGCAGTTGGACAGTCCTTTTTAATAAGAGATCAGAAATATAAAATCAGAGGCAAATTTGACTGCCAAAATAAACAAGTTGTTTATATGGCAATGTGCACATGCTGCCCGGCATTTTACATCGGGAAGACAGACAGGAAACTGCGGGAGCATGTGTACAAGCATATTTACAGCACAGGACAAAACAAGATAACAAATGCCCTAGCAAGACACAGTATGGAGCATCCAGGTCATGACTTTCTATTCAGAGTTATTGACCAATTTTTAAATGATGGGAGAGGGGGACCAGACCCACTTAGTTTAGAAAGAAATTAACTGCTACGGCAGTTGAGATTAGATTCTTGCCATTACCCTGGAATCAATGAAATTAGTTTCACCATGTTCATTTTAAAACTGAAAAGTTTGAATAGATAAACAGTGGGGACTACTCTCAGTAACTATGTGGGGGCTGTTATAGTGGTACTGTCTTTGGTATTATTTAAAAGGCATTGAATCACACTAACAATTTGTTTTTTAGATATGGTTAAAATGTGTGTATCTATAAACACTTGTTATATCAAATTTTAGTGTAACAGTAACATGGTTGATAGTGTGTTTGAAAAACAGTACATGTTTTAAGCATTTTATTGGTATTTTAAATATGCATTGTTTATTTCTGTATTTTTGAACTGCAGTGTGCTGCATTCAGTGAATCTTTTACTTTTATGCATTTATATGCATACATTGACACATTTTTATCAAACTGGATATTTTGTTTTGTGTTTCAAAATTTACTTTTGTGCTTCAGAGGGAAGGGTTCCTTTTAGGAGTGTTAGCTGCCACACCCAACAACCTTTGGTTGTAGAGCATGTGGTGTGACAAATGAGTTATTTAAACTCTTCTAAGGAAGTGTGAATCTGATGAAGTTAAACTATTGTGGATTAACGAAAAGTGTCATCATTTTTGAGCTTAATAAATACTGCTTTTGTGGATCTAGTTGGACTCACCTGGTGTGTGATACAGGTCTACTCAAGATTCTTTGGCATGGATTAGCAGTTTTATTTATGTACCTTTACCAGGACTTCAGAAATTAGAATTTGAAAACAGTGATAAGTATAATTGTTTCACGAACATTGGCAGGTCTCCTCCAAAGACAAGTATACTCTGATCATTATACTCTTGTAAAAAGCAATGCGTTAATATTGATTACAATATTTTTGTTTTTTTCTAAGAATGTGCAAATTTTGCTTGATGCAGTGGATTTTTGGCTATGGTTATGATATTTTAATCTGAAGATCTGAAGAAGTCTGGTTGTGGACGAAACGGGTGGCATTTTGTAACGTTAATGTGAAATAAAGGATCCACTTGGTATTCTGGACTTGACCCTCCTTTACACCTCTACATTATTTATGGGTTTAAGTGACTGGGTGTTTCTTCTCTCCGGTTGTTGTTTGGTTATATGATATTTTAAGTCACCGAATATGATAGTTGCAAAGAGTTTGCAATAGATATTGATTGGAATTATAAGTAAATATATTCTGGCATCTTGTTTATCCTAGTTTGTCTTTTTTATTGGACATATGATTCTACATTTCCATGATCCTAGAAAAGCATACATTTTAAGGCAATATTTATATTGGACTGATAGTATCTTAGTATAAGTATCTGAATACAGATAAAAAAATTCTTTACAGATCCAATCTGAATGATTAGCATTCCCCTTTTTAACCTTCTAATATATCTTTTTTTAAGTTACTGTCATAAGATTCATGTACCTTAATCCATGCATTATGTTTAAGGTTGCCTATATTCTTAGTACTCTTGGCTTATTCACTTGGATCATACTTTTCTTGAAAAATAAGAAAAGATTTTACATTTCTTTGCCTCAAAGAAAACACTACCTTTATTAGAAATGTTAAATACTTCCACTCTTTCTGCTACATGTTCTAATTACATTTAAGATTTCTACCCATGTTACTTTCACGCTTTTCTACTTTTTCCTTTGAACTACAGCCTTATGAAGTTTCAGTTCTTTCTTCATCTGCTCATAAGCTACACATTTGTTCCTTTAATTACTTCTTTACTGAGGCCTTATATACAACCTTCTATTATTGACTTTTTTAATCAAACCAAGACTAATTATGTTTTCTTATTTGTAAACCTATTTTTTCTTTTTCCTTATTACATCATTGAAGTATTGCCTTACATATCCATTTCATTAATGTATTATTTTTAAATAACTCACTCGACGCAAAATGGGAGAAATGCTATCAGGAAATGAAACGAGACAGAGATACTATTATCTCAGGCACTCCAAGAAACTATATGTTCTGCAAAAGGGAGACAGAGTGAGAATACAGCAGCCAGAACAGGATTAGCATCCTGAATCTGTAGTTCTTTGTGAAAGAGTTGAGCTTAAATTATGAGTTGTTTGTGAAGATAATTAGAATATACTTTCAAGAATATTTGAAATCTGGGAGGCTGGTGTAAGCTGTAATAATACCAAAGGAAAAAATGTACTGGAATAGAATAATGTAACAATTTAGTTTTGCAAGGAAAAGTCAAGCATCAACAAGTGTTTTCATAGCCACTTCTTGGTGGCTTCAGTTTTGAAGTTAGATTAAATTGCGCAGACATCTTACCATAACTCAACAGTAAACTGCAGATAAAAAAAGAAAGAATGAATGAAAAATGAATAAATACTCCCCGGGATTCATGAACCTTGCGCCAGGCGGATGCATAGCGTAGGCGTTACAACGCCAGATATGGCCGCCGAGCGATTCAGGTACGATGCAATTCCACGTGCACTACTGGCGTGCGCTGGAATTGCGCCGTCACCGGCATAGGTATGTTAAATACCCCATGTGCGGTGTTGCGCCATGCAAATGAAGGCAGATAGCGATCCACGAAGTGGTGCAGGCGTAGCATAAGAGCACGGCAATGTAAACCAAAAAAAAACGGTTTACATTTACCCAAACATGACATAGGAGTAACGGAACGCTATCAACGTCAGGTATCACAGTGTTGCCACATGCCAATGGCGAAAGACACAGAGAATGTCAAAAGAAAACATGCACAACATGCAAATAATGACATAAATGGTATGTCCACAGAAACACACAGCAGAACCCCAGGACATGTCCGCGGAAGGTGCTAAACACTGAAATAATATGACAATGTCATAAAAGAGCAGTGTAATATACATCAGCTTCACAGCCACAATACACCATGGTATGCATGGAAAGCCACATCCACAGTGCAAGGGTTGCCAAGGAGTCGCGGCACTGTTCGGTGCGGTAACTATGAATTAGTAGTCATGCCATGCAAATGAGGCAGATGATACTGAATCGCAAAACCCCCGCCGGCGTAAGGCTGGACCAAACGGCACAGCGGTAATACACCGAGGAGTGGCTCAGAGGGAATACATGTCAACCGCAGAGGGGTGTGCCACCTGTAGGAGGAAGCACATTGGAGCCCAGCAAACATGGGCTGTACATTGCACAGCACAGCAGCAGGACCGGCGTGTGGGGAAATAGTTGAGCTGAGAGCACACAATGCGCGTGGAGATGCATATGCACAAGGATGACTACGTTCCCGTAACCCAGTCATGTGACACCCGCCCCGTCAACAACAACGGATACAGGAAGGTGATGCTGTGAATATGAGGAAATGCGGAAGCAGTGTAATCGGAGTAGTAATGAGCAATCAACAGTAATCAACCCACGAATGCCAATTGGCGGCAGCTGACAACTCTGCAAGCAGAAACCTGCAAAACGGGATAGGGGAGGTATATGAATGCAAAGAAAGTAGGGGAGGTATCAGATTACAAAGAGTGAAGACCTGACACAGCAGAGCCAAGTAGACAGGCAGCAAAACGGCGGCGGCACACAAAACGCACGATATGCCATGTCCCAGAAACCACACATGACAGGGCTCTGCAGGATGCATGCCAGGAAATAGTAGGTGCAATGTGCAGAAACAGTAAGGTAAGGTCGAAATGTAAACCAATGCAGGCAAGAGTAATGCAACACCAAAGGCAACAGCGTTGCAGTGCCAATGGTAAAACACGGAAGATAATCCACAGATACGGCCATACAGACACACCCTATGACATCACCGGGTGTACAGCACAACAGTATAAAGTGTGAACGCACACAACACACAGCCGTGTATTCCCAAATGCCACACTCTAGGTGTAAACACACGGGGAACTTTTAAAATGTTCATGTTGGGTGCCGCCATGGCCGTGATCCACCAGCATGTGTTAGAGACAGATGGAGTTGTGGAGGAGGGTGCTGACAACTACCGTAGGCCTCAGAGGAGAAGGAGAGTGTTCAGACCAAGGGTAACCTACCAGGGGCTACAAGACCTGGAGATAGTAGAGCATTACAGGGTGGATAGGGACACTTTACAGCAAATAGTGGAGCTGTGCCGGCCACGCCTGAGAACAAGAAACAACAGAGGGGAGCCCATCCCAGTGGACACAACGGTATGTGTAAGCTTGCGAATACTGGCCACAGGTACCTTTCAAAGGCCAACTGGGGATATAATGGGTATCTCACAGGCATCAGCATCCAGGGTACTACACCAGTTTCTGGATGCCATGTTACCACATGCCAATGAGCATATATACTTCCCCAGATCTCAGGAGGAGTTGGCTAGCAATATGCGCCACTTCCACCGTGTGGTACAATACCCGGAGGTACTGGGTGCGATAGACTGTACGCACATACAAATCAAGTCACCACCTGGGGAGCAGGGTAGACGCTACATAAACCGCGAGGGATTCCTCTCCATCAATTGCCAGGTCGTGTGCAATGCGCAGGGCATTATCATGGATGTGTGTGCTGGCAGCCCTGGAAGCTACCACGACTCCCATATCTGGCATGCCTCACAGCTGTACCAGGTATTTGCCAGGGGGGGACATCCCACAAGGCCACCTTGTGGGGGATGCTGGCTATGCACTGGAGCCATGGATGATGACTCCCATCAGAAATGCACACACACACACACACACACACATGCAAGAATGCCATAATGAGGCACACGCACAAACCAGAATAATCATAGAGCGTGTGTTTGGGATGCTGAAATCATGGTTCCGGTGCTTGGATACATCCGGTTGAGCCTTGCAGTACTCTCCAGGCACATGTGCCCACATATTCATAGTATGTGCCATGCTACATAATATGATCCTGCGGAAGCAGCTGCTGCAGGGACATAATGGTGAAGGGCCACAAAGCCCACCACAACCGCCAAGGCCAGTACAGGCACAGAGGGTTCAGGACCATGAACACACTGTGCCAGCCCCAGTAGGCAGACAGAGGCATACCCAATATGCCTATGCCCTGGCAAAGAGGGAACGTATAGCACATACTCTGACAGCGTAGGCCCCATGGACTGACACCTCCCTACCTGCACACACAGTGAAATGGATGGCACACAAACATGGCCACCCGTAAAGTGTACCATGTGGGTGGCCCCATGTGTGACTCCAACATAGGCAGCACCCAAAAACTGCACACCCAACAGCCAGCGGAGCATGGAATGCCAACATCTGAACCGTACGTGGGTCCTACAGCAGACGGCATTGCTGTATGCTGCCACGTTCGCCGCAAGGTGTATACATATAGACATGTAGATATGTGCATATACAGATATGGAGATAGATATAATTACACACATAGAAATATATGTACACATATACATATAAGTACAACAGGTAAGACAGGGAATCAGAGGGATGTAAGGTGACAGAGAAGTAACACGCGATATCTGTACATAGTAAACATAGTGAACGACAACCTGAGCATCCGGGAGGTTTAACAGAACAGGAAACCGCCACCCATGGAAAGGTCAACATACCGAAATGCATAACCGCGACTCGGGATGATCGCCAGGCCACAGTACAGTAACAGTACATGCGCGGGTAATACTACGATGATATGAGGGGGGAGGTAGACACCGCCGCTGGTGATGCGGGCCACGCAGGTACCGTCTGCAACCGTCCCTGTGACTGCCGCAGTATGTGTAAGTGTGCGGTGAGGGTGCCGTATGTTCCGCTGTGCGAGTGTAATGTGTGTGCCACTGTAAAATGTGTATGTTGGTGCCATGTGACAGGTGGAGTGGAACAACATGTGTAGGCATACAGTATAGTAACCTCAGGCGTATGTACACCAGTACTCCCAAAGTAGTACTGACAGCCCATTCCTGGCTAGGCGTGTGGCGACGTATAACGATGCAAAGTGAAAATGTCCCAGAATGTACCACAGGAATATACCCCACATGAAATGGAAAGGACGTATGTACAAATCATGACCATATGTATGACACCGATATGCTAATTGCAAAATGATACGTCGGCAAAGTTACAAAGCAATAGGTATGTACCGCGGAAATACGCATGTGCTACCCCGGTACTGATCATGGCCACGTATCGGCCCGTAAACACCGCTGTGTGTTCTACAAGTGTCAAACAAGCAATCGCCACCTGAAGAGGTGGCAACCACTAACAAACAGGCCGTCCCAAGTACAGGACCACAATGACTGTAAATATCCGGGACAGAATGACAATGGATAGTCGTCACGTACAAACAACCGCAGATATACCACCGATGTGACGGAGGAATACATGCAGGAAGCACACACGCAGGCGATACCAACACCACATGACAACAACACTGCCTACGCTCCCAGAACAACAGACAAGTAACTGCCAACTTCCCAGGCAGGGATGGAGCACACAGACAAGCATACCGTGTATGTAGAGATGCAAGGCCCACAACCCGTATCCGTCACCTACAACCTCCGATATTCTCCATCGCATATATCAAAGGGATACAATCTGTAATAGCAGCACAAACATACAGGCAGTCAATGACAGCTGCATAACTGCAACATCTCGCGTGGGAAACACTATCAACAGCGGATGCATACTTGCATCCGTTGTTTAAAGGAATACAACAGCTATGTTACACATCCGAATGCAAGACGCCATCAACAGACGCCGTCAGGACAGGGACACCCACATGTTGAACAGAATACCATACCCAACACACACAATCCACGGCTAACACCAGTGCGAAATGTACCTGATGCCACACATAGCGGCTGCACTTACACATAACATAACACAATACAGACCATCTCCACGAAGGTAGGGCAAATAATCAACGCCCAGGTGAGGAATGCAACCATGCCCTAGTTACGATGCATAATGTACGAATGGAGTAGATGCACAGGTGATATGCGCACAAGTACACACTGAGGAACAGCCATTGGTGTGATGAACCCACATGTTGCAGGTAACGACGGATATAAGGATGACACCCGGGATATTCAAACCGTATGCTCATACCGAACTACAACCTACAAACGGATATACTGAGAAAACGCAATAGAGAGACACGTAACGAAAACGGAAGGAAACACATAAAGGTATGTAGAACCAACGATATGTACGGGTGTGTAACGCATGATGTGTATGACGAAGCTGCACTGTATGTGAACGGTGTTTGTAAGTAAGGATACTAGTACATAATGCAGAGAGTGGTGAAAGGTGGTTATGTAGTGCTATCCTGCTGAGCATACCAATGACTGTGGACACCGTGTGCACAGCAGTGGGACAACATGTACACAGCCGGGATAACACAAGGGCTGCCACAGGGGGGCATAACAGAACAATGCCACACCACACGCCGATGCTGGCAGTGGATGTCCAACAAGGAAGTGCCATAGCAGGGGATAGGACATGTATGTATACTGTCACAGCACACATGTGTATGGGCATATACCGTCGATGTCATACGTAATGTGCGCATGACGTGCACGTATGCCTTGCAGTAGGGGATACTATGTCAACTATGTGTAATGTAAAGCTGTCATGGTGGATATGACAGAAATCATAAACAGTATCACAGGCATATCATGCATAATGGAGTTATGGCCTATTGGTATGTACAATAACAGGATACGTATGGCCTGTACATGTGGGACAGAGTAGTAGCATAATAGCCATCCAAAATGGAAGGAACACCAAGTAACCATGGATAAACGATCTGTAGCAGGTGCAATGTGGGCAACAATGAAGTCCGGCAGGTCCATGTGTAAACACATGTGCAGTGGACACAGTAGTGTCACCTCCCCATGGTAGTGTCCAGTGAACAGCAGAGGTGGGTGTCAACTGCATGTCTACACAGTACTGCTGCTGTGGTGGTACCATGACTACGTGTCACTCAAACAGCAAGGGAGCTATCACATGAACAGTGCCACTGTGTGTCCCTGCAGGATGTGCACAGGACCTATGTTCCTCAGCACGGTGTGTGTTGTGTCTGCGTAGGTAACACAGAAGCCCAGCCCATGCAATGTGGCATGTGTGCACATATCCATGAGTGGTCCATTCACACTGCCCACTGCAATTGCCATGTATGAGTACTACATGCATCAGTAATGTGGAGGACATGGTCCATGTCAGAGCAGAAGACACCCCTGTGTATGTGGTATGCAGATGTGTACAGATGTGTTACCCATCTGTCAGCCACATATGTAAACTGTCTGAGCCCGGTACACATCATGGCATGATAATGCTGTGCCATGTAAAGTCGTAGCCATTGTGGAAGGTACACCACGAATGTGGTATTGTAACCCTGCCCATGTGTAGATGTGTGTATGGCACAGGTACAATGGCTACCTATATACCAGCATCATACACAGTACAGATAGGTGTGGCCCTGCAGATGTGTACCCATGCCACAGTGGAATACGGCAACCACAGCACCATGTGGGGCATGTGTGTGTACAGCAACCATGTACAATTTGATATGCATGTACGGGGACAGTATCCATGTGATACTCAGTGGATGAATGTTGCTATGCAAAGGTGATGTGCATGCACCATGTGTCATGCATCCTGATGCCATGACACCCACATGATGTATCTGCCACACCGACACCCATACGGTTGTTATCTGTATGAGCTGGTGGAGCTATAATGGTGCCAGGTATGTAGATGTGGGATATCTAGGCATGGACAGTACTCTGTGACAGCATGTTGTGTATGTAAGCAAATAGTGAACATGAGGGGCCCCATGACTGAGGACTGTGTAATGCCACATGTACCTGACATGTAGTAGGTAGCATGATATGCTGGCACCACTGTGTGTCCTGTCCAGGAGCCATACAGCCTAACATCCTGAGACACAGGGTATGATGTGACGGTGGATGTGTACATTGCCAATACCAGAATGTGGAATGGTGCTGAAGGGCAATCTGAGGACAATGTCTGATCTGTTGCCCTCTGTACTACACCAAACACCCATGCAATGGTATGACAGGTGGCCAGCATGTGTATGTGGCATGCTGTGGCACACGGAAGCCCAACAAGGGTGCCAGTAAAGGCATGGAGGTCATCAATGAGTGTGTGAAGCACATTTGTGAGGATGTGCCCCAGTGCCATACAGAATGGCCCAGTCATGGGTGTACGAATGCAGTCCCACACGTGCAATGCAGTGCCACCCATGTGTAGTGCGATAGATGCGGCAGTGTGACGGTCAAGGTACACAATGTCTGACAACAGGCTAGCAGTGAAGCCAGTGGGCTGGTGTGGAGACACATACCAAACAGGTTGGCGGGACATAACAGCTAGGGAGATCAGAAGGTGACATTGGGACAGTGTCTTAGGACATAACGTGTGCATGGCAGTACCATGTATGTGCCCACAGGGACATTACGATGTCCATGTATGGATTGCAACCCTGTAGTGAGTGAGAGTGTGTATTGTTGGTAGGTACACCATTGCCTGGCATGTTGCCAACATGATCTCAGTCAGCAATGCCTGGGTGACTGTTGTACGCGACATCGAATGTGGATGTAGCCAAACAACACAGACATACCACGACACTGCCTGAGGACCCACACTGCAATGTGTGGCAGTCATGTGTAGGTAGCTAGCCTTGGAGCATGTGATGGACCAGGATGACTCACTATGGCTGTCAAGTGATGCACCCCACACATGTGAATATACCCACCGTGCAACAGCCTGCACATGTGCCCATACAGCAGATGTGCATGGAACATGACCACCACCGTGGCGTCTGTGAAAAGGCCAGTACCGCCATGCCTCTGTGTGGAATAGCATGGTCCCTACCATTGCGTACATGCTACGGAAGTGCACTGTGATATGTGTCAGCATAGTCATGTAGACTGTCCATCTGCCGGGGTGCCATGCCATTAACAACCCCTGTCAGCCGACGGCAGTAGTACCGGCTGTAGAACACATGTACCATGTATGCTGCGATGGGTGTGTGTCCAGGGTGTGGCTAGCAGGGCCGTGAAGCATATATGTTCATCTACCAAAGGGGGGATAACCCCAGGTTTAACACAGCAGACACATGGAGGTATTGTGCATGCTGAGGGTAGTGTAGGTATGGTATGTGTTGTGTAATGTGTCACCCAGCTAGGTGGAGTGCATGCCCAAGCATGTGTGGGTACATGGGTGTTCACTCTAGGGAAGTGTGGGTTGCTGTCAGCACATGGCAGTAGCAGCTGTCTGAGGCCCAATGTACAGTATGACAACACAGACAGCATGTAACCTGTGGTGTACAGTGTAAGCTCTGTTGCATGTTACAATGTGTGTAGCAGTCACAAACATGGGTATCTGAACATGGAGCACCTACGATGCATTGTGTTCGGCAAATATCCAGTATGTGTGCAAAACATTGTGTGATGTGGAATCCCCTCACCTGTGCGTGCTGCGGTCCAGGTATGTGCTTGTGAGGTATGATCTGTGTACAATCTGTACTTGCAGGTGTGCTGTGCAGAGCATGGAGGCAGGTCCCAGGCACTGCAGATAAATGTGAGTCGTGCACTAGTGTGTGTGCCTTGCTTGTGTGCAGCACAGTGGAAGGTGCAAGCATTGTCCCACATGACCGCATGCCGTGCCTGCCTGTTACAGCCCTGCTGTAGACAGTCATGTGACACCACCACAGAGGCAGTATAGCATGTGAAGATGTACATGTGTGCTCCACACCCCAGGCAGATGTCCGCAGGTCATGTGTGCAACAGCAGTGTGGTCAACCAGGACTGTCATAGTGGTCTGATACCACATGCCTGTATAAGTACAGTATGAGCATAGTCAACAGTTGCAGTGACAGAGTAGGTCAATGTACAGTGTCCCCGT
Organism: Protopterus annectens; assembly: GCF_019279795.1. Classification (NCBI taxonomy): domain Eukaryota; kingdom Metazoa; phylum Chordata; order Ceratodontiformes; family Protopteridae; genus Protopterus; species Protopterus annectens. Next base: position 933,770,748 of record NC_056741.1, on the reverse strand, counting down.
GTTCAGACCACCGCCTACCATACACTTGGCTAGACACACACCCAGAGGGTGAATATACCGGTGAGCCATCACATGTCCCAGTACACGTAGCCTGTATAATGCCATCACAGGGTGGTCACAATAACATGTGGTATGACAGACATGTTGTACCAGGTGATGTGTCATGTGCGCATATGTTGAGTTGCACAGCCTTTCACACGTCCGCAACATATCAGTGCATGATGCCTAGTGTAACATGATGTGTGGAACCGCACTGTGATCCACAACAGGGTTATCTGAGACAGGTGTGTTGTGAATGGTGTAACCCATGGTTCCACAGGATATACACTGGTGCTGTTGGCTGCCATGCTGGGGGCCACCAGTGGTGCCTGCAGTGGTCATACAGACATACTGCACACATTGTTCTGGCAGGAATGTCCATTGTTGTGGATGATGTGTTGCTATGTGAAGGTAGGTGTGTGTTGTGAATGTTACCCATACAGATGTGACCATCAGGCGCAGTCATGGTTGTCGACGGCATCACACCCATCCACAGCTGTCAGAACCCTGTCCCCAGAACGGGTGTCAGCCGCCCTCGTACTGTGTGACCTATGTGTAGATGGTGGAACACCTCCCACTGGCTGGCTAACAGTGTCATCTAGGAAGGCTATGTGATGGCTGGAATACGCCGTCATAATGTATAATGCCGGTATCCCAATGAAGTATATGGAATCACACACAGTACGCCATGGCTGGCATGTAAACCATGTACAACAATGACTGTGTGACAGACACAAACAATGCGGAGCCATGTTAGACATGCACCCATGAGAACACCAAATGAGGTATGTTGCACATATCAATGTACAACTGTCAGCTATGGCCACAGCATGGATGCAGATGCATATTCCTCACAGGCACTACTACGCCATGTAGGAAGGGGGGCAGTGCACGACTACATGTGACAGTTGCTGTACCGACACATGTACTGCATATCCGTCATGTAGGGGTAGCAGTGGTACGTGACTGTTGTACATGCCTGTACATATGACCATGTCCCACAGAATATGTGTTATGTGTGTACAACACGTGTTGTACCGTCATCAAGTTGTGAAGTGTATGGCTGCCAGTATACCTGTGTGACATGGTCTGCAATGGGTGCAAAGGTACGCAGTAGTGCATTGCATGCCCACATGCCCCACACAGGTGCATAGCCTGAACATACAATACAAAGAGGGTGTTGGATCATAGCAATCCACAAGAGGAGATGGGTATGGGTGGCAACCCACTACCACCCATTCGGGTAAGGTGTGCATGTCCATGACACAGTAGCACCCGAGAAGCTAGCAGTACAGCAGTACAGGGTGGCATGCATATATGTTCACTAATACCCCTGTGTGTCCCTCCACTGGCCCGTGGACAGACAGACACCAACACAATGTGCAGAATTGACATGTGCACAGCACATCACCGCTGCCTACTGTAGAACAGGCTTACTGTGTAGACATGTGCACAGAAGGTCTGCGCCAGCCACACTCAAACACGTTATGTGTTGAACCCCACCATTAGTTTAGCCCATGCCACAGACAGATGTGCACGCATCTGTGTATGTACGTCTGGGAATGTCCCCGGCCTAGCAGTATAGCTGTGTCAGTGTTGCGAACAACATACGGAATGGGCTGTGTGTGTGAGGTGTGCGTCATACGTGTATGGTCCGATCGACGATACCATCAGTGCCCCTGCTATGTGAACATCCCTGTCCCCATACATGGATACCCATGCTGTGCCCAACACCACGCTCCCCGTGGGAGGGATGGCGCTGTGCGGTGCACCAGCTGACATGGGGGTGGCAGCAGGCACTGGATGTAGACATATGTGGTACCCATGTCAGGCCAGGCAACCATCCATGTGCACAGGATAGCAGTGTGTGGGCACATACAGCACTGTGTTGAACAATATCGCAGCACATAGCACCTGTCAGGGGTAATGTGTATGCATGGATGTGCGATACCTGCATGCACCATACACACCCCCACCAAGCAGCATGCAGCCGTGGCAGGTTGGCCAACACCCGTACAGTGCTGTGTAGATGTACATGGCACAACACATGCATGTACAGGTGTCCATGTGTATGTGTGTAGTGCCACCACTGACGTTCATAATGGCCGCGTACGTGATGCCTACTGACATATACACAGCATCCAGGTGAACAGTAGAACTGTTGTCACATTGGCACACATGCCAACTGAGATGAACACAGGTGCAGGCAGGTACACATGTCCACAGCAGGCTACCATCAACATGGTGTGTGTACAGTGTGATGAGTTGACACACAGATATGATATGAAACCCACTGCTTAATGGTGTGACGGCAACACGTCAGCTGTGTCACTGCCATGATGCATCGCAGAGATTACTGTGCAGATGTTGTACATGTCATAGCAAAGTATGTCCAGCAGTATGCCAGTACATCAGTGTAAATGTGACCTGTCACCATCATTATGTCTTACAGATAATGCCACGCTCCCGGCTGCCAGCCTTCAGCCGCCAGGAGGATGACGTGATTATCCCGTTGCTCCACGACAACTACGATATACTATTCAGCCATGTGCCACAACAAGCACAGCAGTGGGATGACTTGTGGCAGGATATGCGCAGGAGGGTGAATAACGTGGGTGGCAACAACCGCACCTACCAGCAGATCCGCCTACACTGCACAGACCTAATTCGGCACGCAAAACAGCATGCCGCCGCAATCGCCAGACAACAAGGTGGGACAGGTGGTGGGCCACCAACATAGCCCCCACTCACACACACGGAGGAGCTCCTGGCCAGTCTGGGGACACCCAGGGAACAACATGCAGAAACACTCGCTGCCATCATGGAGGTGGGTGTCTCCCAACCAACGAGCCTGGAGCTGCCTGGTAAGTCAGTCTTGCATGTGTGTATGATAACTGACGTAGGTGTGGGTGTCATAGTACAGCACATAATGTACCACCACATGCCAGGTATATGGCCACACAAGCAGCATACTACAGTATGCTACGTTGTGTTTGCAGACATGTGCATAACACATGCTACCACACAGGTACATGATGTGACATGCACAGTGCTTACTGTGGCTACAGTAATGGATAATGTGTATACTGTTGTGTCGCCCCTATACAGGTATCTCTGGCGTGTCGCACAGACATGGGTCCGTCGCAGGTGAGACTGTTGCTAGTAATAGGCATGTTACACTGTATAGATATGCCACATGTGTCCAGGTATGACATGCACACCTGGGTCTACTCCAGTCACGGTATACAGGTTGCACCACCCGACACACACGCCACCCATGTACAGTAGATACAACCTTTAGTATACACCGGCATGACACCACATAACCCATCGGTGTGATATGTGCAGTCAGCTATGCATACAATGGTGGAGGTGTTCTACAATGGCTGCATGTGTAGTATGCATCGGAATGCCTTTGCGGTAAGCACACAGTACCACATAGTGAGCTGTGATCTGGCCAGCACACAGGTGTCACCAATGTGACCTATGCCCCTGCATTGTGTGCACACGTTGTGACATGGCACATGACATGTCCCATGCACGTGGTGTTCTGTCTGCAACATTGTCACACCATGACATGACCTACGCACGACATAGCAGACATCTACAATGTCTGCATAGCCTTTGGGAATGTGACACCTCAGACTAGTACGGGTGTAAGTCACATGGGCCACCACAGAGATGTGTACACAATGCCCATCACACACAGTTGTCCATGACCCAGCCAAACATGGCCATGGGTGATACCCACAGGCATGTTGCCACACAGTACATCTGCAGTGGTTAGTCACCGTTGCACCCTGTCCACACATAGTGCGATCATAGCTGTAGTGGACCCCCTGTACATCTGATGTGGTACACCAGACAAACGAAATGCCTGTCTGCAGCCACTGGAGGTGCCACCAATGTCTACCATATACGTGCTGTGGAACAGCATGACTGTATTGCAGACATGGCAATGCAATGCGTCCATGTTACGCATCGCACAGAAACATACCTGTGTCTTGCTGCCATGCAGTGGCACAGTGCCCGTACTCCCCACTGTACAGCTATGTACACAGCTCACACCAACCACACCTGCACAGACATCCTTGTTACACATGCATTCTATCTGTAGCCTGTACACATAACACTGCACTGTGACGTCCAGTTTGATGTGGTGCATGTGGTGGGACACCATTGTCACATGTCCAGATGTTATCGCACATGTTTGTGGTGTACATGACAAAGTGACGCCAGCCATGTGTACTGTTAACCCGCCTGTGGCCACACGGTGTATCACGGTGATGCATGCAAACTACCATGAATGTGTGTACTGCAAGCCTACTGAAATGACACCTACTTGATGTAGTGTGCACCCCAGGGCAGTATGCATACTACCATTATTAATGTCTGGCTTGCATTCACTGAGCTGTGGTGTGGGAATGCTGCATGCCATCTGCAATATCACATGCATGATGTGTCTGCATGTGTGTGTGTCAGCGTGTGTGTGTCTCCGCATGTGTGTGTGTGTGTGTGTCTGTGTGTGTGTCTGCGTGTGTGTGTGTGTGTCTGCGTGTGTGTAATGTATCTTACAGTATGTCTTTGTATCCACAGGTGCTGTAGGTGCGTTCCCCTCCTGCAGTCCATCTGATGCTAGTGTCCCCACAGATACTAGCGGTGATGACCATATGCATGAGGCACAGGCAGGGTCGTCACGGTCAGAAGCTGTGCCATTGGTTAACATCCCACCTATGTCCCCTTCATCTCCGCACACAGTTCAGATGCCGACACATACCACATCACCGTTGCCCATAGAGGAAGGACAGTCATCATCTGTTGGCACTGAGCAGGACTGTGTGGTGGCTAGAGAAGGTGCGGGTACACACCATGTTGCCAGTGTAATGACTGGTGATGTGCCACACAGGCATGTGGCTGGTGCTGCTCGTAGGAGGAGCTCTGGTAGACATGCACCTGCCGTACAGGGTGCAGCAGCTGGTATCACCAGACGCATGTTTCAGACTGTAATGGCGGCACAGGCACGTGCTGAATGGCAGAACCAAGAAGGGCAGAGGCTGCAGAGGGCCGCAATCCATTCCTTAAATGAGAACATCCAGTCATTGGCGAATGCTCAACAGCAGCTTGCCGATGTTTTGGATAGGAGATTAGGTGAGATGGTTGGAATCCTCGACCGAGGAATGTCAATCCGTGAGCGTGAGCTGTCTGTGCTGGAACACCTGGTAGGGGTGAGGCGTAGGACACGTGGCCGTAGGCCAGCAGCACCACCTGGTGCAGGTCGACGTGTGCGTGCCACCTCTCATGCCCACTCACACAGTGCTGGTAGCAGCAGCAGTGCAGCTGGTGCTACACCAACCACACCAGGACACAGCAAGCCACGTGGACGTGACCCTGGCCGGTCCCAGCGTGGACACGGTTCCAGCGGACATGTGTCATCGTCATCAGAGAGTGGCCACTCCATACCTCCACCCGGTAGTGCCCGTGCGACCCCAGGCAGGCACGGGTCACGTGGCCGCAGGTGGACACAGTGAGCCATACAACCTGCACTGTACAGTCTGGGGCTGCCAAGTATACCCCGTGTAGGCATCACAGATGGCTGAACTGTGTACACACATACCCACACACAGCAGATACAACTGTAGGGCTCCACCACATCCACATGCATACTGCACAGTCATGCCCAGTATATGCACCGGCCCTTACACACACACATGATGTCATCCATTGGTACAGCCTATGCCCCTGGCACACATATCACCCTGTGCATATGATGAAGCCTCTGCCGCAGCACTGTTCCACACCATCGGTGCACGGTTATGCAAACATATTCTGATGCACAGGGTGGACAAGATAGTGAGAGGTGTATGTGATACCTGTGTCCGCATAGTGCGCGATGTGTATGTTGCAGTGGTTGTGTATGACAGGTGACAGGTGCGTATGTGACGTGGGTTGTGTACCGACATCATGCAGCAGACATACCATGTAGTGCAGGTGCAGCATACATTGATCTGTGTACACGGTATGCGTGGCGGTTACATGTGTAGCACCATGTTGTGTCTGTTAACCTGTATGCCAAATATGATGTACTTGCATGTGCCTACTGGGAGCACTGTTATCAGTCCCCCACGTGTAGCTGTGGGTTACCCACAGGCACATCTGGCAATATCAGCATACCACAGGTACCCGCAACCTGCATGGACCCCTACATAGGTACATAGGCGCATAGGTACATACCAGCCTATGTGCCCTACGGCATGTGTAAGCCTAGCCAGAGTGTGTGTGGCTGTCACCACCCTTTAGGATGAGGATACTACATCCATCGGTCCGCTGTCCCTCTGTCCAGCAGTGACACAGAGATGATGCCTGGCGCATACCTACGATCACACATCCACACGCCAGGATTACTTCTGGACAAAGTCAGTCAGTGGCTCTGCTTCACATGGGCTGGGAATCCTTTCCATATTGTAGGGGGTCTCTGGGCGATGACCCTGTCCCCCCAGCATGTCCTATTTATGTCCGTGTTGAGGTTTCTGTCAGTTGCTTCTGTGCGCATGTTTGCTTGGAGCCTAGGAGGTGGAACATGTCCATGTCACCCAGGTCGGACATGGCCGTGTATGTCAGGCACAGATCACTTCAGAGCAGATGGGCTGAGAAGGTATACAGCCGGAGTCCCCTCGGTCGGGCAGCGTGTGACACATGTCTCAGCACCTTTATCCCTGTGTTGTGGAATTTTTGTGGTCCTTCCGAGTGCTGCAGGTGTCAGGTTAGGTACATCCCAGATGTGGCGTTGTACGCAATCATTGGTCTGATGTGTGAAGAGTACAGGGGTACAATGAACTCCCCTGATGTGGATGTGAATCCCTTCATGACCAGATGGCCACAGTGGAATGTCTTCCCAACCACATTGGCAATGTGAGTGTCGACAGAGGTTACCACAGGTTTGGTACCCATGTCCCTGATCACGTCCACCAGTTTTAATGGATTACCACCTAAATGGTAAGTCGGGGTGAACATGTCTTTCCCACTGGGTAGTTCTACACCTTCCCTGGCATGTAGCATCAGGCCATGGCTCTGGCACCAGTTATCCATTTCTATGAGACCCCAGGTGGATGTCCGTGTCTGATGGGGTGTTGAGTATGGTGGCCGGTGTGCAGTCATCTGCATATCTTGTCTGCCACAATCCCCCTATGTTTGCATGCACATTGGAAAGTTGAATGCCGAACAGGAGGGGGCCCAGGGCTGAGCCCTGTGGGCCACCACTCGAGAGCAGCTTGGAGTCTGACATGGCACCAGGAATACAAACCCTGTGTGGTGTGACCTCCATCCAGTTGGCAAACCATCGTGTGACATATGTCTCCACATGTACACTGGTGAGCCTTTCCATGATGCCCACGTGGAGTGTGGTTTGAACGCTCCCGCCAGGTCATGGTAGTCTGTGCAAACCGACGTACCCCCATCAATGGCCTTAGTGATCCCTCCAGACAGGTCGAGCAGGTTTGGGAGGCAGGATCTGCCCTTGACTAAGTCGATGTGGGTATGTTCCGGTATTGGCTGTACACCAATGACTCTATTGATGGGCTCCAGTATGGACCTCCCCACAGCTTTGCAGACAAGGCTTGTCAAGCTGATAGGGCAGGGATGTCTACAGTCCATAAGAGCACTACCCTGGTGTAGTGGGACCACAGTTGCCGTATGCCATCCATCGGGAACGTAGCCCGTAGTAAGCCTAAGATGAAACAGCGGCCTTATGTGCGGGGTGAGGGCCTCAATGAGGTTGTGTAGCACACAGCCAGGGACACCATCTGGTCCCATTGATGCTGTGTTCACCGCTTAACAGATATCAGCTCTCTCCTGGGCATACGGGATGTTTGGGAGGCTAGACTCTTGGTGGGATGGATACGTCCCCTCCTGGGGGGGGGAGGGAGGGTAGATGTATGCATGGAACATGTCCGCTGGTTTGTTGACAATGTCTGTGGGTTCAGTGATCATTGTACCATTCTGGAGTAATTCCGGGCATGACTGTGTGCTCCCACCCATGTTCCTACCACAGCTAAGGAAGGCCCTATGGTTGTCTCATGTGTCCGTTAAAGTACCACTCCCACAGGCGGCCTTGGAAGATTGCATGAGTGATCATATGTTAATGCCGGTATTAATCAGTGATGCCTTCCCTGGTACTGATATTGGCCTGTCATGTATTAGCTCCAACACTTGTTGTATGGTATGTCAATGGCTGGGGTCCACCAGACCATGTGCCTGCCTTCGGTGGACAAGGTCCTGATGTTATCAGGATCGCTTGGTGCAGACATTCCTAGGGGTGCTCATAGAAGGCATTTGTAAGGGTTTCAGCAGTGTGGCCTGTGTTTACCACTGGCATGGAGGCCCTGTAGGGTACCACACCGGTCGTATGATGTGTGTGGTTCGCTGTGGAGAGGTCGTCACTGTGGACTCCCATGCCGGTGTTGGGTGCAGGATGCGGATCTCCAGTGGGTTCACTATACGGTCTGACATCACCAATGAGGGATGTACATCCTGTGTGGAGCATATCGTCCCCATGTGTGATGATCAGACCTAGTATACGTCCCCGCCATGTGGGTATGGTGCATGGTTGTTCCACAGCATTCAGGTGTATGAACACCTGGGACCTTTGGTGTAGGGTGTTGTGTCCTGGGTAATGTTCCCAGTCTATGTATGGGTGGTTGATGTCACCCAATATGACGGTGTTGTGAGAGCATTCACACTCACCAGTGTCTTCAGGAAGGCTGTGCAGGTATCCTGGGTTTGGGAGGGTAGTCTGTAGCATGCAACAAACTGTAGGGCAGTCCTACCCATGGTTAATTGCACCTGGATATTCCCCGCTGCTACGTGCATCTCTGGCAACATGGAGGTGTGTGTACCCTTCATGGAAATGGAGACTCCCCCTCCTTCTGTGTTAGGTCCGGGTTATGGTCCTGAATGCATGATGTGGGGTATGACCCGATAGTGCTGGTGTGCTCTCAGCAGCCCTGATCAATGTTTCAGTCACAGCACTGACATCGATGTCCTCCATACTGAGGAGGGCATTTGAGGGTGTGCAGCTTGGCCATAGACCACTGGCAGTGAGCAGTATTACCCTGTGTGTTCTCCAGGTTTGTAGTGTAGGGTGGTAGGTTTATCATTCCAGCCGTGCCTGCAGTGGGCACTGTGGGGGTGGCAGGTGCCTTAGCCAAACCATTGAAGACCAGGGGCGACAGGTGCGAGCCATACCATCCAAAGGGGTGTGGCGTGCCAAGCATGTCATCACAGGTATGAGGAATCTGGATCCCCTCAGACTGACACCGGTAACCAGGCACATTATCAAGGGTGACCACTTTGAGCCAGTATAGTGGCATCATACTTGATGAGGGTGGGATACTGCCCAGGGTCAGGGACATGCCGGCCTGGGATACACAATCTGAGTGGCCCTCTATGTCTCCTTTAATGTATCCCAGGGTGGTATGTCTCCAGTCATTGATACCAGCATGGGCAATGACCGCGTCATACCTGTACATGCTGCGGAGTGACCTGAGTGCATGTGTCATGTGGCGTATTCCAGCGCCCGGCAGGCAGCCTACTGTGATCATTCCCTTGTTCTGTCTGGTGGGTGGGATGTCGGTGTGTCTGACAGTGGCGTCACCCATTACAGGTGTGTCTGGCAGTGTGTGTGTTGCCTTTGTGGCTCTGAAAGTTTAGCACACTGACGTTGAGAACTATGTGTTGCATGTCCTATGTCTTGTGAAGGCAGTTGCTTGTGTGTCTGCTTCAGAGGGCTCGTTAGGTTCGTGACATGTCTTAACAGTGCCTCCAGGTATGTCTTAGTGTGTTCATGTGTTTGATTAGCATTTGCGATAGTCACATGTGACACTGGGTATGTGGTGTGCATGGTGTCCTTCCCCTCCCGCGTGGTCTTGCCAGTCATGGTGTGAGAGAGCACAGCCCCCTGTCTGGCTATATAGTTGCGTCTGTCACAAGTATTATGTTCATTGGGGGAGGTGCGGCTTGTCCGTGTCCATGCGGCACCTGTAACAGTGGCCAGGACGCCCAGATTCACCATCTGAATAGGAGAGGTCGCTAGCAATTGACCCTTCGACATGCCAGAGAATGTGAATGCATTTGCTGTGTAACCGGGTCAGAAGGCACCTATAGGGAAGTGGGTACACAAGGGGGTTCTAGGCCAGTGTAGTACTCCATTTAGTATACATGTACTTTACCTATGTAGGAATACTATGGGAGCAGGTGCAGAGCTCTTGTGATATAGAGAACAGACAGTCGGGATTGCAGGAAGAGAGGCCATACACATAAACCTGCGGAGCACGGAGCCGGATACAGTGTAACATTGCTTACACGGTACATGACGCACATGTCCACACATATACTGCACCTGACGCCTGTGGTCGGTGCCACAGGCTACGGTGGACAGAGACATCACATACATGGCATGACACAGTACAGATATGGTGACATTCTGCAGGTGTCGTACGCAGTGTGCTGGCTACTGACCGCAGGTGTCACCTGTCAGCTGTGGTGCACGGTGTTCGACAGTTGGATGCTGTACCGGTACAGGAATATGCCCGCATTCGCGGTGCATACACCTCTATGGCACACACACCATTGTGTGCAGATGGGGACACCTGTCTGTGTGGTGAGCACCCTCACAAGACAATGCACCGACGTGCCATGTCACAGGGGGTGGTCTTGCACAGGTGGCCAGTAAGGCTCACAGGTATGGCAATGACAGGGCTGTACAATGCAGCACCAGTACAGGATGGTCACCCTGTGTGGTCAGTGTTCAGTCACAACACTATATCTGCATACACCCTCTCAACAGGCAGCAGACATACACACATGTTGACACACTGACATGGTGGTGGCCACACATGTCTACACGGAGGGATGACGTGTTGCATGTGCTACACCATCCACATCGATGCACCCAACACTGAGGTAGGTACAGATCTCTACCATGGTGTACAGTGATGTGTGGCACGTGGCACATAGTCCCCCCGATCTGTGGCATACATGGGCACACATTCCTGCACACATGTTGGTGCTAGGAATGCCACACCCGCTACATGGGATTTGTGCAGGCGTGCAGCGGTATGTGGTGCATCCTGTGTACTACCACTGTATCTGGCAGCAGTGCCAATATCTGCACTTGGGAGGTGGTAGGGGTTACAGTGGCAATGTGACATATGGTCGATCACGCATGGCCGATGGGTATGCATCATGGCAGCGCTGTCATGTAAAGGCGACATAGCAGACTGTATGCACATGGCAGGGTAGGATGGTGTGTGACACACCTGTGACCAGCACCTGCACACATGCATGTGGACAGGTGTTTAAACGAATGGTGTACACACAGACCGCCATGCGTGCTGTTACTATGCCACCATATGACGGCCCCCATGATGGGTATGCATGTGGGAGGGGGTTGCAACTGTGTTACGGACACCGGACACCGCTCCTGCATGGCTGCACCGTGCACAGTACACGTGTCACATGCATCCCCTGTTGCCATGTGTGTATGCATTGCTATGTTGTGACATGTGTGTCAACATACATGGAACATGTACTGTGGTATGGTATCACAGCTGTCACAGGCAAACTGTACAAGGGTATGTGTCCCAGTGAACACCGCTACACCCTGTAGGGGGTGCATACCACAGAAATGTGTCCACCTTCCCTTCATGTGTATATTACCACGTACGCCTGTGTTATACATGTGGAACATCACAGGCTTCGTATGTGTCCTGCGTGCAGTCCATGCACACAGCCAGGGAACCACATATGTGACATATCCGGACATTGTTTCACTGTGGTACAGCTGCAGTCATGTGTCATACCTGTGTCAGGCCCGTGGTATGTGTGGAGCACACCTGTCCATGTATACCGGTACGGGTGGACTACATCACACCTGTGGGATCATTGATAGTACATGTGTACTCTGCACGACGGACGTACACCGCCACATAGTCTTCTGGACATATGTCACATGCAGTTGCTGGACCGTGAGGCATACTGCTGCAGCGATGACATGGTGCTGGCATAGCAGCTACAGTGTTCACTACGGTGTGTACATGTTCAGCCTGCACCCGTGACGCCTGTGCTGTCATCTGTGTGTGTACGTGTGACTGCATGTGTGTCCACCCTGTGCGTGTGTATGGATTTACCTGGCCGTGACTTGCGGTGTGTGCACTCCGTCTGCATGCCGGACGGTGCGTAGCACATACTACGTGTGTGAGCATGGCCGGGTTGCTGTTGTGTGGGTGGACACACACGATGGTCCACATTCTGCCTCCCATGCCGTCACCCCATGCGTATGCATGTCTGCACTGTGCCGATTCTAAGTGTCTGAGCATGCCCAGTAAGCAGCTGTGTAAATGGACACACATTACATTGCACACCGCGCCCGTCTGCGTTGATACCCCGTGTGCATGCCTGTTTCCCCTTCGCAACTGCCACGTCTGTGGCATGGCCGGGATGCTGTTGTGTGGGTGGACACACACGACGGTCCACATTCTGCCTCCCATGCCGTCGCCCCATGTGTATACAAGTCTGCACTGTGCCGATTCTAAGTGTCTGAGCATGCCCAGTAAGCAGCTGTGTAGATGGACACACAGTACAGTGCACACCGCGCCCGTCTGCAGTGATACCCCGTGTGCATGCCTGTTTCCCCTTCGCAACTGCCACGTCTGTGGCATGGCCGGGTTGCTGTTGTGAGCATGTCTGTCTCACCTTCGCAACCGCTAGGTGTCAGAGGCATGGCCAGTACACCATTCGGGGGTACACACTACAGTCGGCACCGATGTCTGCTACTAGGCGTGTAGCCATGGCCAATGACATCCTGCATAGCCATGGTGACCATCCAGGTGACTCATATGTGGCTGTTATGCCACAATGGCTGCCTACATCCTGCACGCCGGATGCCCTCTCATAGGGTAGATTGTATGTGGTGCATCCCGTATTCATGTCGTGATGTACTGCTCCGTAGTTGGTTGGTATTCCCGACTGCAGCACTACCGTGTTACTGTACGGCCACCTTGGGATGGTAACAGGCTGTGTGACTGCGCACTCTGTCTTCATTCCCATCGGCCGCCTTGCCTCTGCAGATGATACCACCCACCTAGGGGTATGCCTCCTGACAGTGCTGTGCTCAGTAAACTCGGTAGCGCGTTCTGTAAATGCATCATGCTGTAGTGAATTCATGTAGGTAGGCGTAGGTTCGACTCCCGAACCTTCCCTGTGTGTGTGTCTGTGTGTGTGTGTGTTTCCAACTGCCTCTGCAGATAAACATGCTTTTAGACGCTTCACAACACATACCTTGGCTATTGTCAGCTATTCCCTTACGGGTGATGTCACTCGCCTAGAAGTATGCCTCTGACAGCGCTGTGCTCAGTAATCTCGGTAGCGCGTTCTGTAAATGCATCATGCTGTAGTGAATTCATGTAGGTAGGCGTAGGTTCGACTCCCGGCCCTTGTCTGTGTGTCTGTGTGTGTGTGTGTGTGTGTGTATGTGTTTCCAGCTGCCTCTGCAGATAAACATGCTTTTAGACGCTTCGCAACACATACCTTGGCTATTGTCAGCTATTCCCTTACGGGTGATGCCACCCGCCTAGAAGTATGCCTCTGACAGCGCTGTGCTCAGTAATCTCAGTAGTGCGTTCTGTAAATGCATCATGCTGTAGTGAATTCATGTAGGTAGGTGTAGGTTCGATTCCCGGCCCTTCTCTGTGTGTGTGTGTGTGTGTGTGTTTCCAGCTGCCTCTGCAGATAAACATGCTTTTAGACGCTTCGCAACACATACCTTGGCTATTGTCAGCTATTCCCTTACGGGTGATGTCACCCACCTAGAAGTATGCCTCTGACAGCGCTGTGCTCAGTAATCTCGGTAGCGCGTTCTGTAAATGCATTATGCTGTAGTGAATTCATGTAGGTAGGCGTAGGTTCGACTCCCGGCCCTTCTCTGTGTGTGTGTGTGTGTGTGTGTGTGTTTTCAGCTTCCTCTGCAGATAAACATGCTTTTAGATGCTTCGCAACACATACCTTGGCTATTGTCACCTATTCCCTTACGGGTGATGTCACCCGCCTAGAAGTATGCCTCTGACAGCGCTGTGCTCAGTAATCTCGGTAGTGCATTCTGTAAATGCATCATGCTGTAGTGAATTCATGTAGGTAGGCATAGGTTCGACTCCCGGTCCTTCTCTGTGTGTGTGTGTGTGTGTGTGTGTGTGTGTGTGTGTTTCCAGCTGCCTCTGCAGATAAACATGCTTTTAGATGCTTCGCAACACATACCTTGGCTATTGTCAGCTATTCCCTTACGGGTGATGTCACCCGCCTAGAAGTATGCCTCTGACAGCGCTGTGCTCAGTAATCTTGGTAGCACGTTCTGTAGATGCATCATGCTGTAGTGAATTCATGTAGGTAGGCGTAGGTTCGACTCCCAGCCCGTGTCTGTGTGTGTGTGTGTGTGTGTGTGTGTGTGTGTGTTTCCAGCTGCCTCTGCAGATAAACATGCTTTTAGACGCTTCGCAACACATACCTTGGCTATTGTCAGCTATTCCCTTATGGGTGATGTCACCCACCTAGAAGTATGCCTCTGACAGCGCTGTGCTCAGTAATTTCGGTAGCGCGTTCTGTAAATGCATCATGCTGTAGTGAATTCATGTAGGTAGGCGTAGGTTCGACTCCCAGCCCTTCCCTGTGTGTGTGTGTGTGTTTCCAGCTGCCTCTGCCGATGAACATGCTTTTAGACGCTTCGCAACACATACCTTGGCTATTGTCAGCTATTCCCTTACGGGTGATGTCACCCACCTAGAAGTATGCCTCTGACAGTGCTATGCTCAGTAATCTCAGTAGCGCGTTTTGTAAATGCATCATGCTGTAGTGAATTCATGTAGGTAGGCATAGGTTCGACTCCCGGCCCTTCCCTGTGTGTATGTGGGGTGTGTGTTTTCACAGCTTCCCTAGTAGAGTGTAGTTATTTTAGATGCTTGGCAACACATACCTTGGCTATCGGCAACTATTCCTTTACGGATGTTGTCACCCACCTGGACATGTGTCTCTGACGGTGCTGTGTTCGGTGGTCCACGTAGCGCGTTCCATACCTATGTCATACTGTTGTGCGGTTGGGTATGTGGGGGTGTGGTCAATCACCATGCCTGCCACATGTGTGTGTGTGTCTATGCTCCCAGCTGCATGGGTTCATAGGGTATGGCTTTAGAGTTTCCGCAGAACACTCATATCCTGCCGCCATCCCTGTGTTTGTGGATGGTGAGACGCAGCTCGTGGACTGCCTGTGTGCCTGCTGTGGTTGGTGACCTCCGTAGCGTGTTCTCCACGTGCACCCTGCTATGGTGGGGTGGGGTGGTGCTTTGTACGTTACACTCACGGGCTTGCCACATGTGTCCGTCTGTATCTCTGTCGTTGTATAGCTACATACCTATGTTGTGCACATAGCGCTGCTCTTGCATGGACAGCTGTCTGTCCCATGTATCGCATATTTGCACGGCTGACACATAGAACTGTGGTACGATGCATATCCACTCATTGTCCATGCAACGTCCGTATTCCAGAACACCCAAGAGACATCTGCTGAATATCATGGCAGACAGCTATCCTTGCTGTACTGACACTGTACCCGTACACGCCATAAACCTTGTGTGTAATTGCCTATTTATGGTGTGTGTATGTCTAACTGTGCTGTATGCATGGTCGTGTGTGTGTCCCGCTATAGCCATCTGTGCAGGTGTCGCCACTATGGGTAATCCTTGTGGACCGCTGTTTCATGTGCACTTCTGCACATACCTACAGACCGTACTACCCCTCCTACAGCAGCGGCCTTAGATCGACCACTGCCCTAGGCTATAGGGCTCCATGGCGCCCACCAGCACAACACATGGTGCCCCCATCCTGGTATACCTACATGGCATACCTACTGGACAGGTGGCCCTACTAGTGCGGCGCCCTAGGCATCCGCAGGATTGGCGTATGCCTACGGCCGGCTATGAGCACATCACAAGGCATACGTCTACATTCAGTGTTTTACGAAGGCTAGGTTATAATACCAGAGGGGGGACCTCATCAACTACGCTTTGGAATGCGGATTTAGATGGGTTATTGGGTAGAGGGTTGACCACACACCAGGGCTGACTGATTAAACACTGATGAATCCGCGTTTGAGAAGCAGGTGGCTTAAACCCCCGTAACAGGAATGTAGTTTAGGTACAGATATACAGTTAACACACA
This sequence comes from Protopterus annectens, assembly GCF_019279795.1. Classification (NCBI taxonomy): domain Eukaryota; kingdom Metazoa; phylum Chordata; order Ceratodontiformes; family Protopteridae; genus Protopterus; species Protopterus annectens. Next base: position 933,754,452 of record NC_056741.1, on the reverse strand, counting down.
TTAGTCCACTCTTTCAGTTGTGTACCACTGTATTATATTGATATGATATGCATATCTTCTATATATATTGTTAGATCTTTGATTGATGAGTATTAGGCATAGTACAATATCATATAATACATGTGTTAATAGGATGTTTTTGTAGATGTTAATATATGTGTGTGTAGTTAACATTGCGTCTGTGCTTTATATGCTGTGGTTTCATGTTCATTGTTTCCTGAGGAAGTAACCAATGAAAGTGTAAGGGGGGATACTTAAAGCCTGGATGCTTTTATGTTATGTGTACGTCTGACGGAGCCTACGGGTGAAAGCGCTTACATGTCTATGAAGGAACCTTTGTATACCATTTGTGACCTGTCCTGGACAATGTCTACGTTGACTGTTTCATCTACGTATGTGTGTTTTGGATTGTGTGCCATAAGGTGCCAGCGGTTCTTTGATGTTGATTCGGTGTATTCCATGGTCAATTGACATTAATCCTATTAATTCACTGAAGGATGTTCTTCATAAGTGGGAACGCCATTGTTTGGCCATCCTATGACCTTCCTAGCTGACGTTGTTATTGTGCCATTGGTATGTGTTCCACAGGTCGCCCATTTGTTCTGCGGTATGGAAGCGAGTGATCCCCATTTGGGTGCTGGCAGATTGAGTGCTCTGTACGCCGGTATTCGCACGGCGGTCTGACTTTGTATGAGGAGTGTCTACTGTAGTCCCTATCTGTATTTCCTGTGTTATGCCTTACTGCAGCTGTGTACTTCCACCAGGTTTGCAGTTATAGGTGCCATCTTGGTCGTACATTTGTCCATCCATGGGAATTGCCTACTGGACACTGGTATAGGGCTGTACTAATTTCACAGCTGCGTTTAGCATTCTCCGGTGGATGATTTGCATTATTGGTGGGGAGTAAGGCATGTGCTATACCCACATCCCTCCCACGGGGCGGGACAACAGATTATCTGCCAAACAACACAGAGCCCCATTTCTGCATACCCACGATCCCATGGCTGCAGCCCTTGACGGTACCCATTACACATCCTTCATGTGTGCGGGACTGGGATGTGGACGCACTTCTATGGACTCGACCATCTGGGGATTTCTGCTCATATGTCCTGCATTTCATGGACACTTGTCATCAACCTTAAACACGCTGGTGGTGCATATGTCTAGCTGTGCCGTAGTCACGGCTGTTACACTTTCAGCGTTGCTCGCTCCATCTCGTATCTATTGCATAGGGTTATATTTTTGGAGTCCTACAATGGACACCAATGTGCATATGTAAAGTGTAGAACTTGTTGGACTGTGTCCATCTGGCCAGTTGGTTTGACTGCTGCTGTATGTTCCCCAATCACGGATGTCTGTTTGACTACCCATATTATGTAGTGCTACGTAAACCGGGATTGTCTAAACTGAACCCAAATGGTGTAAATCCAATGATGCAGGCTAAGAGATGCTTTAACTAATCCTCAGATGTCTCATTAGGAAATCTCTGCCTCTGTATTGTCACAATCACACAACCAACACATGTAGATCCTATTAATTCATTGAAGGATGTTCTTTATAAGTGGGAACGCCATAGTTTGAACATCCTATGACCTTCCTAGTAGACGTTGTTGGGGTGCCATTAGTATGTGTTCCGCAGGTCGCCCATTTGTTCCGCAGTATGGAAGCGAGTGATCCCAATTATCCTGCTGGCAGATTGAGTGCTGTGTACGCCGGTATTCGCACGCCGGTCTGACTTTGTATGGGGGGTGTGTACTGTGGTCCCTATCTGTATTTCCTGTGTTATGCCTTACTGCAGCTGTGGAATTACACCGGGTTTGCAGTTATGGGTGCCATCTTGGTCGTACGTTTGTCCGTCCATGGGAATTGCCTACTGGACACTGGTATAGGGCTGTACACATTTCACAGCTGCATTTAGCATTCTCCGGTGGATGATTTGCATTATTAGTGCGGAGTAATGCATGTGCTATACCCACATCCCTCCCACGGGGCGGGACAACGGATCATTTGCCAATCAACACCGAGCCCCATTTATGCATACCCACGATCCCATGGCTGCAACCCTCGACGGTACCCATTGCACATCCTTCATGTGTGCAGGAATGGGATGTGGACGCACTTCTATGGACTCGACAATCTGGGGATTTCTGTTCATATGTCCTGCATTTCATGGACACTTGTCATCAACCTTGAACACGCTGGTGGTGCATATATCTAGCTGTACCGTAGTCATGGCTGTCACCTCTTCTGGGTCTCTCGATCGCAGCCGGTTGACATTGCATAGGGATAAATATTTGGGGTCCTACAATGGACACCAATGTGCATATGTAAAGTGTAGAACATGTTGGACTGTGTCCATCTGGCCAGTGGTTTTGACTGCTGCTGTATGTTCCCCAATCGCGGATGTCTGTTTGACTACCCATATTATGTAGTGCTACGAAACCCATGTTTTTCTACAATTAACCCAAATGGTGTTAATCTAATGCTGCAGGTTAGTAACTGCTTTAACTAATCCTCAGAAGTCCCATTAGGAAATATCCGCCACTGTATTGTCAATATAACACAGCCGGAACATGTAGAACCTATTAATTCATTGAAGGATGTTCTTTATAAGTGGGAACGCCATAGTTTAAACATCCTATGACCTTCCTAGTTGACGTTGTTGGTGTGCCATTAGTATGTGTTCCACAGGTCTCCCATTTGTTCCGCAGTATGGCAGCGAGTAATCCCCATGTTGTTGCTGGCAGATTGAGTGCTGTGTACGCCGGTATTCGCACGGTGGTCTGACTTTGTATGGGGAGTGTCTACTGTCGTTCCCATCTGTATTTCCTGCGTTATGCCTTACTGCAGCTGTGTAATTCCACCGGGCTTGCAGGTATGGGTGCCATCTTGGTCGTAGGCTTGTCCATCCATGGGAATTGCCTACTGGACACTGGTATGGGCTGTACACATTTCACACCTGCATTTAGCATTATCCGGTGGATGCTTTGCATTATTAGTGGGGAGTAGGTCATGTTCTACACCCACATCCCTCCCACGGGGCAGGACAATGGATTATCTGCCAAACAACACCGAGCCCCATTTCTGCATACCCAGGTTCCCATGGCTGCAACCCTCGACAGTACCCATTACACATCCTTCATGTGTGCGGGACTGGGATGTGGATGCACATCTATGGACACGTCGATCTGGGGATTTCTGTTCATATGTCCTGCATTTCATGGACACTTGTCATCAACCTTAAACACGCTGGTGGTGCATATGTCTCGCTGTGCCATACTCACGGCTGTCGCGTCATCTGGTGGACGGTAATGGCTGGATGGAATTCTGTTAGGATAAATTTTTGGCTCCTACAATGGACACCAATGTGCATATGTAAAGTTAGATGTTGCTGGACTGTGTCCAACTGGCCAGTGGTTTTGACTGCTGCTGTATGTTCCCCATTTGCGGATGTCTGTTTGACTACCCATATTACATGGTGCCACGTAAACCAGGTTTTTTAGGACTGAGAACAAATGGTGTACATCCAAAGATGCAGGTTAGCAACTGCTTTAAATAAACCTCAGACGTCCCAATAGGAAATATCCGTCACTGTATTGTCAACATAACACCACCAGAACATGTAGATCCCCTATGTATTCATTGAAGCATGTTTTCTTTATAAGTGGGAACGCCATAGTTTACATATCCTAGCTGACGTTGTTTTTGTGCCATTGGTATGTGTTCCACAGGTCGCCCATTTCTTCCGCGGTATGGAAGCGAGTGATCCCCATTTTGGTGCTGGCAGATTGAGTGCTGTGTACGCCGGTATTCGCATGGCGGTTTGACTTTGTATGGGGAATGTCTACTGTAGTCCCTATGTGTATTTCCTGTTTTATGCCTTACTGCAGCTGTGTAATTCCACCGGGTTTGCAGTTATGGGTGCCATCTTGGTCGTACGCTTGTCCATCCATGTGAATTGCCTACTGGACACTGGTATAGGGCTGTACACATTTCACACCTGCATTTAGCATTATCCGGTGGATGCTTTGCATTATTGGTGGGGAGTAAGGCAGGTGCTACACCCACATCCCTCCCACGGGGCGGGACAATGGATTATCTGCCACACAACACCGAGCCCTGTTTCTGCATACCCAGGATCCCATGGCTGCAACACTCGATGCTACCCATTACACATCCTTCATGTGTGCAGGACTGGGATGTGGACGCACTTCTATGGACTCGGAACTCTGGGGATTTCTGTCCATATGTCCTGCATTTCATGGACACTTGTCATCAACCTTAATAACGCTGGTGGTGCATATGTCTAGCTGTGCCGTAGTCATGGCTGTCGCTTCTTCTGGTTGAACGATAACAGCTGTATGATGTTCCATAAGTATCAATTTTTGGGTCCTACAATGGACACCAATGTGCATATGTAAAGTGTAGAACTTGTTGGACTGTGTCCATCTGGCGAGTGGTTTTGACTGAACTTCCTTGTTGACGTTGTTGGTGTGCCATTAGTATGTGTTCCACAGGTCGCCCATTTGTTCCGCAGCATGGCAGCGAGTAATCCCCATTTTGGTGCTGGCAGATTGAGTGCTGCGTACGCCGGTATTCGCACGGTGGTCTGACTTTGTATGGGGAGTGTCCACTGTAGTTCCCAACTGTATTTCCTGTGTTATGCCTTACTGCAGCTGTGTAATTCCACCGGTTTGCAGTTATGGGTGCCATCTTGGCCGTACGTTTGTCTGTCCATGGGAATTGCCTACTGGACACTGGTATAGGGCTGTACACATTTCACAGCTGCATTTAGCATTCTCTGGTGGATGTTTTGCATTATTAGTGGGGGTAAGGCATGTGCTATACCCACATCCCTCCCACGGGGTGGGACAACGGCTTATCTGCCAAACAACACCGAGCCCCATTTCTGCATACCCAGGATCCCATGGCTGCAACACTCGACAGTACCCATTACACATCCTTCATGTGTGCGGGACTGGGATGTGGACGCACGTATATAGACTCGACAATCTGTGGATTTCTGTTCATATGTCCTGCATTTCATGGACACTTGTCATCAACCTTAAACACGCTGGTGATGCATATGTCTAGCTGTGCCGTAGTCACGGCTGCCGCTTCTTCTCGGTGGAATGGCAGCAGCTGGATGATATAGCGTATGGATCAATATTTGGGGTCCTACAATGGACACCAATGTGCATATGTAAAGTGTAGAACTTGTTGTACTGTGTCCATCTGGACAGTGGTTTCGACTGCAGCTGTATGTTCCCCAATTGCGGTTGTCTGTTTGACTACCCATGTTATGTAGTGCTACGGAAACCAGGCGTTTCATAACTGAATACAAATGGTGTACATCCACGGATGCAGGTTAGCGACTGCTTTCAATAAACCTCAGAAGGCCCAATAGGAGATATTCGCCACTATATTGTCATAATAACACCAGCAAAACATGTAGATCCTATTTATTGATTGACAGATGTTCTTTATCAGTGTGAACGCCATTGTTTAACCATCCTATGACCTTCCTAGTTGATGTTGTTGGTGTGCCATTAATATGTGTTCCACAGGTCGCCCATTTGTTCTGCAGTATGGAAGCGAGTGATCCCCATTCTCCTGCTGGCAGATTGAGTGCTGTGTACGACGGTAGTCGCACGGCGGTCTGGATTTCTATGGGGTGTGTCTACTGTAGTCCCTATCTGTATTTCCTGTGTTATGCCTTACTGCAGCTGTGTAATTCCACCAGGTTTGCAGTTATGGGTGCCATCTTGGTCGTACGCTTGTCCATCCATGGGAATTGCCTACTGGACACTGGTATAGGGCTGTACACATTTCACACCTGCATTTAGCAATATCCGGTGGATGCTTTGCATTATTAGTGGGGAGTGAGGCATGTGCTACACCCACATCCCTCCCACGGGGCGGGACAACGGATTATCTGGCAAACAACACCGAGCCCCATTTCTGCATACCCACGATCCCATGGATGAAACCCTTGACAGTACCCATTACACATCCTTCATGTGTGCGGGACTGGGATGTGGACGAACTTCTATGGACTCGACAGTCTGGGGTTTTCTGTTCATATGTCCTGCATTTCATGGACACTTGTCATCAACATTAAACACGCTGGTGGTGCATATGTCTAGCTGTGCCGTGGTCACGACTGTTGCTTCTCCTGGTTGAACGATGAAGGCTGGATGGTATTCCGTACGGGACAATTTTTGGGTCCTACAATGGACACCAATGTGCATATGTAAAGTGTAGAACTTGTTGGACTGTGTCCATGTGGCCAGTGGTTTTGACTGCTGCTATATGTTCCCCAATCGCGGATGTCTGCTTGACTACTCATAGTGTGTAGTGCTACGTAAACCAGGTTTTCCAAAACCGAGACCAAATGGTGTACATCCAATGATGCAGGTTAACAACTGCTTTAAATAATCCCCAGAGGTCCCAGTAGGGAAGTATCGCCACTTTATTGTCAGAATGACACCACCATAACAGGTAGATCACAAGCACTTTGGCCCGGTCTTACCGGGCATTTGCAAATGTAATTAGCAGAAACATATCACTAAATGAATAATAATACATATTTTAATAATAAAGTTAATGTTATGTTATTTGGACAATAGCTTCTGCTATTGACATACGATGCTGAGGGTGGTGCCGGTTACCATACACATGGCTTTCTCAAAGGCCAAATTCACAATTCTAAACACTGCTGTGGTCTCCTTTAAGGACCCTTAGCCAGTGGTCAACATTACTCAAGCCACTGCATCACTTACATATGCCTTCTACCGGCAGCTACAGGACTGCATGGATCAGGCATTCCCTTACCCAACTGTGGGTCTTTGTACCAATGCCAAGCATCCAGTGTGGTGTACCCCAGCCATACACAAGCTGTACAACGAGAGGAGGTGGCTACTACAAGACAGAGCAGACTCCTTGTGAGGTATGACACCCTTGCTCATTATATGTGAAGTGCTACAAGCTCTCATGACATAATCCGGGGCAGGTTCCACAGATATATCTCCAAGGACTCAACAGACAATCATACGGCCTTCATTAGCTATGCTGGACACCTGGGAGGTAACTCCCAGATATGCTCTGACTGGGTTCACAATGATGTGAAGTTTACTGAACATACACACATTGCCAACATACTGGCTGACAGGTGCGGTGAAGACATCTCCACCCCCTCCCCCCCCACATGGAGAGATGTCTGTACCAGCGGATTGTGGCCCCCGACTGTTCTGTAATGCACAGGTGGGACATGCTCTCTCCAAGGTAGTGAACACAGCATCCATGGGACCAGCTGGTGTCCCGACTGTGTACTCCGCGATCTCATTGAGGAATTAGACCCACAGTTAGGACAGCTGTTTAATCTTAGCCTCACCTCGGGTAACGTACCCAAGTTGTGGCGCACGGCGACTGTAGTCCCACTTCACAGGGACAGTGCCTCCACTGACCCTGGTTATTACCGTGCCATTAGCATGAGAAGCCTTATCTGGAAAGACATGGGGAAGGATCATACTGCAGCCCATAGATGACGACATAGGGGACCTGCATACTTTGCATCCAACCCAGTTTGGCTTGGTCAGGGGCAGATCATGCATTTAAAACCTGGATGACGTTTTAGGGACAGTCACCGAGGCCATTGATGAGGGTCATGCAGTCCATACAGCCTACCTCGACCTGGAAAAGGCCTTCAACACAATACCCCCCTTGGGTATCATTGATAAACTCATCGGCTTGGATGTGAACACGTACATCGCAGGATGGGTTGCAAACTGGATAGGTGACACAACCCACGCGGTCATAGTTGCTGGCAGCATGTCAAACTTACTGCCTGTCACAGGCGGTGTCCCACGGGGCTCTGCCCTGGGTCCACTCTTTTTCTACATCTACATTTCCAAAGTACAAGCACACACAGGGGGGTTAGGGCTGACATTGTGTGTAGATGACTGCGAACCGGGTGCCATAGTGGGACGGACATCTGACACAGATATCCTTCAAAGGGTCCTCACAGATATGGATATCTGCTGTCAGGGACATGGCCTACAGCTAAATGCCGGGTTATGCATAGTCATACCCATCGGGAAGAACAAGGTCACCCCTGTCCACCATATGGGTGGCAGTCCACCGATCATGGGGGGACTTACCAGGGATCTGGGGACCCAGGTTGTCAGTCACCATTCGTTCGACACACACGTTGATATCGTGGTTCGGTAGAACTTCTAGATTGCCCACCTGATCATGCAGGGATTCACATCTAGATCAGGGTAGGTCATCATCTCCTTGTACTCATTACTCATTAGACCTATGATTGAGTACATTGCCCTGTTTGGAAGGTATCTGACCCGACACCTACAGCAGCTGGGAAGGCCACATAGGTTCATCGTCAGACAGATGCAGGGTGTCAGGGATTTGTGTTATGCTGCCCCACTGTAAGGACTCCTGCTCCATTCAGTCACATACCACTTGTTCAGTGGTGACCTGTGCCTGACATACGAGGCCATGTCGACCCATATTTGATGACTATCCTTCACCTACTGGATATACATCCCTCAGAACCACAAGGGCAGGTGACGTGAACCTTGACACGGTCATTAATAGAATGTGTTGGAGTGACACATACATCACCCAGACACTCACTATGCTGTGGAACAACATCACAGTACATGTGAGGCAGAGAACCTTGCTAGCCTTGTTCGAGGGGGATCTTGTCCATTGGATGGGGGATTGCAGATATACCCCAGGGATTACATCATTGTCACTGCTTGACAGAGGTACAGCAATATATTAGGCATTTTATCTCCAGACTGGAGGGTTGGCAAAGGAAACATAACTGTGGCCTAGGGTTATGGCTGCCCTTGGGTAGATAGCCTACTCTGTACCTATGGACCTATGAACCTATGTTCATAGTTTGTCCCATTCACACTTGTCTATCCCCTATCCTCATTCTTATGTGTATATTTCTGTGGCACGTGATTGAACTATGTATTACCTGCAGGTATGCTGTCTACAGTGCACATACGTCACAGTTGATTACAGTGTATCTGTGTACCTACCTCTGTGATACTGAGGACTACCACACATCCTTCACAGCATTACATGCATATGTCCATTCTATTATTCTTTGGCCTGAGGGGGGGTGTTAAGGCAACGGTTACACGTGTCCCTGTTTGTGCACGCGTCATGGTGGTCTTTGACCAGCCTCTGTTGCTGTCGTGGGATGGACGGTAGTGTTGGTGTGTGTTTGGCATGTGTTTTCACTGCCGGTACATCTGTGGGAGGTGGGGTTGGCACATGTTCCTCTTTGCAGGGGGCCCCATCCTGGACATTTGTGTCATGCATCAACACTTGGCACGTGCCATATGTCCTGTGCTATTCCCACAGTCGTGTATGCCTTCCTGCATTACTACTGCGTGTTACTGGTTGTTTGTATCTGGTACGCATGGCTATTATGGTGGATAGCTTGGCCCATTCCCATGCTATGACATACCCATCCATCCAGGCATATACATGTTATTCCATCCTTTGCATTGGCCGTGGGTGTTTGGCCATCCGGCAACGCTACTCTCAACATGTGATGTCCCACCTTCCCCTTCTGTGCCTGTGGCACCCTGTTGGGGCGTCCTGCTTGGTGGGCAGATGTTCCGCCACATGTGTTGTGTTTGACATGTCTGCATAGCTAATCATCGGTACGGTGGCTGAACATACCGCCTTGTCCAGATGTGTACAGTTATGAGCACCGTGGCGTGTGCATGCCTATGGGGTTTCGACATGTCCATACCACATGCGGGATGTACACATTCTGCCGACACATTCACATGCAGCCATTTGGATATCTGTACCTGAGGTGGGATGTTAACATGTGGGGTACATATTTGCCCACGTGGCACTGCCTAGGACAATACTTCGTACTACATTTCAGGTATGCCCATTGTGTGTAGGTGTGTAGCTGCGCAAGGCTGCTAGCTGGGTTGGGTGCACGGTCGTACATGGGTGCAGGTTACATGCTATGACGGGGCTGTTGTGTATTACATTTGCATGCATGAGTTCCGCTTCTGGATATTACGCTTAGGCATATGCCGTCCTATGTGTATGCGACGAGCACGTTGCTGGGTGTAGTACATGTTGCTATGCACATGTTTGCCTGTGTTTAGGGTATCTTGTTTCCTTCTTGTTGTTATACCGACACGGCTACCCGGCTGTGTACTCTCACTGCTGCTGGTGACCATGTCCATGTCGCTACTTCTATGTCGGTGCGGCGCACTGACATGCTGCGGTACACCTTCACTGGGTATGCCCACTGACAGTGCATTGCGGGACGGACACGGTATTATGCGTATCCTTTGTTCCTTGGACGGGTACACTTTGGACTTCGTGGGTTAATGTTTGGTTCTCCGTTTTGTGTGAACGGGTACTATGTTGCATAGTTTGCGTACGTTTCATTATCCACGGGCCCTGGCTGGTGCGGTTACTATTGCAGGCGGCCTGTGGAAGTCAGCACTTTAGGTTGCTCATCGCCTGCCGGCTTGGCCACGCCTCCGGACGCATCCTACTTGGGCTCACTCACGTGCCCTCCGCACGTGTCTGTGGTTGCGGCGTGCACTCATTACTATGCATATGGTGCTGCTATGCCGATTATTCACTGCACTGCCGGCACAAGCCTTACACCGGCCTTGCGCTGAGCTTCATGAATCCCGGGGACTCTGTAGCCTCCGGTCTGTATCATAAGACAAAATAATTCTTGTAAAAACACTCATTTTTAACTTAGTACAAAATTTTCACCTTTTTAATGAAGTTACATCAAGCGTATGCCATTGTGTATTGATGCAGACAATATAGTAGCAGTCAAGTGAAAACAACTACATATAGCTGAGGGATTAAAAAATGGCAAAATAAATGCTCAGTTTGTACTTTTTTCTAGGATTTCCAGTTGACTCTAAAGACTTAAGATTGTTAAATAATTTATTAACAATTATTATGGCCTTAATCTATAATATCACATTCTTAACCTGCTTGTTAGTAGCAAAATAAATTACTTGATGACTGTGTTGGTAATAATTAATTACTTCATAAATGTATGGTTTTTGGAGGTTTGGTAAGATAGGGGATGTAGCACACACACATACACACACACACACACACACACACACACACACACACACACACACACACACACACACACACACACATACACATACACACACAAACACACACACACACACACACACACATATATATATATATATATATATATATATATATATACATACATATATATATATATATATATATATCTTTCAGAAATGCATAGCAATTGTATGAATGTCAAATGATTCTCTCAAGAGAACCTTAGAGTCATGTTAAACATCTATGTAAACTTCTCTTTGCAGTAGTTTTATGGTTATATTTCTTTGACTTTCAAACTGCAAATCTTTTTGCATACTGTATAGTTTAATGTTCTGTTCAACACTGAGCCTTCAAGTCCAATTCTAGTTAGGCAGAAAATTAAAACCAAACTTTTTGGTTAAAATCAAAATTAACATCTAGATAGCTGCAAGGTCTCTTTTAACTATCTTAATGCCACCTCATATCTGTTGATGGATAATAGTGAAACATAATTCTGGATATGATGAATACTCTTGGAATGAACAAAGCTACTCTGTATAGCTCACAGACCAAGATATGACACCTCCTCCACTAGAAGTCTTACAATAAATAAATAAATAATAGTCCTATGACAAGTTGGGACCATCTGACTGCCAAAATTACCACTCTTATTTTTCAGGACTCATACTCTTATCTGTCCCTATATGTTTTCCTTTATTCAACAACTTTTTTTATATTTTTTCACAGCATCAGTCCTCACTCTCAGCCAGTACTTTGTGAAGCACAAAACAATGTCTCTCATATAATTTATTTATTTATTTATTTATTTATTGACATTTGTTGACCGAGAAAGTCCACTGTGTCAGAAACCCATTTTCAGTGTAGGCCCGGGGAGAAAAGCTCCACAAAGTATTGCAAAGTAAACAAGGTTAACATACGTATAATCAAATATTACATGTATAAAAGGTAAACATAATACAATTCAGTACAGCACAGAGTTTACATTACTAAGCTTTAGGAGTTACTAAGTATGGACAGGAAAATTACATGTGCAAAACAGTATAGATATGCAGTCAGTACCATCTGTAGTGTGAGTAAAGGAAAAATATTGCATAACTATGCATAAAAAGAAAACTGAAGTTATAGGACTGGTTACTGCATTGCACAGTATAAAAATTAGTTAATGGACTGCCTTAAGGTAGTTTGTTTGTATGGCAGGAACAGGAAGGATTATTTAGGTAGTATGATTTATGTGCTGACTTAACGGTTTTTATGCAGTCAGTTTGAGTTATTTGGGAGGGTAAGTTGTTCCATGGTTTGGTTATGGCATAAAGTTAGCATTCATTAGGTATGTCACCAAAAAACATGTCAATCAATCATGATTTTAGGGTTTCTATGCAACAGGCTAATGTGTAACTCTCTCCAGCCTGCCAAGGTACTATGCTTCAGGTCTGTAGTGCCCAATAAGCAAAAGCTCATACACCTAAGACACCTATCATAGAGCAGATCTGAGAGGAACAATGCAAAGCAGCTGCAATCAGCCAATCACAATTGACTAGGAAGTCCATAGAGTTAATAAGTTGGCTGATTTATACTTATCAAATGCATGGCTAAGGAATTAACTTTCACTAGGCATTTTTTTGCGCAGGCATACAGACATACTTTTGAAATTGCTTTAGTCTTATCCACTCACTGCAGGTATTATTCAGCAGCCAGCACTCTCCTCTAGATCTTTTTCATAACTTCCTAAATATACCCATGTAGCCCTTAACCCACCTTCAAAACACATTCTATTTGTTTGCAGCACGTTTAGTAAAGTAATGTTTTCCAGTATTAAAGAGAACTGAATAACCTGCCCCCAAGCTCATATATATGCAATATTCTGCCTCCCATGTTCATTCCTTCTCAACTTACTTTGTTCATATTTTCCTATGACAACCCATAGCTGTCCCTCTTCACTCACAGCTTATACTGAAAGTGGCTACAATCAGTTTGGCCCTTTCACACAGTGTTTAGGTCTAATATAAAGTACCATAACTAAGGTGGAGTGAAAGTGCTGTTTGTCCCAAGTACAAGTTGTTAGGGGGTTATGATTGGCACCACTCAAGAATTGCTAATCAGGTGAATGCCGATATTGTGATTATATTAAACAGCTGTATTAATGAATGCAATTAATAATTAGTGGTCTTAATCTCTTTGTAGTGCATGGAGTGCAGTGATTACACTCAGTTATTTGTTAGAACACAAATCAGTCAATAATAATAATAATAATGTTAAGGCTGAGTCTAATGGCAAGGAATAAAATCTGCCTGTACAGACTTGCAAATGATAATAGCAGAGCAAAATATTTATTTCTGCCAGCTCTCTGTACCTTTAACATGTCCCTAAAGTCCTGTAAAAAAAAAAAAAACTTATAAAGTTGCTATGATAACGTGTTTGATTGCATAATGTGGAGGATATGAACTATGAAACTCAAATATATGTCATTATTTTGTGACTTCATTCCTCTGTGGTTTGACTGAAAACCACAGCTTTTATGAAGAAAAAAAAACAAAGGTATGAAGCAATAGTCTGGAATACTGTCTGCTATTTATAGAAATGTTAACCCTTTCTGAAGAATGCAGCAAGCCTTATGTATTATTTTGGGTCTATCATGCTATGACTCAAACGTCTGAGAAAAAGCAAAAAACTGCAGACACTATTTGTGTGAACAGAATGAAAGTAGATATTAATGAAAGAAACTGAAAATGGCCACCACTGGGTTATAGAAGAATAAAGAAAAAATATGACAGACAAAATGCTTATTTGGTTACTGTTTTATGACCGCTCCACAGTGGTACTGAAAAAGTGCAAAACTTTACCTCTGTAGCTTGATATTTGATCTTTTTGTAATGAAATATACACTATCTATACATCAAAACATTTTATAAAGGCACATAAAACAGACCAACTTTAGCAAAAGGCTAAATACATTTTCCATTTCACTGACTGACCTGTTTTAAGGTTAGCTTTTAACATATGTCTAGCCTACAAATTCTTTTCAAAATATCTTGACATCTTCCTTCCTTTGTAGATGCAGCTAGCAAATTACTAAACCTGAAACAAATACCCATGTAGGTGTTTGCTTAATTCATAACAGCAGTGTCTTTAAAACCACTGCGGTTACTAGTTACTTAGGGAATTTACTAACCTAGTTTAAGACATCCTGTCATGTTTTTTATGCCACGCTTGATATATATGCATATTTGCATGTATATCTATATCTATATATGCATCTATTACAATCTAGATGGATAGATAAAGATAGATACAGCTGTATAATGTTTTCGCTTCTGTTACAAGATTACCTTATATGCTTAAGTAATAATTTATTGCTTTTTAAAACATTAACTCATGACCAATTCAGCAAAGCATGCAATTATTTAGATGAATGTGTCTCTCCCTATGTTTGGATGTTTATTAAACAATGAAAAAATGGAATATGAGACCTATAAAGAAACAATAATGTTCTCAAGTTGTTGCCAACATATTCGTGCATTTCCAAGAATTCCAGGACAGTGAACATTTTATAATGTTATACCCACATTTCATATTCTTTAAGAAGATCATATTTTATAAATCTTTGGCTGCTTACAGTATGACTACTCAGTGAATCCTAAACAGCTTACAAAAGTCTGCAGTTCCTGCTATATTATTTCCTAACCATGCTGCAAAAGCAGCATATTAGAGTTCAGTATGTAATGTTTTGTAATACACTGTGTTACTGTGTTTTTAACAAAAAAAAAGTATTTGTGTATTTATCGATCTTATGTCCTATTTATAGATGTAGAGATATTAATTATATATATATATATATATATATATATATAGGTATGTATATGTATGTATATGTATTTATATATATATATATATATATATATATATATATATATATAGGTATGTATATGTATTTATATATATATATATATATATATATATAATATACATATATATATATATATATATATATATATATATATATATGCTATAAATATACACATTCACATATATATGTTATTATAATATGCTCGCATTAATACTAATTTAATATTATTGCCTTGGCCTGACTACTACTGAGACAATAAGTGTTACTCTGAGGAGTTCTTACAGCAAAAAAATCCATAGGTGTCAATATTGCACATATGTGAATACATAATAATAATAACACCAATAATAAACATTCTCTTCCTGTCATCTTTATTAAACAGTACGAATCTCTGTGATTATAATGTGTCATGATACTATGTATTTTTACTTTTGTTTACATTTCAGTCACAATTGTTTTCTGACAATGTAACAGCTATTGTTGGCAAACCCATATTTATGTAATCATTGTGCTGAGAACATTTGGTACAGTTTTATAATTATGCCTGCTTTTATTCCTGTGATATTTAGAACTGTTTTCTATTAATGCCAACACTACTATTCGCAAGTCTGCCAATTTGTAATGAATATGCTGTGAATGTTGCATATAGTTCTTTAATTGTTGCTGTATACCCCAAGGAGTGGCTGAAAATGTTCAAGTACCAGCATTCTCACCTGGTTAAAAGCTGAAAAGAAATTATAGGAACATGTCTGTGTGTGTCTGTGCATACACACACACACACACACACACACACACACACACACACACACACACACACACACACACACACACACACACACACACACATATATATATATATATATATATATATATATATATATATATATATATATATGTATCTCTATTTGAGTGAGTGTGGAAGAGAGGTGAAGAAGAGAGTACAGGCAGGATGGAGTGGGAGGAGAAGAGTGTCAGGAGTGATTTGTGACAGACGAGTACCTGTAAGAGTGAAAGGGAAGGTCTACAAGAGGGTAATGAGACCAGCTATGTTATATGGGTTGGAGACAGTGGCATTGACAAAAAGGCAGGAGTCTGAGCTAGATGTGGCAGAATTAAAGATGTTACGATTTGCACTAGGTGTGACGAGGGTGGACAGGATTAGGAAGAAGTATAGTAGAGTGTCAGCTCAGGTTGGAAGGTTTGGAGACAAAGCCAGACAGGCACGATTACGTTGGTTTGGACATGTGCTGAGGAGGGATGCTGAGTATATTGGGAAAAAGATGCTAAGGATGAAGCTACCAGGTAACAGGAAAAGAGGAAGGCCTAAGATAAGGTTTATGGATGTGGTGAGAGAGGACATGCAGTGGTTGGTGTGACAGAGCAAGATGCAGAGGACAGGAAGAAATGGAAACAGGTGATCTGCTGTGGCGACCCCTAATGGGAACAGCCAAAAGAAGATGATGATGATGATAATGTATCTCTCTCTCTCTATATATATATGTATATATATATATATATATATATATATATATAGAGAGAGAGAGAGAGAGAGAGATAGAGATACAGGTAGATATGGGTCTACTTTTCAAGCTCAAAGTTTCAAAAATTCAAATTTCTTAAGGTTGAGACCATAACATTGAAGTTTTAAAACTTCAACCTGTTTAAATGGAGATCGCCATACAGCGCAGAACAGGAAATGTATCATTTTCCTCACTGTAGTACGATCTCAGAGTTGGTATATTAAATTAACAGGGGGATGGGGAGTGCAGGGGAGCTTGCCTCCATGCAAGAATGTAAAAAAAAATGTGTCTGCCTATTTGTTTTTCTATATGCAAGATATGCCAGATGTGGTATGCATATGAATAAGATGTACTTCACCAAACACAGATGATGCAGGAAACTCCCTCAGTTCTGAGGAAGATAAATGTTTCTTCCACAGTTAACATTGCTGGCAATGCCTCTATGTCATCAGACTGTGCCATGTGCAAAATACCATTATCTCAAGCTCCTACATATGTGCTAACCTCTCTCATGTGCCAGAGCTTCTTGCAGTGGAAATTGTGAAATCATATAAGTAACACAACCATGTGTAAGTTGGTGCATGTGCAGTGCTATTACAGTGCAAAGGACAGAGCTACATGCCAGGAATACCCATAGTCTGGTAACACATAAGATGTGCCTGATGTAGGACCAATATCTCTGGACAAAAACTACTATGGAAAGCTATCTGCCAAGAAAGTGTCCAAAAGTAGTACGCACTGTCTGCTTGCAATGCTGTGTCACACAACTTAACAGGTACATCTACCAAAGACATGTTGGCAGTTATAACCTGTGTTGCGTATGTTCACATTTGCATGACT
Organism: Protopterus annectens; assembly: GCF_019279795.1. Lineage (NCBI taxonomy): Eukaryota > Metazoa > Chordata > Ceratodontiformes > Protopteridae > Protopterus > Protopterus annectens. The sequence continues at coordinate 933,737,109 of NC_056741.1, read as the reverse complement.
GATGTTCCTGAATGACAATATTGGATATGGCCATGTGTGAGTAGACCAGGCTGAGCTGCTATCAGTGCATACCTCTCAACTGTACAGATTTTTGTAGAATGTCCAGACTTTTGTCTCATATTTTTGGTCTGTTTTTTTGTGAAATTGTGGTTTTCTGGCAAATTAGTGGCAAATCATTAAAAACTGAAGTCAGAACATAATGGCAGACATTTGAGTTTCAGACTTCATACCCTTCGGAAAATTAGTGCTAATAAAAAACTGTTATTCTATCAACTTTCTAAGAGTAATATTTAAAAATTGCCCTATTTTTGAGCTTGTGTACCCTTTTGTTTATGGCTTTGTCCAAATTTCTTGTTCTGAAAGGTTGAGAGGTATGTATCAGTGTCGTACATAGGTGTCCTTTACCACTACTCATCTAGGGCATCATCAAAAGACAATCTAGCATACTTTCCAGTGCAGCTCACACATGTAATCCACAGCTTGGAATCAGTGTCCTGTTACTTTTTCAACTCTGGGTTTAAGAAACTCCACAATATATGTCAGCTGGCAGTAATTAGTGGGACTAGCCTCAGTGGCCACCCTGTCTACAGCCATGTTTTCTGCCATTCTCTGCAAGTAATATCATATTAGTAATGTTGTAACACAGCTGCAGCACTGCACATTTGTATCCTCCAACATCATTTATTTGCTGCAACATTTCCTGCTACATCTGGTCATTGAAGGTTTTGTTCACTTTATCTTTTACTATGATTCGCCTTCCATTGGTTCATATGGTCTACAGTAAAACTTCAGTCTCCTGTGGTGAATTTGTCTATGTGATGCCATTTTTTTTTTTAGCATCACAACACATTCAGTGCATCTTTGGAAACTGACTTGGATCAGTATTTGTGCACATGACTTTCCATATTAGATAACACCTACCACCTCACTGCCCCCTCACATCTCCTAGATCATGGTACTGATGTATGCAGTGCTATGATACAATGGCTGTGACACTGTGACAAGACCATTTTATGTATAGGCATATTTCCACAAACACTGTACCTCATGGTAGAGCCTAGAGCAGAGTGTTTGTCCTTTGAACTGCAGGCTCAGCTCCCCATTCCATGTGAGCATGCAACATATTATTTCTCTTTGGTCTGCTTAAATCCTCAGACCCAACAATTTAAGCTGTTGTACCTGTTTCACATTGATTGCACATTTGTTCCCCAAAGACCTACACAGCTAGTCTTGCTTGGATAGGGAGGGATGGATGGATGTTTCCCCAGCAGAGGAGCACCAGCTGTTCTGCTTTCACTGTGACCTTGATGGTAGGATGCCAATCCCAGCATTACATTTTTTTTTCTGTTTCCTGTGCCCTTTTTGTGTTGGTCAGACCCACCCCTGTGCAGTTTGCCATATCCCTGTTAGAGCCATTGCAGTGTATGGTGTGAAAACTGTGTGTGTGGCAGTTATGCACCATGGCGTTGTCCCGGTAATGTTGTGTACATTAAAAGTATTCTTGCCTACTCTCAATTTCTATGTATGTTGGTTTTCTCCACTATCATTTGTTTTATGTGGTCTATTAGTATCCAGAGTGCTGTCCATTGCAGTATGGTGAACTCACCATTTACCATGCTATAAAGAAGCTTGTAGCATGGTGGTTTTACTAATGAAATAATTTAGCACATTAGTCCCTGAAGAGTGTCAATAACACAATGTGTTATCAGCTGTAATCTGCATTGTGAGTTTGCATTTGCATCATCCATTTGCACTGTGAACATCGAAAATATAGGCCACTGTGTAGCCAAGTGTTTCTACCATGCATTCCTCATACATTTAAAAGACATACAATGCAGGGTGAATCAGGCACACTAAATTGACCAAAGGTGTGAGTATGCATATGGGTATTATGGAAGAACAACTGTGACAGGGCTAGCCACCTGATGTGTGAACAGTGGCTCTAGATGATTGTTACTGATGATATCACATCCAAACCCCATTTACAAAAATGGGAAAGTTATTACTAAAATTCATATGTATGTCAACTGTTCTGGCCCTGTGCACCAGGACATTTGGACTGTTTTATTCGTTTGTACTATGGCAGCATTTATTGTTTATTGCCTCTTAGGATTTGGATTACTATTGCATAGTTCTTCATTAAAAGATTGTCATTTCCTAATGTATCTGTAATTGTGCAAGTCCTTCAATGTGTCCATTATTCCTGAAACTGCTATTACATGACAGATGCACTGAGCATGTGTCCCACTGCACTGAGACTTATTTTTCACTTTGAACTATTACTGCAATTACTACTTGCCCATTAACTATTCATATTGCTAGTTTTTGGCATGCTATCTGTCTTGTTATCACAACTTGTGTCATGTATCCCTGCATTTACCCCACTGTGTAGGACAACTCTACATAGTCGCAAGACAAACTGAGGAATCTCACAGATGATTAACCAAACGTGGTGCAATGAAATGACTGTAGTTCTGATGAAGTTCTGATATTGTAAAGAAAGAAAGAAAGAAAGTGCTCAATCCCTTTAATCAATTTAAGTGTGTTTAGCTGGCTGGTGGAATTTTCCTTCTGCTGATATGCCATAGGAGTTTGTGTACTAGAACTCTACATAGTCCAAAGTACTGAATATTTAATTTGTTCATTTTGAAAATGTATTTTTTTCTTCATGAGGCAATGTATACATCATTAGTTTCTATCCATAAATTACGCTACTGTCCTGCCTACCAGTGACAGCTACAAAGCCATTAATATTCTGTGATGGTATCCTCAGTCATATCATAGATGTTTTCCAGCCATTGCTATAAACATTGCTCTTTTGACTTTTTTCTTTTAGAGTTTGTTTTAATACAGTTTATCATGTCATACTGACCATTGCTGCTTCTGTTCTCTTAAGCTGTCACATTCTTTTAATTATCGTGTTTTGTTATGTTGTTTTTATACATTAATTTTATAGTTTGTATGTTCAGCTGTGGAGCAGGCAATGCTGAGGTAATGACCATTGTGCCCCATACCAGTCACTGCAACAACTGCTGGGTCCACAGTAGATTCCAGGCCAGCCTGTATAAAGGGTATTGAAAGTTATCCTGTGAAAGTGACCTAGAGGGCTCAACTAAGTGAAAAAGAGGGCTTACTAGTGACCTGTGGTGCTGCTTTTCTGGTGGGTGGCATAATCTTCTCAATGGAGAATGGCATGGATAAGCCTTCCTGGGTCACCCAGTGGGAGGTATGGCAGCTGGTAATGACCGAGGAGGACTGGCTCTTTGATATGTGCACACTCTGGACTTCCTCCTCATGTGAATGAAAGAGTCACAAAGCTGCCAAGCCCCAACCATCAGCCATCTGCACCAAAGCCCATTTAGGATATTAGCTATGACGTTTATTGACTTCTTGGTGGTTCTCCTCTGTGATGGCTTCACTGGCAAATGTAACTCCAATTTATGCAATGATGTTGTGTTCCCCTTCCTTCTATGTTACTCTCCTTCCTCTATTCATTGACCACTCCACTCTATTACCAATTTGTTTCTGTATGTACCTCACTTTAGTGGAACCCCATTTTGTATCAATGAATCCCCTGTCTTTGTCAGTGTTATATGATTGTATGTTTGCCAGACTGCCTTATATCCCCTCCTACCTGCTATTTCTCTATGCTTCTATCATCCTGTACCCCTCTTCTTAAAAATAAAAAGGTAACTGTCCCACAAAAAAGCATACCCTCATTTTTCAACTCCACTGTCACTGTTCCATTTCCTTTGTCCTTGTATGTGAGCCAATTCTTATTCTTCTCTCCTTTCTTACTCTGCTATCAAATCAATGTATCCCCATTTATAAAAAAGAATCTTGCATTTTACTGCATGGCCCTTATATAGCCCTATTTGTGATAATGTAACACACACACAGTACATTAATGTACATATCAATGCATATCACATCAAGCACTCAACTTACTCACTGACTCTCTTGTGCTGTAACTGCCATTTTTACAGCTACACAGCTATATTATGCTGCATTGTCCAGAGGACGCCCTTTCCATGTCAGAACGTGTCCATAACTAATCCCCATTAGGCTGTATCATGCAAATGAAATGGCACTATGTATCATAACACAGTCCTCTTATTCTTTCCGAATGCCCCACAATCTTACATTTAATGAAAGCAAAACAAATGCAATTCTATTAAAAGGAAAATTATATCCTTCCTTTCAAAAGAATAATTATAAATGGAATTGCAAACGTTTTAATGCTTAGAATTTTCTATGTCAAATAATTTGTGAAAATAACAATAAGGAATAGCATGAGGCAACCATTTAGACATTTCAGTTTTGGTACTAATTTATCTCTTTTTTCTTACCTTCATAGGAAATAAATAATTGATCAGATGTCCAAAAAGTTTTGTTCTGTTAATGAAGTGTCTGAGTTGCCTCAGGACAAGGGTGTATAAAATTCCTTTCCGGTTATTTTTAGCTTCTGAGAAGAAAACGTGCATGATTTGCCTGGCTCAAGGAAAACATTGAAATAACCTTATGTATAAAGGAGGGATTTGTTGTAAATGTTAGCCTCCCTTTGTGAAAGATGGAATAGGGATGACTCATCGTAAGAGCTTGCAACTCAGATACTCTTGTGTAAGTCAGAGCAATGAATAATTTTGTTTTCCAGGATAACTTCAAAATATCCTCATGAGCAGGTCCAAAAGAAAACTGTGTAAGTTTTTCCTGTAGAAAATTAACATCACAAGGAGCCTTTTAGATGGAAGAATATCTAAAACCTCTTTTAAAAACTGTTTCACTTTAGGTAATGAAGAAATTGGGGTATCTAAGGCCAGACAGGCAGTTATGGTCAAAAGGTGAATCTAGACAGAAGAATAAGAAAGGTCAGAGGATAACAACTCATGCAAATACAGCAGAACCAAAGTAATATATGCTTTAAATGGACACTGGTTCTTGTCTTGGCACCAATAAAAATAATTTCTACTTATATATATATGATTTCCTTGTAGGAGGTTTCATTTGTCTTCTTTAATGTCCTCAGAAAAAATGGTGCCTAAAAGTTAATAAAGATTCTATCATTCAGACAGTTAGTTGAAAAGGTTGTAGGTTGAGATGTATCAAACAACCTGTGTCCTGTGTGAGTAGGTCCATTCTATGTGGAAGCCTATGGTAATTGCCACTGGCCATTTTCAAAAAAGAGAGAACCACTGCTGCTTGGGCTGAAAGGAAGTTAACATAGTGACCATAGTTATCTTTGGGCAGTCTTTCAGAATGTTTAGAAAACCCATAGTTATCAGAGGAAAAGGTTGAAAAGCATACAGGAACACTACTGTCCATGTGAATTAAACAAAATGTGTCTTCCAGGACTGAGTGCAAGTATTCCTGAAGCAGAATTTCTGTAACTATTTGTTGTGGCTGGAGGTAAACAGATCTACTTGAGGAGTTCCTATGAGACTGTCCCCTTTTTCTTGTATACTGGCTCTAGAATGCATATTCTCCATTCATGTGAGGTACACCTTTCTCTCCATACAGCTCTTCGTTCCTTCAGGAGCCATTTCTCCCCTATCTCACTCAACATCTTGATCATATGTGCTGTGACTTCATTTGAGCCTGTTTCCCTGTCTTAATTTTCCTTAATGCTGTTCGTACTTCCTTTAGAGGGAACTCATCTTCCTCTTTCATAACAGGTTGTGTATGGAGTAGTGCAGCTTCTGTGGGGTTCTCTTCATTTACAAGCTGATGGAAGTACTCCTTCTATTTGTCTTTGACATCCTTTGTATCGGTGAGCAGATTGCCACTGGCACACATATAAATGGTGTCTGATGGCCATCTTCATTCTCTTGTTGTCTTTTCCTTGCAATATGACAGAGTTTCTTGGCACCATCTGCTGAGTCACTTTCCAGAATATGATGGAGTATCTCTGACATCATGTTCTTTGTTATTTTGAGTGCATCCTTAACCTCTTTGCTATCCAGCCAGTATGGCTTGTTATCCTGATTCATGTTTTCATTTTCCCACTTTTTCTTGTACTCCTTCTTGCTGGGCTTCTGCATTCCACTATCAGCTTTCCTTATGTACCTTATTTTAAAGCCTGGCTAGGCTGAATAACTGCTTTATAGTCTTCATATATGCTATGTTGAAACACTGCCATTCTTCTTCAACTCCACCTATTTCCTCTTCTTCCAAAGGTGCTAGAGTCCTGGGTATTTCTTTGAAATCTGATTTTGTTCCAGTTTCCAGGTCTTTAGCTTAGTCTCTTTTGGGCCTTTTTGATAATTGCTTGCAGCTGATTGTGGCCACCAGTGGTTTATGCTGTGGGCTGACTCTTTTACTGGTGATGACTTTGCATTCAGCGAATCTACCCCATTTCCCTTCTCTTTCCTTACTTAAAAGATGCCCACCTCTGTTGCGTGTTGGCCATTCTTATATGTAATCCTGTGACTATTGTTCCTGGTGAAGAATGCTGGCCACCATTAAACCATTTGCCAGGCAAAAATATAGAATAACCGGGTCAATATTACAAGACCAAAGATGCATTCTTTTGAATGTGTCCTCGTCGATAATAAAAGGCTGAAAACGAAAAATATCGAAGCAGCTGTTAAGCGAATTCTTTCCCTAGGAAAGAATTTGCTTGGCCACTTCGGTACTTTGCCATTTTCTACACTGTAGTGCTGTCTTGGAGTTGGTATATTTAAGTAGGGGGAGTGGGGGGGGGGGGGCGCAGCTTTTTTTTAAATTTATTTATTTTTTTTTGTTGTTGTTGGAACAGCGATTTTTTTTTTCCCTTGGAAAAAAATCACTGTTCTGACACTCCGACATTGTTAGCTTTTGCTTACATAGGGTCGATTAATCACTGTTCGCTTTTTTAAGCATTTGGTGCTCTAATATAGACCCAAGTAACCTCTCCTTTAATTCCTGTTGCTCCACCCATGTGGACCCATGCAGTCCTTATATCTTGTTCTTTCTGTCCTAATTTGAGCATTCGGGTTCCCCATTATCAATACCAAGTCATGCTGCTCTGCTTTACTTGTTAGTTCATGTAACTGCTATCTGAATGCATTTTTTTCTTCACCATCACAACCCTACTTTGGGACATAGGCTGAGATTATGAATACTGCCCTATCTTTACATTGGAGTCCAATTTCCTTGAGTTTGCTACTAATTCTGAAGACACCCCTCACTTTCTACTGAATTCTCTCCATCACAACCCTTCCCACAGCATTTCTAGTCTCTCTTCTCTCTCAGTGGTAGTGCCTCTGCAGCACTGCCCTTCCACTTTGTCTCATGGACACATTGTACATTCTGTCTCTGCCTTGCCATCATGTTATCCACCTCTGTGCTGTATCCTGTCAGTGACCTAGCTTCAGTTTAGGGATAAGGTTATTGCTTACAGTATTTCTTCACTTTTTGATAGTGTGGATTATTCTAGTCACTGTGATATGTTAACAGTATGGTTGTAAAAAGATGTCAATATATTTTTTAAGTAGTATTTATTTTTCATCAAAACTAGTAGAAATGGCTGGATAGGGAAAATACAGTTATGTACACTTACCATAAATGTAGATTTTCAAGTGTATTCACTGTTGCAGTCCTAACAAATGGGTTATCCGGCCCCCGGTAGCCCTTGATCAGCCTGAATACCAAAGGTAAAGGGATATGATGTTGGCTGCCGTTGGTTGTATAGGACGTCAGTATCCTTGATACAAAAGGAGGCAGCCGAAGTCACTTCCACAGTCTTTCTTGCCACAAATGTTAAGAGCCCCCAAGAAAACAAGGCCCAGCCAAAAAATAAAGCATCCTTGGTAAAATAAACCAAATAAAGCCTGCACCTTAAGAAAGGAGAGCAGGATAATACCAACACAGGGGGAAGGAGGGAGGGAAACCAGGACTGCAACAGTGAATACATTCGAACGTCTACATTTATGGTAAGTGTACACAACTGTACTATGTTTATCGTGTTTCACTGTTGCAGTCCTACAAAAGGGTTGATTACCAAAGCCCAAAGAAGAGGGAGGAGGTACCAACGCAATCAAGGACTGGAGAGAATGCCCTGCAGACAGCAGTGGCAAACCCCGCCCTGGATCTAGAAAACAAAGGCAAATTATAATGCTTTGTAAAAGGGGTCTATATTAGGAAAGTGAAAAGATGTTTACACCAATACGTAAACGTTGAACAGTATAGTGCAAAGTGGACTTAGAGCGAAAGTCGAAAAATGCGAAAATTGAAATATTGAATTTCCATGGTTGGCCCATCTGTGGATTAGCTGCATAAGGTAAGTGTTGGATAGTTACAGAGTTTAGGGTAGGGTGTGGGTTAAGGCAAGTGCTTAGATAAGTAATGTATGCAAGATTTATTGTAGGGTTTTGTTAAATGTATGTATGTAGGTTATTTTTTTTGTGTATATTTTCTTAGGGGAAGTGTGTGGTAGTTACGGACCTTAGGGTTAGGGATGGGTTAAGGAAAGTGCATAGATAGTTTTGTATGTGGGGTTTAGTAGTGTTGAAGGTAGGGTTTTGTTAAATGCATGTATGTGGATTATTTGTTTTGTTTGGTTGTATGTCTGTAGGGGACATGTGCGGTAGTTACAGACCTTAGGGTTAGGGAGGGGTTAAGGATAGTGCATAGTTAGTTGTGTATGTGGGGTTTAGTGTAAGGTTAGAAGAAGGGTTTTGTGCTTTACTTTAGGTTAGAAGTAGGGCTTGGTTAGTGTATGTATGTGGTTTATTTATTTTATTTGGGTAGGTAGTATATAGCTAATGATGGGGTTGGCCGACTATGACAGTTCAATTTTTTTTTCCCGCTGTTTAGTGCATTTGGGATTTTCGCGGTTCGCGGTATAGCGGTTGATGTTTTCGTATTCGCGCATAGGGTTTTTCACTTTCGTAATATAGACCCTTGTAAAAGTGTGTACAGAAGACCATGTGGCAGCCTCTAAAATTTCTTTAGTAGGGACACCCCTTAAAAAAGCTGCAGAAGTGGAGGCTGCTCTTGTGGAGTGGGTCCTCACTCCTTAAGGAGGAACCTTGCCATGAAAAGAATAACAGAAAGTAATACAGTGTGAAATCCATTTAGAAATGGTTTGCTTCAAAATAGCTTTGCCCTGAGCTCAAGGTACTTAGTCCTGTCCAGGTAGAACCTGAGCTGTCTGTGTGCATGAAGAGAATGCAGGATCTTTTCACCTCTATTTTGAGGATTAGGAAATAAAGTAGGAAGGTGTATAGACTGATTGAGAGTCAGGCTAGAAACCACCTTCAGCATAAAAGAGGGATTAGTCCTCAGGGAGACACGATCTGCATAGAAGATGAGAAAAGGCTCCACAGCCATCAAAGTCTGCAGTTATGAAACTCTCCTTGCTGAAGATATAGACAAAAGGAATGCAGTTTTCCAAGAGAGAAACTTTAAATTTGCAGTGGCAGCTGGCTCAAAAGGAGGAAGAGTGAGTTTTTCCAACACAAAATTAAGGTCCCAGGCTGGAGTAGGTGCCTTTCTGGGAGGTTTTAGGTTGCTAGCACCTCTGAGAAACATTTTCATCAGGGGATGAGAGAAAATGGGCTGTTCAAAAGAGCAATAAGCAGAAATAGCTGAAGCATGGATCTTGACAGAGGAAAAAGAAAGCCCACCTCGAAGCAGTTCAGCCAAGTATTCCAGGATCAGAGGAAGAGTAGGCTGAGAAGAAGATTCCCCTTTAGCCTGCATCCAATGAGAGAATCTTTCCCATTTGCCAGCATAGGACTTCCAAGTGCTAGGCCTCCAGGCCTCACGAAGTACACCAACCACCTACTGGAAATGGGAAGAAGAAATAGATTGATTTATACAATGAGCCATGCTGCCAAATGGAGAGTCTGAAGATGAGGATGCAGAATTTTTCCCCCTTCCTGAACCAACAGATCTGGTTTCAGAGGAAGATGCCATGGAGGAAATTGGGAGAGACTGTGAAGCAGAGGATACCAATGCTGCCTGGGCCAGTCTGGAGCTATGAGAATGGTCCTTGGTCTTTCATCCCTGATCTTCAACAATACTTTGGGAAGAAGAGGAAGAGGAGGGAAGGCATAAATTGAAAGTAGCATCCAGGGGAAAGACAGAGCATCCACTTTCCAGGCTTTGCTGTGATGCTGTCTGGTGCAAAAAAGTGGCAGAAGGTGGTTGTCCGGGGAGGAGAAAAGATCCACCTGCGGAGTGCCCCAATGCTGAATGATGCCATAAAAGTCTGTTCTGTTCAGCTGCCACTCATGAGGATCCAGGGTTTGTCTGCTCAACTGGTCTGCCAAAACATTGAGTCTCGCTGGAAGAAACTGAGCTAGAAGATGTAGGCCCAATGATGCTGCTGTGGACCATAGAATCACGCTCTGTCTACACAGGGGGTAAGAATGAGTCCCTCCCTGTTTGTTGATGTACCACATGATTGTGGTGTTGTCTGTTCTGTCCAGTAGAGTTCCAGGAGAAAGAAGATGCTTGAAAGCCAGTGAGGCTTGCTGAACTGCAATTAATTCCTTCGGGTTTATGTGCAAGTGCATCTGCTGGGCGTTCCAACGTCCCTGTAGGCATCTGCCATTCAGGTGAGCACCCCAAGCATAGTCTGATGAGTCCGTGATCAGAACTTGAATTGCAGGAGGTGGGCAGAAAGGCATGCCCTTGTTTTGCAAACAGACTGTCACCCACCATAGAAACTCTCTCTGCAGACAAGGAATCAGAGGAATAATCACATCCAGGTCCTGCGCGTGTTGACACCAAAGGTTCTTGAGGTACCATTGCAATTTCCTCATATGCAGCTTTGCATATGGAATCATAAGAATACAAGAGGCCATGAATCCTAGAGCTTGCAGGTATTTCCTTGCAGGGAGCTGGGATAGGCTTGCCAAGTCCTTGAAGTAAACTGAAAGAGTCGTCTGCTTCTCCTGGGTGAGATACATCATCTGGGCGGCTGTGTTCAGACTCGCTCCCAGGAATGTTATCTCTTTGGTTGGTACCATTTTTGACTTTTGCACATTGAGAGTGTAACCCAGGGAAGAGAGAAGAGTCTTTACAAATTCCAAATCCTTTAACAGCTTTTCCCAAGACTTTGCTTGAATCAGACAGTCATCCAAGTAGGTATAAATCTGAATTTTCTTCTGCCTGCAAAAGGCAATGACTGGAGCCACGCACTTTGTGAAAACTCTGGGAGCAGTAGATAAGACAAAGGGCAGTACAGATAATTGATAATGTTGCTTACCCACTCTAAAACAAAGGAACTGCCTGCAGCTTTCCCTGATAGGGATGTGCAGATAAGTTTCTTTGAGATCCAAAGTTACCAGCCAGGAGTCCTTGTCCAACATTGGTAGCAACTGATGAAGACTGAGCATTTTGAACTTTGGAATCACAAAGAAAGAGTTCAGAATGGATAGATCTAGGATAGGCCACCAGGTGCCTTCTTTTTTGGAACTAAGAAAAGTCTGGAATAGAAGCTTTTGCCCACCTGCTAAGCAGGAACTGATTCTATTGCCCCCAGATGCAACAGAGATAAAATCTGCTTTTCTACTTCTGCCCTTTGATTTGGAGGAATGTCTGGGAATCCTTTGTGTTCCAGAAAGATGTCGAAAGAAAACTTGTGTCCTAGGGATACGGTTCTGAGCACCCATTTGTCGTCCATGATGGTGGCCCAGACCTTTGCAAAAATAGCCAACCTTCCCCCTAAAGGAAACTCCGGACATGCAGGAACAGGCAGAAGTTGGACAAAGTTATTGAGAATGCTTGGATTGAGATGCAGGCTTAGAACTTCCAGACTTAGAAGTGGAAGCATGCTATTGTTAAGTCCTTTGAGGGGTAGCCCCATGTCCCCTAGCAGATTTATAACCTCTGTCCTAGAACAGTTCTGTCTGCTGGTATCAAGAAATATCCAACTCTTAGAAGGGTAGTTCCTGCTAAATCGAGGAGGTTGAACTTCCAGAAAGTCTTTATAACAGTTTGCATGGACTTGGCCTTATCCTCCATCTTCTTGAGCACCTCCTCTGCTTTACTGGCAAAAAGACTGTCCTTGTGTAAAGGTACATCCAAAAGCTTGGCATTGACAGGCTCTGGAAGGGGCTGCTCCCTGAGCCAAGCATGCCTCCTGATAACAGATCCAGTAGCTGCAGCCCTGCAGGAAGCTTCAAGAACATCAAAACCACTGTGTAATGAATGCTTGTTAACAAGACTGGCAGAATTTAGCAAATCCTGCATATCTTTATTCTCTGTCAAAAAAGGCACACTTAAAATATTTGACTTAATAGACTCCAAGGTATGCTGCTGATACTTGAGCATATGAAAAAGGCAATTAGTAGACCTAATAGCAAGAGTAGCATAGGTATAAACTTTCTTTCCTCATCAGTCTAGATTCCTAGATTCTCTATCAGAAGGAATAGGATTTCTGGTAACAGTGGCCTTAACCCCTTTAGGCCCTTGAAAAATAACCTCTGGGTCAGCCAGAGGATTATGATAAAGAATCAAATGAGAATAAGGAACTCTATAATACCTGTCAGGTTTCCTGGGAACAGGAGGAACAGAATTTGGATTCAAGGAATTTTCGAGAAAAACATCATCCACCACCTCCAACACAGGGAAATAGCCAAAGGCTTGTGCTGAGGCAAATCCAAAAATTCTCTGATCCTTTTCTTAGATTGAGGGTAGTCTTGACTTTCCCATTTAAAATGCTCCCTAAGAGTATTCAAAGTATCACCAAAAGAAAAATCTTCTGGAGGCGAAGCCAAAGGAATGGATTCCTCTGCATCAGAATCCTCGAAAGGAGAAAAGACCTGAGAAGATTCCTCTTCATCAGCAGAAATGCTAGTAGTCTCAGAACCTGAGAAAGATAAAGTGTCTGGAGAGACACCCCTGCCTCTTTTGGAAGAAGGAGGTTGTGAGCCCCTAATAAGAGTCAAAAGATCATTAGCCATTTTAACCATCTGAGATTGAGGGGAACGAGAAGCTGGAGCCTGTTTCTTCACAGACTTGCGACTGGAGGATTTACCTGAAAGTCGGAAGGACTCAGGAGGTTTGGCTAACGAAGAAGTAGAGGAGATCGTCGGTATGTTCCTGCTGTCAGAATGAAGAATGGAGGCCTTGGAATCCAGTGCCTGCTTAGCAATAGGCTGAAGGTCAGAAGACAAAATGGAAGCCGGAGGCATGGAGGACTTTGAAATGGTCTCACCAGAGGCCTGCAGAAGTAAATCCGTGGACTGCAGGGGCTGCAAAGGCGCCTCACTGGCTACCGCAGGACTGATGACCAACTTAACATTATCAGTAGATTTAACCCTCTGAAGCCTGTCTCCGTCTCTGTCCTTACGCTTCTTAGGAATATCTGAAGCCTGAAGACCAGCAGACACCATACCGACGAACTTAGGCCAAACTCCAAAGTGCTTAGCTAAAAGCTTAACCAGACGACGAATAGTACGCGGATTAAAGGAAGCACAGAGATCACAGTTAGGAACATTGTGGTCAAAGCCTAAACAAATAATGCAGTAAGAATGAAAATCTCTATGGGGAATCTGCTTTCCACAGGCAAGACAATTATTAACTTTTTCTTACATTTGTTAAGGCAAGAAAAAGGGGATCTCCAACGGGGTACTTAGCTGTAGATAACTTCAACTTTCGTAGTCGGAAACCAAAAAGGTAAATGGCTGACCGGCACTCATGCAAAAAAACTTCTGCTTTGAGCTCCGTGGCAAAGAAGACAGAGAAAGTGATGTCAGCTGCCTCCTTTTGTATCAAGAATACTGACGTCCTATACAACTGACAGCAGCCAACGTCATATTCCCTTACCTTTGGTATTCGGGCCGATCGGGGCTGGATAACCCCTTTGTTATGACTGCAACAGTGAAACACAATGAACATCTGGAGTAGTACTTATAGAGGCATGAAGCAGAGCTGTGCAGTTTGACTGGTTTATTTTAATTACTCATTAATGCAACAATACAGAAGGTACAAATAAAAGGCCCAAACATGAGTATAGGAGATATCTCATGGAGTTAACTATCTGTGGGGTTGTGTTATATACACAGTCTTCTTTTAGAAGTCCAGGATGTGAATGTGGTCTTTATTTTATGAGTATAGCGGAAATGAAACTTAACATAACATGCAGAGCCTGCCAACAAAGGCTGGCTTAAGTATATTTACTGAGAACTATAATGGTATATGACAGAAAATTAAGCTGAGTTTTTGTTTTTTTGTTTGTGTGCTTATTTGCCTGTCTGTTCATTAACTAGATAAGGGTGATGGTTCTGGACCCTTTTTAGCCACGACTCAGGCCAAAAGGCACATAATATTATAAATATCTAGTTGCATGTATACAATGAATAAACACAATTTAAGATTAAATAATTTGCAGTTTTGTATACAAAATCCATGTGGATATATGGAAGTCATATATGCCCTTTTTCCATGAAAATCTGATAAATAAATTCTGTACTGTATAAATATTTTAGTTACTTGAACATTTTTTGATATAACTCAAGAGTTAGGAATAAAATGTATAAGTGGCCAAGTTGAGACTCCTCGAGCATCAGTTGTCTGTAACCCAAAATGCCGAAGAAACAACACAACATAACACTGATTACTGTTTTCCATACAATATCATTACCAGTGCAATTTCTAAGTGTGCACTGGCAGTGATTCCCTTTTTGGGAAGATGTATCCATTCTCGGAGTTGGTGAGACCATTATATGACATATATAACATCACAGGAGGTTACTAAGCAAATGGCCCTAGATCCATCTTAATTAAGCCTTGCCATTCATTCATGGCTCAATTTTTCCAATTATCAATGCCCACATGTTAGAATGTCTTTGGTATATGCCTGTGCCTTAGAGTATCTATAAACTGTTCCTGACCACGAGGGCTACAGGTGACAATCCAGAAGTGAATTTGTGATTTCCCATCCATTGGTCCAAATTGCTTTTGAATAGGCTTAGAGAAGAGCTCTGTTTCACATAAATGTGGAATCTGTTCCAGAGAAGGGGTAATCTCTGAGACACATACCTGTCCCTACAGCATGTTTTCTTTATGTCACAGATGAGGTTTGGATTCTTAGATTGGGTAATTCTAGTGCTGATTGTTTTGTGAATGTGTAGCAGATCCATCAGGGCTGGCTCAGACAATGCCTTGTAGGTTAGCCATAGGTCACCCATAAGTAGTCTGTAGGAGACTGAGTACAAAGACAGGACTGTGAGGTAGTGCAAAATGAATGTATTACTTACACCCTGCGTTCTTCTAGTGAAGAACCTCTGTGGTCACTCCAGATGTTGCAAATGCCTGGTTAGGTATATACTGAAGGGTGAATTGTACTCTGTTTTTGAAAACATCTGACCAGGCATTTACAACAGCAAGAATGGGAGTATCGGGGGGGGGGGGGTGCAGGGGAGCTTGTCCCATAAAAAAATAAAATATGAAGTTAATTTTTTCACCCTTCTTTGTGTTTGGAAATTATTTGTTGCCATTTTTGACTCTAGTAGTTTTGTCAATTGAAGTTTCATAGCAGAACCAGAAAATAAATGTGGGTCATCTTCTCTGTGTGTTTGAGATCCATGAATGTATCCAGCTAAATAATGCATCATACATACAAGTAAGAAAAAGATTGGTATGGAGTTGCTTAACCCAGTGGTTTTCATGCTTTCTTTACTTGCAATTTATTTTATCTCAACTTCAAGGCCCAAGGAATGAAGATAATTGACTGTGGTTGTTGTTAAAATGTAAGTATACGGTGACATAGGTTTTCAGTAATACTCACAGAAATAAGAAACTGCTTAAACCATATAATATGTATGAAATTTTGAAGACATTCAATTATGGAAACTAAATACTGATTCCAAATAGCTTGTAGGAACATAATGGTATTATTTCTAAATATTATATTGAAAGTGTTAGAGGAATTAATATGTTGTTAACTCTCCAGATTATGAAGGAAAAAAATTATACTAAAACACAGTGGCAGGATTTTGTTTGGAATTTCTCTTGTGAGACAAAGAATTTCTGTAAACCATCAATATCAATGGCTGACATAAATAAAGAAGATAGTAATCAGATACCATTCATAAGGGATGCCAGCAACATTCTGCACACCAATCTGCTAGACATCACAAACAGATGAAAGGAATAATTTCAGCTATCTGTCAAAATATTTTATGCAAAAAAGAAAACAATAATTACCTATATGTACTATAAACTAGTTCAAAGATGTAAATAAAACTAAAAAGGCTTTTCCCTGTGGATCATTGTATCGAAGGCACAGTACATTAATTCAGGAAGTAATGGAGTGAAAAGGAAGCAAATATAACTTACTTGTTATGATAAGGATCCCTAGAACAAAGAGAACTGCTGCACATATGAGTCCATCTCTTCTCACACGATCATAATCTAAAGAAAATCAGAAAAAGGAGTTTCATTAACTTATCTGAGCATTACTTTTCCCTTCTGCAGTTGGTTTATTTATCTGTTTTGCTACATCTCTGAAACCACAACAATACGAAAAACAAAAGCATATTATTAGTTACTAACACAGAAAAATCATACAACCTGTGATAAATATCAATGAGTATTAGTTTAAATTCTTATGATAATCATGTAGCCCTGCTGACATCTTAGATACCCACCTTTAGATACACCTGTTTTGCAGCCTATCTATATTATATATTCTAAAGGACAGCAAAGTATTAAAAAGTAGACAAATTGCAAAATAATCATGAAACACATTTTTTCATGTATTTTGCATTGTTTCATGTTGGCCTAAGTGAAGTAACATTTGAATCAGAAGAGGTGCAAAAATGATAGCACAATCAACTCCTGTCTATTAATTCTCACTTTTAAACTGCATGCCGTAGAGCTAAATACATGTGGTTACCTTTAGGAGTCTTCTAATCTGGGTAAGAAATTCCTGAAGTAACACTAATAATAGACTAATTTTCTGTGATCTGCTACATGTAATACATTCTATCAGTATTTATTTGAGTTTATTGAACACTTGACTTATCAGGAAAGTCTGACTTGGAACAAGTCACTTTTCAGTGGAGGCCTGGGGAGAAACTCTCCAGACACATGTCTTTGTAATGTGGGAGGAAACCAAAGTACCCAAAGGAAGCCCACATGAACAGCATGCAGACTCCACACAGAAGGCACCTCAGCCGAGAATTGAACTGGAAAACCTCTTGCTGTCTGGTGACAACATTAACTGCTGCACCACTGCGCCATCTATTTATTTTTAATTTATTTGTATAGTTAATTTATTTATATGTTAATTTATTTTACATTTGTACATGTTGGGATGGAGTTCTGTGCAAAACAGAAACAATGTGGTTAACAAATACACATTTGTTAAGCATTTTTTTGTTTGTTCTGATTTCCTGCTAAAGAGTGTATCATATAACTGATTTGTTTGCAGTTAAAAGCATTCTCAAGACTCTCCTTGCTCCTTTACTTGTTTAAAACTTTAAAAGTTCCACGACACCCACAAACTGTAGAAATAACACTAATGAAGGCAAAAGGCAAACTGATCCACTCCTAAGTATTTATTTAGCTCTTTTGTTTATAAAATACAAACTTACGCAGAATAAAAGCTTAAAATCTTGAACGATAGTGGCCAGCTCATTTATATATGCACTAAAAACCATGTGATAAAACTTGCCTCAGTTTGAAGCCAGCATTTAAAGATATATTATATATAGAGTTTGTATCACTTGCATTTTTATATACATTACATACTTTCCCACTGCTGTTACAGAAGCACATACTTACATTTAATATTGCTAAAAAACTAAAATATCTCTACTAGATAAATTCTTATATATGTAAATAAATGGATATGTGAATCTAGCTATCATGCTACCTATAACAAAGCTGACTTTAAACACAGCGTATGCCCCATGAACATAGTTATGCCTAGATGGCAAACATGGCTTTCAGTCTCGATATAGAACTGATAGAAACCATACCATTTAGTCCTGGATAACTTGTTGCATTGGTTTGCAGTTGCCATTTGAGTTCCTTAAATTACAAAAAATCATCTATTGGACTGCATCTTTCACCTATATCAACATGATCTATAATAATATATTGAAAATGATGGTCTGCAGGTTGGATTATATGTTCAGCTAAGGCATTCTTGGAGTCTTTTTTACTGATATCATATTGATGTTGATATAATCTGGTTTTAAGGCAATTTTTTTATCTTATCTATGTAAAAACATGGGCATGTTTGACAAATACCCATATAAATAACTAGTTTGCTGTTACAGTTATATCTCTTTTTTAACCTTATTGTACCAAAATGTGCTAAATGGATTTCATTCTGCTCTAATATGTATTTACATTGTGGGCAATGCCCACATTTACTAATTTGTCCACACAATTCGTCATACTTAGGTTTTTCTAATATAATTTTAATACTTACATCCTTTTTATAAGAGATACATGGGCCCACCCCCACCAATTTTTTATAATCTGGGTCGGTGTCAAAAACACACCAGTTTTTGTAATAATTTATCTAATATTACCATATTGCTTGTTAAATGTTAAAATCATTGTATTTGTATGATCCACTTTAGCAGGATTAGATATAGTTTTCATGCTAGTGTGTCTATCTGAGCCCAGCAATGGTAGGAAATGTCCACTAGCTCTTTTCTGAGTTACCACATTACCTATGTTGTCTATAAACTGTGTGGGGTAGCCTCTACTAATCAGCATGTTTTTAAGAATATTGGTCTGAAAAACATATTCATCATTATCTGATACCATTCTAGCAAGACAAACATATTTTCCCTTGACCAGGGACTTTTTTTGGTGCAGCTCATAAACTGTAACAGTGTGTTAGAGTATGTTGGTTTTGTATAAAAAGAAGAGTTAAATATTCCTCTAGTTCTATCTTTTAAAATAGTGACATCCATGAAATTAATTGTTTCAGTGCCTGTATGGATAGTAAACTCCAAGAATGTTGTGGTGCCATACATGTAGTTATAAAACTAATTTAGTTTTTCAGAACGACCGTTCCAAAAAATAATAATATCATCCAGGTATCTACCATAAAGTGTCCAAAATTGGGAATATGGTGAATTGATGACAGATTCCATTTCCCAATATGCCAGGACTATATTTGTAAAAATCGCACACACTGCCCCCATAGCAACTACTCTATACTGTTTAAATTTTTTTTTTTCCAATAATTCTTTTATTTTCCATAATATGAAACAATGCATACAGCAAGAATGAAAAACATTGTAGTAATGAACATTAAAATGAAGCGTTGAATAGTTACAGAATATAATAAGTACCCAAACAATTTAACATAGATATAAGTGAGAGAGAGGATAAAACATAAGGAAAGCATTGTCAGCGGTGTAACCAAACAAACTATTATATACAGTATTTACAACATAATGTGCTGCACTTCCACTACAATAATAATGCATGAAGTAGTAAGAACAAAAAACAGGAAATAATATTAATAGAATTAAAATTAACAGTGGTTCTCCATAAGTTAACAAGGATAAGAATATATGTTGCACTAAATGTACTAATGGGGGGTTATTCACTAAGAATTAAATCTAAAAGTTTCTTCCATAATTTACTAAAATAAGCTCTTTTTTTTGGACCCTTTATAATGAATTTATGAGCTGAAATATGTTTGTGAGCCATTTCTTTGAATTTTCCCCAACTAAGTTTGGTGCGATCCAACCAATTGTTAGTGATGTATAGCTTAATAAGTGAACAGAGAATAATTAAAATGTGAAGTTGCACTTTAGATACTTTGGATGTAGGAATGTGGAGAATGGCTGTTTCCCACGCGAGAGTGGAAGTGTAATAACCCATTTTTTCCAGGCGAACTTTCAGAGAACACCAGAGTTTGTAAGAATGCTTACAATACCACATAATGTGTAGCAAGTCCGCTTTCGGATAAGAACAACAGGTGCAGGAGGAAGATGAGTTGGCGTTAAATTTATTAAGAATTACAGGAGTATAATAAGCGTTGTTGTTTAGCATCAATTGTGTATATAGGAGCTTTTTGAAAAGGGAGAGCTCTAAAGTAGATTTTATAGCTGAGAGTTTTTGATCCTCTGTAATGGTAGGTCCAACGGTATTCCAGTAGTTGGAGAAAAGACAATTTGAATCATAAATCATGTTAATCAATAGCTTGTAAGAGGATGATATTGTTTTTTTAGTGCTCGAGATTGCAGAAATATCTTCAACTAGTTTGTTTATTTCCTGAGTATTGGGAGAAAGGTTAAAAGGTTGTGCCAGTATAATTTCTCTTAGTTGTCGAAGAATAACTGTGTATTTCTTATTAGTTCCTAAGATTAACCGTAACTCGGGTATAGTTTTAGACCTATATTTGAGAATATCCCATACATTGAGATCCTTGATAAGAGGGAATTTAGTAAGGTCTATCATTACATTATTAATTTTAAGGTTTGGATTCTGATGCAAAGGTTGGAGAAGAGGTAGAACCTTTTCCAGTTTGATATCTTTAATAAGGTTTTGGAAAAGCCTGATTTTATGTTTCAGAGATTGAGCTAGATTACAGTTGTTCATAGAAATAATGGATAGAAAAGGAATAGCCTGGGGGTTAATTTTGTTAGTTATAATATGTTGATACCAAATTCTAACCCAGGCTGGAGAGTGCGTTTGCGTTTTGATGCTAAAATTTGAGATAGACCAAACCCTAATTGAGCAGATAATCTTGTAGTATAGTTGGAAGTTTGGAAGACTTAGCCCCCCCTTTTTCCTTAGGGTAAGTTAATTTGGGGTAAGCAATCCTAACTGATTTAGGGAACCAAATGAATCCAGCTAGTTCTTTGTTGATTTTGGAGAAAAACTTATTATAAACTAACACATCCAAAGCATTGAGTTGAAATAGAAGTCTAGGTAGGATATTCATTTTCACAATTGCTGCTTTGGACAGGAAAGCTAAATTCATATGCTTCCATCTTTGTAGATCTTGCTGTATAGTAGACCATGTTTTAAGTAAGTTATTTTGAAGCATAGAGGCTTGATTATGTACAAAATGGATACCTAAATATTTAAGGCTATATGTTATTCGGAAAGAGGACTCAGGGAAATAAAAAGATTTATGGGAATTGGGGTTTATTGGGAATATATGAGATTTTTTGTTGTTAATTTGGTAATCTGATGCGATAGAGAAGTTCCTTATGGCATCCAGAATTTTGGGTAAGTCTGAATTGGGTGACTGAAAATATAAATTGAGATCATCAGCAAAAGCTGATAGTGCAACCTGTGTATTTAGGATTTTAGGTATATTGTGATAGGTATTCTGGGTAATATAAAGAAAGAAAGGCTCGATGAAAATGTTAAAAAGGAAGGGTGAAAGTGGGCACCCCTGCCTTGTTCCATTAGTGATCAAAATTGGCTCAGATCTCTGTTTATTTATATAAAGGTAGGTTTGAGAATTTGTATAAAGTATTCTAATCATATCCGAAAAGGATTTAGGTACATTGAAATGGGACAAGGTAGCAAACAGAAATTCCCAGTTAACTCTGTCGAAAGCCTTGGAGGCATCTAAAGTTAAGGCGTATATTGGGTTTCTTCCTTTTTTGGTAAATTGTATTAGGGAATCCAAGGTTAACGTATTATCCCACGTGTGCCTATATACTGTTTAAATATTTGATGTTCAAATTTAATGAAGTTATTCTGCAGGACCACTTCCATAAGTGGCAACTGCAAACCAACGCAACAAGTTATCCAGGACTAAATGGTGTGGTTTCTATCAGTTCTATTTTGAGACTGAAAGCCAAGTTTGCTATCTATATATAACTATGTTCATGGGGCATACACTGTGTTTAAAGATAGCATGATAGCTAGATTCACATATGCATTTATTTACATATATAAGAATTTATCTAGTATAGGTATTCTAGTTTTTTTAGCAATATTATATGCAAGTATGTGCTTACTATGTGCTTAGTAAATGCTTAATGCTCTCTGATTCTCTTTGTTTTTAAAATCACATTCCTGGTTCACATTTCATCATTCTTCACACTTCCCTGGGTTCCAAGGCTAACAGAAACTACATTTACATTCTTAGCATCTCCTTTTGTTATCTTGCAGCTGGTCAGGAAACAGAGCAATAAAAATACATTTGCATGTTTAAACCTAGCAATTTAACTCTTGGTTAAAACAATAGAAAGGATGTCTTCATTTAGACATTTTGGCACCGTGTTTAGGTCACAACATGCTTTACTTGGTCAGCTTTCTTCCAGCAGAGTGCACTATTGTTACATTATTTTCCAGTTCCACATGTAACACTATTTTTACCATTTAAGACAACAGGCCTGTGGTTTAAATTAATATTTACAGATGACAGAATTATCTACAAAATTCTATGTAGCTAGGCTGGCAGCCTTCACAACATGAACAGCTCTGCCAGGCTAATATCACATTTTAGATGTACAGGCTCTTCTTCACAGGATTATGAGGTACAGCCCAATCATCTTTCTCTTTATATTGTTGGCAACATGTAACCCTATAAAAACAACAATGTTGAGTTAAAATTTGCCAGTTTTGCAGTTCCTCAACAGTGTTTCCTATTGGTTAATGGGAAAATGAGAGCACTATTTCTCTAAGTTAGTGCTTTTCTAGATGTTGCTCTTTTCACCAAGATTACATAACTACAGAGTTAATATATAAGTTATAGGGTATGGGGGTGTCAAAGTCTCTACCATGGGGAGGCATAGTTTCTTGGCTTCTTGTCTCTGCAAAAACAGTGAATCTAAATTACCTCTTGCCTACAGAAAAATATTCAATGTTTATGCAAACGCTTTATCTAACCACAAGGTCTCTTACAGGGAATACCAAAGAAGAGTAAAGTGATATAAGCACCGGTGTTGTAGCTGGCTAACATCCTGGATGTTGCATGTGGCCTGAGTTTGATTAGGAGTTTGGGTACTAGTGGACAGAGCAGGGTTGGAAGGCAAAATATGAGGTTGTGTATTTATACCTTTTACCAGGAAAGAAGTGTTTAGGATGTAAGGAGAATGCTGCAGGCTGTGCTTCATTATGCATATATACAATAATATGGTAGGTTCACTTATAATGTGACAAGATGAAGATAAGCTGCTGTGAGTAGTATCTATCACAAGCAGCATAAGTTAGCACTTAACAACAAACCAGCAGTCAGCGGCAATGTGATGGGACTAGCTTACACTCTCTATCCTCTTCAGTCACACAGGCAATGCAAAGCCCAGTACTGATAACACTTCTCTCCCTTGACAGTGACAACTGATTGGTCAGTAAATTTGAGGTTGCTCTAATAATCTGTAACGTAGAAACAGCATTATTTTGTTAGCCATACCAAAGAGCTTATCACTGTTTGTACTCATTGCTTTAACAAAATCTGCTTTTATTTGAAGCCAGTAAGAGAGTGAGAGTGAGAAGGTGAGAGAGAAGGAGAGCGAGAGAGAGAGAGAGACAGAGACAGAGAAAGAAACAGAGAGGGAAGATATGCAGCTACAATAGTGAGAAATTTATGTAACAAGATGGCCAGGGAAATGTGGTGGAGGAAATGTGGTTTGAGGTGGAAAAGACAAGGCAAATGGTGGAGTAAAGGGTTACAAGTGGTTGGGAAGACCTGTTCCTATTATCCAGACTTAGCCTTGGCAACTCAAATCAAACCTGGAAAGTTACTGCTTCAAACATCTGATCTTTAGGAAGCCTTAAGAAACCTTGCCCCCAATTTCCACCCACCCCCAGTACCACTAGATTTGTAGTCATAAAGCCACACCCCCCGTTACTAGAACCTACAGCTTACATCTGTCATAAATTCTCCCACCTCTACTCTACTACCTCTAATTCTACCACTTTAACCTCTGCTGTTGTACCACTGAAGTAATACAGTTCCTTTAACTCACACGCTCCATCACACACAATGAGATATGCCTCTTTACTACCCCTTTTGCTTGCCCTGTACCTCATTCACTGGATTTCAGTACCCGAAAGGCCACACTATCACCCCAGCTGTATGTCCTTGCACCTTTTACCAATCACACAGTACTGTGCCCTGCCCCACAACCTGCTCACTCTATCACCATATCCATCCCAGATGCATTAGTTAAAGATCTAAACACTACCATAAACTTATAATACGTTTCGGAAATTTATCTAGGTTTAAACCTAATCTCACACTTGGTGGTGATATGCACCCAAATCCTGGCCCATCCACTTCAGATAAACATACCCCCCCACTCGCAATCCAAGTAATAAACCTACAATTAATAGGCCATCTAACACTCTCCTGGCCTGTCACCTCAACATTAGAAGTATAAACAACAAGGTATATGAACTGCATTCACTCCTGGCTTTCCACTCCCTGAAATACTCTGTTTACCCAAAACCTGGTTAAAACTTAACACCACAGATAATGAAGTGTTACCACCTGGGTATAACATACTCAGGCTACATTGTGCTTCCAGGAAGGGGGGTGTGGTAGCTGCTCTCTACAAATCTGTGTTAAATGTCACCAATGAAGTTATACAACCACCTCAAATTAATAACTCAGAGATTCTTGCCAACAAATTGCAACCTAATAAAAATAAATGTATCAATATCATCTGTATGTACATTCCCCCAGGAAATAACATATCTACACTCGAAGATACCCTTCACTGGCTATCATGTAACTACCACCAAGAAACCATATTAGTCAGAGATTTTAACATAGACTGGAACACCTGTTCCTCAGAATCCCCAACCACCCATGTTAACCTGCATGCATTTACATAAATCATAATCAGCCCTACCAGGTTAGGTAAACTTAACCATAAAAAAAAGCTTACTTGATTGGATACTTATCAACAGACACCCCCAACTGTACACCTCTGGGACCCACCCTGGTGACTTAAGTGATCACATTCTCAGTTACATAATTAAGCATAAAGCCATTTACCCCCATCAACCCATACTTAGAACGGTAATATACAAAAAGAACTTTAACCCTGCCAAATTCCAACAGGAACTAAACTCATGTAAATGGTCAATTCTAAAACACCTCCCCTTAGAGGAATCAGTTGTATACTTCAACAACAAATTCCTTGAGATCCTTGACTCTCACGCACCTGTTTGCTCAATAAGAACAAAGGCAAAAACTGTGCCATGGCTTTCCAAAGAGTCCAAACTAAAACTCACCCTTAGAAACAAAGCATGGGCATTATGGCATACCACAAAAGACCCCCATGATCATATTAAACATAGGCAATCAAGGAAAGAGACTAAAAAATCCATTTTACAAGACAAAAACAACTACTACTATAATCTACAGCAAATAAATCAAAACAATCCTCAGAAGTTTTGGGTAGGTTTCAATAAACTATTACATCCTGGTCAAACCTCCACCCCGAATCCTGCAGCAACCATTGATAATCCACCTGAGGAAGTCTCAGACAGTTTTAACTGATTCATCACTGTGACAATCTAAGCCCTAGCTAGCCAATTACTTCCAAGCTCCACTGGCTCTGAGGACACCACCCTTAGTAACCAACTCTCATTCAGATTCCAGCCAATTGCCAATTCACATATCTGTACCTTGATCTTAAAATTAAAACCAACTACACTCTCTACTGATCTACTCCCTGCCAAGTATCTACAAAAAGCAGCTGATGCCATTGCCTACCCCATCCCAATACTAATCAATCAAACCATAGTAGAAGTCAAAATCTCCACCATCTGGAAAATATCCTATGGAATCCCACTTCACAAAGGAGGTAGCTCTACTGAACTATCTAATTATAGGCCAATGGCTATATTATCTCCACTTGCAAAGATTATGGAAAAATGTATTCATAGACAACTGCTGCACTATCTAATTCAGATTAATCTTATGGCAGACTCTCAGCATGGCTTCTGACCTCACCATAGCACTTCTTCAGCCCTCCTAGACTTTTCCAATACCATAAACCATAATCATGACTATAATAAAATATCCTCTGCCCTCTTCTTGGATCTCTCCAAGGCATTTGATATGGTTGATCACCAACTTCTAATCCACAC
The DNA here is from genome assembly GCF_019279795.1 of Protopterus annectens. NCBI lineage: Eukaryota > Metazoa > Chordata > Ceratodontiformes > Protopteridae > Protopterus > Protopterus annectens. Next base: position 933,711,132 of record NC_056741.1, on the reverse strand, counting down.
ACTGAAAACATTTTGTCTAGATACTAAAGCCCTTCAATGGTTCCAGTCTTATCTGAGTGGCAGACAGCAGGCTGTCCTTTGGCAAAACAAACTATCTAACCTTCTATCCAACTCCCTTGGTGTACCCCAGGGTTCTATACTAGGGCCCCTTCTGTTTTCCACTTTCATCAATGACCTTTATATTGTTATCCAAAAAGTCAGCTGTATCCAATACACTGATGACTCCACTCTGATCTGCTCAGCCACATCCCAGACAGAACTATGGTTGGCTACCCAGAACAACTTCAGCATAATAGAAAACTTGCTTTCTGGCCATCGTCTGATCTTAAATTCCAAAAAAACAAAGTTGTTACTTTTCTCACCAACTCTTAAACCCACTGAATTTACCTTTGCCATGAAATCTAATAACGGCACTATAATCTCCACAGACACATCTACAAAACTACTAGGTGTTATCATAGATAACAATTTTAAATTAGACCTGCATGTTAATCAAATCATCAAAACCATCGATAAACAGTTATCACTTTACAGGATAAAAGCCTTCTTATCCCCACCTGCTAGAACTGCCATAGCTCGCTCTCACCTACTTTCAACTTTCCTGTACGCGTCCCCTTTACTCTCTAATCTAAACAAGTCGGTTCTTAATAAACTCTCCATCTGCTTCAACCACATTGCCAGATTTGCCACTGGTCTGCCTTATAGGACACACCACTGCATCAATATAAACCAGCTTGGGTGGCTAGAACTGCCCAGCTTGATCCAGTATAACTAACTGATTTTGGCTTATAAAATCCTTTACAAGCCAGACAATACTCTTGCACTTAAAAACATCATCACCCCCATAACAATCCCAGCCGTCTTCGATCTTCTAACAGACTGCTAGTTCAATCTATCAAAACTAATAACTCAGCCAGTGATTCTCTTTTTGCCAACTCTGCAAGTAGATGCTGGAACTGACCCCCAGCTGCTATTACTTTACTTACCACCCTGAGTCAATTTATGGTAAGACTCAAACAATATTTGACACTAAACTGGCTATGTCAATGTACCAAACCTGACTAACTCTACTCTAGTATGAGTTAAAACTTGTAATTTAGCTTAGTTGCGTTTCTTAAACTGGACCTACCCCCGGTATTATCTCTAAACTTTGGAATTTGTACAACTTGTTAAGCATGTAACCACTTTATATACTGTATCTGTAATCTTGTGTACCTTGTAATCTTAATTGTTTTCCTTGGAGCTTTTATCCCCAGACCTCCGCTGAAAATGGACATGTATCCAGTTGGACTATCCCAGTCAACAAATGTAAAATAAAAAATAAAATAAATAAATAAATCAAAATTTTATTAATAAATGATACCTTTGCCTCCATTTGATCCAGTCAGCGCAACTGAGATGACAATTTATGGGTCTATATTACATTATTGAAGTTTCAGAACTTCGAACACCATATGATCGAAGTACTGAAACTTGGAAAATGTAAAAAAATAAATAAATAAATAAATAAAAAAAGTAACTGCTGTAAGCAGGGGGCAAGCCCCCCAGCACCACTCCCCCACTACTTAAATATACCATCTCCGAGATTGCACTTTAACGGAGTTAAGCGCAACACTGTAGCACGATCTTAGAGTTAGTATATTTAAGTAGCAAGTGGTGTGGGGGCTGCAGGGGGGCTTGACCCTTTGCTTAAACCCTTTCAGTTTACTTTCCATTGTTTTGGGTTTTTTTACATTGTTCGAAGTTTTGCAACTTTGATCACTAGTGGTCGATGTTTAGTGATTGGAAGTTGTAAAACTTTGACAATGTAATATAGACCCAAATTTATTAAGGGAGACTTTAATATTAGTAAATGTTACTCTTGTAAAAAGATTTAGGCCCTGACATTTATTTTTATTTTATTTTTATTTTTATTTTTGATTTGTTTATCGGGAAAATCCAAATGGACCAAGTCCATTTTCAGTGGATGCCTGGGGAGAAAAGCTCCACAATTAATATATAGTAAGAAGTCAGTACAAAAAGAAAAGATTAACAGGCAATGCAGGACTGAAATACAGTTAGATTAAATATTTACAAAGGTAGTATAGACAGTTTACATTTCTAGTAAGCATACACTTAAGGAAGTACAAAGACAAAAGAGAGTTATTCTAAGAATATGCATTCCTATGCAAGTAGGATAGTGCAAATTCTAGACTTAAGTTGTTTTAAGGAGAAGAGAAGGTATAAAAATTATCAGGTGATACATGAGCAGATCCATGTTGTCCTAAGATGAGATTTGAGTAATATTTTGAAGTTTTGTTTGTTGTAGTAGAGGTAATATTAGTGGGGAGATTATTCCATTTCTTGGCTATGATGTGGGAATATAAGGCTTTTCCTGCAGTGTTGTTAGCAGTAGTAACACTGAGGAGAGGTTTAGTAGATGAGCGGGGTGGGTGACTGGTAGACTGGGAGGTTAACAGCTGTTTAAGGGCAGGAGTTTTATCTGGGTAGTTTCTGATGATAAAGGTGCAGGTGAGTTGTTCGTATGTTAGTAAGTTAGGAAATTCAAGCCATTGAAGTTCTTTTATTATTTTGCAGTGATGAGTTCTAAAGGGGAATTGTTAGCAAATTTGATAATCTTGTTATATCATGACTCTAACTTGTCCAGATCTGCTTTTCTAGTATGGGTTAGGCTTGGTGCAGCATAACTAAGTGTTGATAAGAGGTGAGTTTGAGTTAGGGTGATTCTAGATTTCTTAGTGAGATAGTTTTTTGTGCCTATACAGGGTTCCCAGTTTTGTGAACTTTCTGAATGTTTTTTTTTTTTGTGCTATGTGTAGATCGAATGATAGGTTGTTATCAATTTCAACTCCTAGGAGTTTTGTCCGGGTGCAAGGAGAGATGATAGTGCCATTCCCAGATGAGATAGTGAAAGTAGAGGGGGTAGATTTTGTTTATTAGGGGTGAACAAGAGAAGTTTGGTTTTATTGGGGTTAAGAATAAGTTGGATGTCAGTGATCCAAGTTCAAATAGCAGAGAAAGATTCTTGGGCAAGTTGTTGTAGGGTGTTAACAGATGGGGCTGCATAGATGAGAGTGGAGTCATCTGCGCACTGAATAAGTGAGGCTTGCTTAGAGGAGGTGTAAAGATAGAGGATAGTGGGCCTAATATTGAGCCTTGTGGTACTCCTATAGAGTTAGGAAGAGGAGGGGATAGGTCATTTTGCCACTGCACAGATTGTTGTCTATTTGATAAGCAGCTATTGAACCAGGAGATAGAAGGGGAAGTAAAGGATAGAGAATGAAGAACATCCAATAGTTTAGGGTGTGAGACCATGTCAAATGCTTTAGAGAGGTCTAAAAAGGTAGCAGATACATAGCTGCTGTTGTTTCTATGATGATTAACCAGATTAGTGAAGGAGAGAAGAGCAGAAGTTGTACTATGATGAGGGCGGAAACTGTGTTGGGTGGAGGAGAAAAGATTGTTAGTATTTAGGAATTGCATAACTTGTGAATGCATGCATTTCTCTAGGATCTTAGATAAGTGGGAAAGAATGGCTATAGGCTAATAGTTGGAAAAGTCATAAAATTTACCACCTTTGTGAAGAGGTATAATGTAGGATATTTTCATAGTTGTAGCACATAAGCTTTCTGAATGGACCTGTTTATTAGGATTGATACTGGATATGATAGGGAGTCAGCTGCTCTTTTTAGGAAGTTATCAGGAATACCATCTGCTGCTAGTCTGGTAGGTTTTAGTTTGAGGAGGAGGTTTCTAATTTTAGATGTAGGGACAGGTGAGAGAGAGAGAAGGATGGTAGGTTGGAAGAGTGGCTAGGAGAGTTCCCAGTAGATGAGGCTGGTGAAGTATTAGTATTTGTTAGTTGGTTGGACAGAGTTTGGATTGAGGTTATGAAATGACAATTAATTTGGGAAGCTATATCTTTGCTGTTAGTATAGTGGGAGGTGGGGGTGGGGTAGCAATTGTTCCAGGTTTTAGTAGGGAGTTGATACTATGCCAATATTTTGGGGGATTTTTTAAGTATTTGTCTTAGAGACCTAGGAAGTAATTTTGTTTGCCTAGTTTGTTTTGTTTTTTGGCTAGATTTCTAATTTGTTTATACTTTTGCTTGGTATGATTGGAGTTTTCTTGTTTCCATTTCTTCCAGGCCTTGTCTTTGGTTTTTAGTAGGGCTGTTGTGTCTCTGCTTAACCATGGAGCATAGTTATATCTTTCTTATTGGTGCAATGTAATTTAGAACTAAGATAAATATATCATTAAAGTAGTCTACTGCCTGACCCAGGTGAAAAATTTTTAGAGGCTGCCAGTTACATTTCTGTAGAATGTTGTTTAGGTTATCTGGGGTTAAGTTACGATCATCGCTGATGTGCCTATAGATAATGGGATTAGGAGTTTTGCTACATTTCCTTAGAAGGAAAGTGAGGAGATGGTCACTGAGAACATCAGGTAAGCATCCAGTTTGATAGTGATTTTTGGGATTATTTACTAGTGTCCAATCAATAATGGATTGTTTATGGGTCTTTCTCTCTATTCTGGTGGGTTCTTGGATTAGTTGTGTGAAACCATAGAGGCTAATATTGTTACTGGGGTTGTTGGAGTTGCAGGCTAGCCAGGCAGTATTGAGGTCTCTTAATAAAATTGTTTCTTGAGGGGAGTTTTGATTCAGCCATTGAAGGATTTCTTCAATAGCTGAAGAGTTATTTCCAGGAGGAATGTAGCAGCAAAAATATTAATTTTCTTATCATTGTTTATTGGCAGGATAGAGCCTATGATTTCAGTGTTTTGAAGTGTTGGCAAAGGGGTATGAAATGGCTGAAGGGTTATTTCATTTTTGAATAGCATTACATCTCCACCACCTTTCCTATTTTCTCTATCTAGCCTTAAGATGTTGTAACCTGGTGGTAAAATTTCCTCACTAGGGATATGTGGTTTCAGCCATGACTCAGTAAAGGTTAGAGTGTCAGGGAGTAATGAGTGATAATAGCATGTAAAGCTTGGAGTTTATTGGAAATACTCCTTATATTAATGTTAATTATTAGTAGATCAGATTGAGGTCTATTGGAGAGGTCAGCAAAACTGGGCCCTGGTTTTGCGTATATGTCACCAGAAGTCATAAACAATTTTCACAGCCTTTCTTCAAGGAGTATAGGAATAAAACCAAGCATAAAGCAAATTCTAGTCAGAACAGTAATAATAATAAATGTAGCAGTCAAGAAGATCTTGCGATAAATTAGATTTTCATGTTTAGACAGTTTAACAAGATAACAAAAGTTTGTCCTTTGCTCCTGTTTTTCAGAGGTATCAGCTAGAAGACGCTTTGACTGACATAACAACATATATTCATTTTTTCTCTGTCTCCCTGTCTTTATTTTTCTCTTTCTCTCAGATAAACAACAGTCTAATTAATGAATTAACTACATACAACTTCATTACATTATAACCCTATACCTTATTCGCTTGGTAGATTCTGCCATCCTTATTTCTGTGAACTGGGAATAATTGCTAATTCATATTTTCTGTTGACATCTGTCTATCAAAGAGTGCTTGTTTAGACAGATACATTATAAATAATACCTTCTTGTTTTACTTCTCTGGCTTTAACTAATCTTACTACACATCTCTTGTATTGCGATTTATTGTCAAATTAAATGTTAGGACAGTCTCTCTGAATTTTATCTTATTTGCTAAAGGAACAGTGACTATAATGTATCATGACAGACTCTGATTTTTATAGCAGGGCACAACTTGGATCTTCTATAGTTTCAGGCTTACAGAGTCTCTGTCTCTCTCTCTCTCTCTCTCTCTCTCTCTCTCTCACACACACATACATACACATACTCCTGGATTTACTATCCTTCCATGCAGGACTAGCTTAGTCCTGCATGGAAGTGGCTGTTTAAGAGCAGGACGGCAGCACACCATGCATATTAATGAAGGTGCACTGCATGAGCTCCTAATCTTACATTGAGCGTGTAAGAGTGCAGGGGGCATGTCTGAGAGCAGACATCTCAGAATATACATGCCCCCTGCAATGAATAACAGAAGACACATCCTAAAAGAATAAGCGAGACCGTTCATAGGTGTATGTATCCCCCCAGCAACATCCCCCCACGTGTACAAGAGAAATAGTTAAAACAAACAATATAAAGATATTTTATTTGTTTTATGAAACAGATTAAATTTAACTGTAGGTGCGAGGGTTTGCCCATCACTTAGCTACAGTTAATGCAGCTTAAATGGCAGAAGAGGATAAAAATCAAATAAAGTGGTATAGCAATAGTGTAGTGGGCAGAGCATTCGCTTTAGGAGCAGACATTCCCCATTCGAGTCCCACTGCAGCACATTCCATTTTACATGTCAAATCATTGTATGACCAATATTTTTACTTGAATAACCTACTAAATAACATATATTTGTGAACTGGAGTACTGCATTAAATGCAGATGTGAGGTGTCAGTATCATAATGTTGCAAAGCCCACAGAGAATCACATGTGTCTCATACAGTATATGTACACAGGAATCAGGGATACAAATGGAAGGTAAAATGTGTAATGAATGATAACTTCATACAGCATCCCAGTCCCCCAACTTCCCAAGAATCATTAGACATTACTTACTAAATTAGTGCAGTGGTAAGTGGGAGTAAGCACTAGTAAGTAAGTGCAAGCACTATTAAGCAGTAGTAAGCAGGAGTAAGCATATTTAAGCACTAGTAAGTGGGTTTAAGCCCGTTTGCATAGGGGTATGCAATGTGCACACAGGTTAAGCAATATTGAAGCTAACACTCTGTAAGCATAGTTAACCTGAGGCTAGCATTGCTTACCTTCACGCAAACCTGTGCAAACATGCTTAAAACTGCTCAAAACTGCCTTAACCACTCTATATCTGACAGCCCTTGTTCTGACCAGCAACAAAATGAACAGTCCTTGCAGGTCTTAAACCCAGAACCCTGTACACTATAGTCACAACACTTAACAACTATGCCATGACCACTGTGAAAACAGCTGTTGTTTTTCCAATATATCTGTCAATACACATATTGAGTAGTATTGAGCAACTGCCTTTACTTCCACAATTGTGTAGTACTTGTTATTAATATGACTGCTGCAGGGAGGATACATCTACTTTTAACGTGTGCCATTGACTACTGACAAACATCCTAAGGACATCATAGTACAGTACCACTGCTAGCACATTAATGATCCTGAGGACTACAGCAGAGATATGGCCAATAAATGTGGACAATCTGATACACTCTGGTCAGTCCAAAGGTATACACAGAACCTCTTAGTGCAAGACATGTGGACCAAGCCTTACAATGTGGATGTTAACAGCCATGTAGATGGGTATATCACGTAAATACTGGAATACATATGCCACATAGGTTATGCATTCACACACTCCTGTCTGTCCTGACACATAATGACAGCTGGTGCAGAGGTCACATGGCCACATACTACCCGCTAATTAGTGACATACATATGTACAGCATCCCACTGCTTTTACAGAAATACATTACAGTTATGGTGGCCCAGCAGCAGTACATCTGGCTAATATCTGGACATAACATCACACTAGTTAAGCACACTAAGCTGCTAGGCATGTAAGAGAGCACTGTGCAAACTACAGGCAGACTGCTACAACACTGGCCTACATTTCTTATGGGCAATACATATGGTCCTGCAAATATAGCAGGCTCTACAGGCATGTCACAGCAGATAGTAACAGAAACTTGTGTGAAAGTGCATACCCACAACCAATGTGAACACAGCCACAGCCACATATAGTAAGCTAGCTTAATATTACACTATATGGACTGTCTGAACAACACCATCCGCATATGTGCCACTCACACACTAACCCTACATATACTGGGCCACTAAACAGTGTGATCCGATACCTGTCTGTGGTATGGGACATGGGTTCATTTGGCCCTACAAACATGTAAGCCAATAGGGTACCATACACTGGAGCAGCATGTAACATCAGATAGAACAGGACCAAGAACAATGACATTGACCACAGTCTGTACACAGGCCAAGGTACATATTCGCAATACACACACTGTCAACAAAAAACATAAGTACACAGACCTCAGTACTGTACACACAACCACAGAATGCCCAGGTTATGTCCTCAAATATAACCCCTACTATACATAACACATGTAGCAGTCTGATATCTCACTGGCTTGTTATCAGATATGATGTTAATAAATAATGGTGTACAGAACATATGCACCTCTTACTGCATGACATATATACAAAGGATGACAGAGTTGTGGCTGGAGACACAAACACAGGGCCAATATTGACATGTTGCTGTGATAACCTCATACATTTACTGTTGTAACAGGGTTTGCTGTGACATATGTCCTATGAGGGATATTAAGTCATTAACTCTCATGGCTGTCACCATGTACTGACTGCAATCCTCACACTATGCTTCTACAGTTCTCAGATAGGTGTTCTGTAACACAAGAAACAAAAGGCATCACATACTGCCCAGTCTGCAGATGACCCTACAGATGGGGGATTTCTTCAAAAACATAGTATTGTCATGACAGATATTAAAACATGTAGACCAGCCATATCCACACACACACCCTGTTAAACAGACATTACTCCAAATGCAGAATAGCAACACTCACATTCTGTAGTCATTCAGGCACATCCCCCTCGTGTATGTTGGCCTGTTTCCACAGTGTATGTTGTTAGAGGTAAATCCCAAAGCTATCTGTGATGCTGTTTGCCAAACACCAGATCTAGGTCCTGCTCACAGTGAATGAAAAGGCCCAACACCAACATGATGTTCGTAGATACTGGAGTGTGTTTCCATGCAATTGGCTATGAGAATGCTACTACAGCTGTTTCACATGCAATCAGCTAGAGGAGAGCTGCAATTCATGCAGAGGCCATCAGCTGATCATGAGCATGATGCACAAAACACATGCTGCTGCCTAAGCAAAGCAGGTGTAGTTCTCCACATCCACCAGAGAGGAAGTGAGAGAGACAGACAGAGACAAAGTAAGTTAGGGAGGGGGTGGGAGAGTAAAACCTAAGCATGTTAGTGTCATACAGCTACCAGTACAGGGTTTAAAACCTCTGACTGACTATGTATTGATATCACATGTCTATGCAGTTATTGCATGCGCCACATAGCTTACATGTTGATGAGTTGACCACATGTGTATGTGAAGGTGAGTGACATCTGCAACAGTGATATGGTAGTGATACGGTAGGTGTAGTACACGTACCTGTCCAAATGAACAGGTGCCAGTGCCAACGCAGCCACACTCTCTCAGGGACTCACACACATTGACACACTTGGCAGAGTCAGGAATACACTTCCTAACTAGTTATTTTGCCACAATGTCACCTCACAGTAAGACGCTGACCAGTTTGACTCTCAGCTAGAGCGTCTTCTGTGTGGAGATGGGCGTACCTTCATTGAAGGTTGTGCATTAGGGCTGGCAACTCAGCACATGAAAATCAATTGCCAATCATTAGCAGACCGGAGTTCCACTGTGGCGACCCCTAACCGGGAAAAGCCGAAAGACACAACAACAACAGTAATGTGCAGGTATCACATGCACCACAGGGGTTATCCAAAGGTGTCTGACATCAGACAGCATGCTTCCATATACCAATGGGAGTTGTAGTGAGTGAGAATGTGGTCAAAAGCATCATCCACCACATACACAGACACAGAGTGCCAGTACTGACATGCATGCATGCATTGCTTCATGGGTTTAATGGTTGACTGTGCCAGAAGGCTGTACAAGGCTAGGTGAAGGGTATACCTTGGCATCAGGCCACTTGACAATGGTCTGCAGTGTGGCTCAGGGATGTAGTGTCTAGAGTGGCCCACACAGGAGGGTATTGTATTCACCATCCAGTCACCTGGGTAACTATTGGGTTTGCCCATTACTGTGCAATGCTTGCCATGTATGTGTGCTTTAGAACATGACATGAATGCTGTCTGGGATGTGCACACATCCCACATGCATGTACAGTGACATGTGGAACTGTGCATAACCAAAAATACACTGAGGTACCACACAATAGCATCTTTAATAACACACAAAAATAAATAAGAACAGTGGTGAGTGCTTTCGCAAAACTAATTGCTTCATCAGACAAGAAAATAAAACACTCCATTGCTTATATACAGATGTAACCATTGACTCAATCACTGATGTCATAGGTCAGTTAAGGCATTAAAGCTATATAAAACTTATAAATGTAGAGAAAGCTACATACAGAAAAAACTGCATATAAAAGACACATATAAAATACTGCGTGCAAATGCATATAAAAACTGCATATAAAAACTGCATACAAAAACTATATACAAAACTATTGGTAAAATACCTACGTAATGTGCATCGATATAAACTCCATAAATACTGTAGCTATGAAAAACATAGATAAAAATTAAGGCTAAAAAGGCTAAAAATCTGGATCTAGTAATAAAATCTATCTACAATATGTGTGTATAACTAAAATTAGTCTATGTCTCTAAAATATGAATAAATATAAATATAAATATAAGTGTAATGGATGTATGAGATGCCTAAAATTAAACATGTTTGAGGCGTCTTGCTTTCAAGAAAGGAACCAAGGAAGTAGAGCCATTAAGGCCTGGATATTTGTCTGCATTCAATTTAATAATCCATCTCTGTTCACAGCTTTCAGTAAAATTTTCTATATCCCCTCCTCTAATGTTTTTGTGTATGCGCTGTAGCACAAAAAACTTAAAAGAATGTGAATTATCTGTATTAATAATATGCTGGGCGAGTGCATTAGTGGGTTTCTTATTTTTGACATCACGAAGATGTTCTAGAATTCTGTCTTTAAGAAATCTATTTGTTTTACCCACATAAAACACTGGACATTTCTGACAAAAACAATAATAGACAACATCAGTGCTCTTGCAATCAGCATAAGTATTAAGCTGTAACTGAAAATGCTTGGTGGGGTGGACATAGGTATTTATACTGTAAATATAGGCATAGGCACTGCATGACCTGCAAGGAAAAGTGCCCTGACGTGAAGAAGGGAGGGCTTTCTTAGGTACATCCTTGTTACATAACTGTTTCTTGAGTGACATATCGTTCTTGAAACTGAATAGTGGATCTTTACAGGTGATAACCTGCAACTGTGGTACCTCTTGTAATAGGTGCCAATGTTTCTTAATGACGTCAACATATTGGTTGACGTCACTCGCAAACTGTAACACTACTCTAAATTCATTATGTGGCCTAGAGTTAATGTTAGATGGATTAGTACATGGAACTACCTCGTTGTTGTTAAAATAAGGTCTACATTTAGTTGATCTCATATGCCATGCATCAGATATAGTTTTATCAATTTCATCAGGTTGGTATCCTCTAGCTATAAACTCAAATTTTAAATTATTTAATGCTAGTAGTGCATCCTCATCATCATCATGTAATCTTAATGTCCTATAAACTTGCCCTTTTAATACATTTCTCGGGATGTGCCTGGGATGCATACTAGTTGTGTGTAGGTATGTGTCCTTTCTAGTTGGTTTGTGGAAGATTCTACTCTTGAAGCAGTTAAATTCAGCTTTAGTTAGATGTACATCAAGAAAATCTGTCTCAGCTGCAGATAGCCGGTATGTGAATTTTAAAAAGTCAGTAGTGGTATGCAGATAATCAACAAAAGATGCAAAATCTAAACCACTGCCATTCCATAAAATAAAGACATCATCCACAAAACGTACATACCATAACACTTGATGTAAGAAAGGATTCAAACCGGAGAGTATATGTGTTTCTTCCCAGCAGACTAGCGCAAGGTTGGCGTAGCTATTTGCACAAGGAGTGCCCATAGCCACGCCAACCTGTTGCAGGAAAAAATTATCTTCAAACATAACAACATTATTCTCTAATATAATTTCTAAGAGACTGCATATAAGTTGTATCTTACTATTTGAAAAACATCTATTTGTTGACAGGAAATTTCTAACCATTTCAATACCCCAAGTATTAGGGATACTGGTAAATAATGACTCAATGTCCATTGTAATCAATACAAAATCAGTGTCATTGGTAATAGTGTCCATCCTGTTATGTAACCTTTCAAGGAACATTTTAGTATCTCTTAGAATGGTATGACAATTCTCTAATAATCTATATATTGTACCTTCAACAAAGATGGATAAGGGCTCGGTGCACCACCCAGCCCCTGACACTATGGGATGCATTGGTGGTGAGGCCAGGTCTTTATGTACCTTAGGTAAACCATAAATTCTAGGTATAGTGGGTTTGAGAACTTTAAAATACTTAAATAATGGTTCATCTATCAATCCAGTAATAAGAAGATCAAACATAAGAAATGACACTTTATCAATAATAGCATTGACCATAATTTTAGAGACTGATTTATAAGTTTCATTGTTAAGTAAAAGTTTATACATTTGTTGTAGATACAATTGTTTATCTAATAAAATGATGCCTCCTCCTTTATCAGCCTGTTTAATAACTAATGACTGCAAATTCTTTAACTCTTGTAAGGCTCTTTGTTCATTAGGAGTGAGATTACTAAAGTAATAGTCACTAGAATCATGCTCACCTATGTCCCTGAAAGATAGTTCACAGATATCTAGAAACTTTTGAACACCTGGTGGGGTATTCGGGATAAAACTACTAGGCTGCCTGTATACATTAGTCCTTGTTCCTGACTCATTAGGAAACATAGATTTCAATGATAAATTTCTGCCTAGTAGCTTTAAGTCTTTAATCATTTCTGTTACATTGGCTTTTTTGGCTGGTATAATGGACAAACCTTTGTTTAATAAGTTAATTTCGTCAGTATTAAGTTCAAAAGAAGAAATGTTTATGACCAAACCTGTATCTAAGTTCTTCTCCTTTTGGGTGTTTGGCCTGCTCCCTCTTGCTGATTCAGCCTGACTGGCTGTCCTCTGTATTGCTGGTTCTTTGTAAAAGTCTTGTAGGGCAAAGCTGCTTTCAGAGAGAAATCTCCTTTCTTCAAAGAGTCTAAAAAAACGCTGTCAGTATTTCTTCCCGTTTGTCTCTCAGCACTGGCTGTTATAAAAGGATTTAATGGGACTAGTGATGTAGTCGAGGGTGCTGTAGAACAACTTCTCTTAGGAATAGCCCCAGTTTCAGTTGAAATAACCTTAGAACCATTTGGTTTTTTAGTCAGAGTAGGAGAGATAGGCATAAAGGTGCCAGCATTGTGAACTCTTACTGTGTCAGTAACTTCTGTAGCTGAAAAACCAGACGTGCTGTTTTTAACAGTTTCCTGTTGGGCGTGTTCATTTGGACTAGTAGAATGTTCAGTTAAAGAAACAGTGTGCATATTCCTAGCCACATTAGAGACTGCAGTTTGTCTAGTTACCTGTTCCTTTGGCCACGAAAATACGTTATTGGCTGCGAAGTCCCGTTTATCCCTGTTTAGTTTGGATAACTTTGTTGCTTGTAATTTTATCTCATATATTAGAATGTTTTCTTGTAGTTCATTCATTTTAAGAAAAGTAAAATCATTGGAGAAATTCTCATTAATTCTTGATTCCAGAGCAATTATTTCAGTCTTAATCTCAAGTTCTAAGGGAGAAAAAAACTCAAGCAGTAATTCCATGTACTTAGCACTGAATTGTAGGTTCAGTTCCTGCCATTTACGTAAAAGGACCGAATAGGTATTTTCATAGGTAGGCATGTTTAGCACTCTCAGGCCTCGGGGGATGATTTTGGATTCCAAGGAGGCTTGCAATCTCTTGTATTTATACATAAGATTCTCTAAGTTCTTATAATGTGAAAAAAATTCCGGTAGATTTTGAGTGCCATTTGCATCCTGTTGAAAAGCCTGTGAGTCCACATTTAAAAGTGGATTAATTGGTACTTCCAGGATCCTCAGAAAACGTTGGTGATGACCATCAAGGGGTATCTCAGCAGGTATATCCTCCATCAACGCGTGTGTCCTTGTGCCGAATAAAAGAAAATAAATATGTATAAAGAGAGAAATGGCTTCAGGTAAAACCCAGGTGCTCAAAACCAGAACTATGTATAACCAAAAATACACCGAGGTACCACACAATAGCGTCTTTAATAACACAAAAAAAATAAATAACAACAGTGGTGAGCGCTTTCGCAAAACTAATTGCTTCATCAGACAAGAAAATAAAACACTCCATTGCTTATATACAGATGGAACCATTGACTCAATAACTGATGTCATAGGTCAATTAAGGCATTAAAGCTATATAAAACTTATAAATGTAGAGAAAGCTACATATAGAGAAAACTGCATATAAAAGACACATATAAAATACTGCGTGTAAATGCATATAAAAACTGCATACAAAAACTATATACAAAACTATTGGTAATAGATATAAACTCCATAAATACTGTAGCTATGAAAAACATAGATAAAAATTAAGGCTAAAAAGGCTAAAATCTGGATCTAGTAATAAAATCTATCTACAATATGTGTGTATAACTACAATTAGTCTATGTCTCTAAAATATGAATAAATATAAATATAAATATAAGTGTAATGGGTGTATGAGATGCCTAAAATTAAAAATGTTTGAGGCGTCTTGCTTTCAAGAAAGGAACCAGTACTGACATGCATGCATGCATTCCTTCATGGGTTTGATGGTTGACTGTGCCAGAAGGTTGTACAAGGCTAGGTGAAGGGTATACCTTGGCATCAGGGCACTTGACAATGGTCTGCAGTGTGGCTCAGGGATGTAGTGTCTAGAGTGGCCCACACAGGAGAGTATTGTATTCACCATCCAGTCACCTGTGTAACTATTGGGTTTGCCCATTGCTGTGCAATGCTTGCCATGTATGTGTGCTTTCGAACATGACATGAATGCTGTCTGGGATGTGCACACATCCCACATGCATGTACAGTGACATGTGGAACTGTACCTGGGATGTCTGGCCCATGCTGTGTACACAGATTGTCATCAGCAAATGTGTCAGTCCTGGGCTCGTGTGGCAGGAACTGGTAATGGACAGCAGGTTGACCCTGCACCTACATTGGTAGCATGATACAGGTATTCTCTGGTGTCAGTGGCATCTGTCCATACAGGGCATGTGTTTAAGACATGGTATGTCCTCTGTGGGTCACATTTGATGGCAGCACAGGTTTTGTAGGCGTCCAGTGGGGAACAGAGGGAAGGCACACTGTTGGCATGTATGTGACTACTGTACTGATGGACAGGGTGCCATGCCCTCTATAGTCCACTGCAATCACACCCATGGTTACCATCTGTGGGCAATATGCAGGGTACTACCAACATAGTGGTTGTTGCCTAGGCATGTGTGTTTGTGTATGAGACATGGGTTGAGAGTGTTATCTGGGTAATACAAGGGTTGCTAATTTTGTTCACCAGGCCTTGATGTCACATGTGGGGGCATGTACTGGCACCCTAGCTTCTTACCTATTTCATATCTGTTATCCTTGTAAGATGAACATTGTGACATATAATAGGGTCACCATATAAGAAATTTGCAAAACCCACTCCACAATGAGTCCAGTTGTTACACACTCACAGCCACCTCTACACAGGATATGAATGACAAACACAAACACACACACACACACACACACACACACACACACACACACACACACACACACACACACACACACACACACAAACTTGCCATGTCTGGGATTAGATCTCCTACCTAATTAGTTTATTACACTACAGCATTATGCAGTTATAAGATGCACCACAGAGATTATTGGAGTACTCCTTTTCCAAAGGTGTATTTCACAGTGAATGACATCAGCAGGTTTGCCAAAGTATGACATTTGAATTGTAGTGAGTGTGACTAGCCTAAAAAGCATTGCTCCCTACACAGACAAAGAAACACACACACAAACATTCACACTTGCCATGTGTGGGAATATAATTCCTTCCAAAGTACTATATCACACTACAGCATTACACTGTTATAGGATGCACCATGGAGATTATTGGGCTACTCCTTTCCCAAAGGTGTATTTCACTGGGAATGACATCAGCAGGCTTGCAAAAGTAGGGCAATGTAGATTGTATTGACTGTGAATGGCCTCAAAAGCATTGCACCTTACACAGACAAAGATGCACACACAAAAACATCTACATTTTCCATGCCTGGAAATGGAAACCCTATGAAACTACTATATCACATTACAGCATTACACTGTTACAGGATGCACCACGGTGATTACTGAGCTACTCCTTTTCCAAAGGTGTATTTCAATGTGAATGAATGCAGCCTTACCTAGGTAGGTCAGTATGACTAGTCTAAAAAGGCATTGCACCCTACACAGACACACAATTGCCATGTCTGGGATTAGAACTTCTACTTAACTAGTTTATTACACTACAGCATTATGTAGTTATAGGACGTGCCACAGAGATTACTTGGCTATTATTTTCCCAAAGGTATATTTCAAAGTAAATTACATTAGCAGCCTTGCCAAAGTAGGGCATTTGAATTGTAGTGAGTTCAACTAACCTAAAAAGCATTGCTTTCCCTACACAGACACATACACATACATACACACACATGCACACACACACACACACACACACACACACACACACACACACACGTGCCATTTCTGGGATCACAACTCCTACCTAACTAGTTTATTACACTACAGCATTCTGAAGTTGTAGGATGTGCCAGGGAGATTACAGGGCTGCTTTTTTCCCAAAGGTGTATTTCAAAGTGAATGGCATCAGCGGCCTTGCCAAAGTAGGGCATTTGAATTGTAGTGAGTATGACTAGCTTAAAAAGCATTGCTCCCTACAGAAACACAGTTGCCACGTCTGGGATTAGAACTCCTGCCTAACATGTTTATCACACTACCTCATTATGCTGTAATAGGATGAGTCACAGAGATTACTGGACTATTCCTTTCCCAAAGGCGTATTTCAAGGTGAATGACATCAGCAGGCTTGCCAAAGTGGGCATTTGAATTGTAGTGAGTATGACTAGCCTAGAAAGCATTGTTCTCTACACAGACACACACACACACACAAACACGCACACAGTTGCCATGTCTGGGATTAGAACTCCTACCTAATTCGTTTATGACACTACAGCATTACACAGTTATAGGACGCATCACGGAGATTACTGGGCTACTCTTTTTCCCAAGGGTTTATTTCAAGGTGAATGACATCAGCAGCCTTGAAAAAGTGGGCATTTGAATTATAGTGAGTGTGACTAGCCTAAAAAGGGATTGCTCCCTACACAAACACACACACACACAGTTGCCATGTCTGGGATTAGAACTCCTACATAACTTGTTTATCATACTATAGTAGTACATAATTATAGGATGAGCTGCAGAGACTACTGGGTTAGTCTTTTCCCAAAGGTGTATTTCAAAGTGAATGACATCAGCAGGCTTGTAATATTAGGGCTATGGGGAAGGAAGTGTGTGTGCATGGGCCATAACCCATTCATCTAGAGGTAGCCACACTACACTCAGGCAAATGCAGGTTTATATTCTGCAGGTATGTATATACAACTGCTAGATGACTACTGCCTTGTACAGTCATGTTGCACAGCTAGCACTTGCACCACAGAGTCTGTAATGCTGATGGATACCAGTAGCTAATCTCTATCATGAGTGACATTTACACATCATGTGGTTGTAGCCATTTGGCTGTGTGCTGTGTGGGACAGGCCTCACAATGGGAGGCTCTTTGTCACTGTCACTCTCTTCCACACATCTATGTATGTGTACTTCTGCCATATTATAGTGTGTTGTCCTTGTATATATGTGTGTATTCCTATCCAATGTGTGTACAAAGCATGACTGGTGCATACTGAGGAGTGTATGCACTAACATCTGCAGCTGTCAATTATGTATGGTCCACTGTTGTTGGCAGACATGGACTTCATTTTAAGTGTGTGAGCATGCCCAGTATGACCTTTCAGTATGTCGTTGTCTTACATTTTATTCATTTCTCCAAGTGTGTGAGCATGCCCAGTATTCCTTTCTGTACTGAATGTGTGGATCCATTCCAGGTAGTTTATACTCCAGTGCAGACCTTTGTGTTTTACACCTACAGATAGCAAACTGTTTCTGCATGTTATCTGTAGATCAGTTGGCAATATGGGTCACACTGTGCAAGGGATAGTGTGTACTGTAGGTGATTGTGTCTGTGCTGCTTCTGCTACATGGTCCTGATGTTAGCACAAATATGCAGACATCTGTACTGTTATATGCTACAATGTTTTATGTCCTCAAGTACTGTCAGGTGGGCAGTTTTGCTCAGCATGATGTCCTGGGGAATACAGGGTGAATGCAGCTGTGTCCAGTATTGTGGTCAAACACCTACATATTCATGGAAAGTTATGTCATTCTGGAGGGGGAGTTGCAGACACTTGCTGCTGGGTTTGTGCATCCAGTTCAGCACATTGGTACAGTGCTGGCAGAGGATCCCATACTTGTACATCCATCGACATGACACTATGGCCTTATCTTGCTGTTGCAATACCTCACAGCTTTACAGATTCACCCAGGTTACCCAGTGGCAGGGGTCATAAGTCAGGACATTACCCGCATTGTGCTGTATGGGCAGGTTTGTAGCCACCCATTTTTGTGTTTACAGCTGGGGATAGTATGTGCACATGACTGTGTGTCGGACCTTGCACATTACATGCTGCCCATGCTCCCACCCCCTCTCTATTATTTTATCCTCTTCCATGCATTATGAATACATTCTCTGATACTTTCCCTATAGTTATCACCTCATCACAGCTGGGTTTTGGTATTGGTCTACAATTCATGCAGAGGGACATGATGGGCATGTTACTGTGGTTTGTCCACATGGTTTTGCATATGGTGTATGTAGAGTGTGTTATCTTGTTATTTGGGTGTCCATGACATAACATACATTGGCAGTACGGGTGAGACACAGGCCCTTTGCAGAGTCCTGTAGGCCATTTGGTGGTGATGCAGGCCAGCGGTAGCAGGCCATTGCATTCTGTCAATCCTACAGCCCAGACTGCCATACAATATATTCCCCTGGGGTGATAGGGTAGGTGTACTAGGTGTTCATGCCAATACTTTCTATCAGTATTGGTCAGGTGGTGTGGATACTGTCAGGGTGATACTTACAGCTAGGGACACGCCTGCATGGAACACCTGTACTGCATGCTGCATTCTTTTGCCATTGCCATACAGGGGGGGGGGGTCATATTGTACCCATTCCCAACAGCAGGGATACAACCAGAGAGGTACCTGTGGGTGGTGTTTGGGTGAGCTTGGTGTATGTCTGCTATGGACACTACTTGCATCTGACTCACAGATATGCATGTGGCATTCCAGTTATGCTGGCTTGTGCAGGGACATCAGCCATTTCCCTATACATCAGTCCTATCACTTTTGTGATCTGCAAGTGTTTGGTCAGACGACATCAGTATTCCCTACTACAAGCCCAGATAATGTGATGCATATATGTATGTAAAATTCCAAGGCTGTACCCAATTCATGGTTACACATTATATAATCTATGTCTGAGGTACTTTTCCATGTGTAATGCTTGTATATCTAGCCCAACAGTCATGCCATGTCCATCTTTCAGATGGTGACACATATTACCACCATACATTTACAATGGCTTACTGCTAGCATGTGTTATACTGGGGGGAATTGTCTTTGGCACTGCAGTTGTGAGGACTTGGCCCTGTCATCGGCAGTAGTGGGCAATGGCCACTAGGTCAAACCTCAACATGCATACATACTGACCACTATCACACAATATGAAACATACACCAACCAAACACATGCATACCTGCATATTGTACACATGCTACAATCTATCCTGCTACCTTGACCACTTCAGGTCATCTGTGCTCCACTGGTATTATACCTACACATACATGTTACTACATGTCTACATCAGATTGGAGGGGGGCACACCTGACTGTTACTACATTTCTACATAGGATTTGGGGGGGAGGGGAACCTGACTGTTACAACGTGTGTACATTGGTTTGGGAGGGCACATCAGACTGTTACTACATGTCTAAATAGAAATGGGGGAGGGGGCACACCTGACTGTTTCTACATTTCTACAGAGGATCGGGGGGCACACCTGACTGCTTCTACATTTCTACACAGGATTGGGGGGGACACCTGACTGTTTCTACATGTCTACACAGGATTGGGGGGCACACCTGACTGTTACTAAACTTCTACATTGGACTGGAAGGGGAACATGCCTGACTGTTACTACATGTCTACATAGGATTGGGGGGGGGGCACACCTGACTGTTACATGTGTTACATCAGATTAGGGTGGGCACACCAGACTGTTAGTACATTTCTATATAGGAGTGGAGGGGCACACCCGACACTTGTACATATTTGCTATGACTGTACTAGTATGTCAGGTACTCCATTTCATTCTGTATTCTAAGCTATCATGATGACTAGAGACATATCAGTGTACTACAGGTCTTAGGTTTGATTGACCTACATATCAGTTTCTGACTTCCTACCCTTCAGAACTTACATCCCACTGCCTGACCTGATGTAGTCTGTCTGTGTAGGCCTGGGGGGGGGGTTACCCATAGGCATCATTCAGAGGCCTTAGCTCTGCCTTTGTTTGTGTTTGCCTACACGTGTCCTACTGGCTGAGACTGTTGTTGGGTATGTGAACCTCCCTGACTGGCATGTGTGTGTCATATGGACACACATGTGGCCCAGCAACTTTCCTGCAGTGGGTTTTGTCACCATGTGTAGTACTGCCTACTATGGTGACACTAGTATTTGTTACACATCTCATGCTGCTACTTTAGGTGTCTACTATTTGCTGGCATCCCATTCAGCCATCCAATTCCCTTGTATGCTCACATCCATACCATAGATACAGCTAACAACACATACTACTCCATTCAGCATTTGGTAAGGAGAGTGACTTACTTTGTGGGTGTGCCAGTATCGGGATGGTGCTGGAGGTCTGCCTATGTCCGCTGCACATAGTACACTCCCTATACATAGTTGAGCACAGGTAGTGGCATGTTTGGCATCCCTTTTACTGTATATGCGAGTCAGTGAGTGGTGTTATTCCCTGGGTCCCTCCTGTGTCACTGTATATGCTATGCATTGCCTCTTTGCCAAGGCCAGGGCATACTGGGCATGCCTCCTTCTGCCTACTGGGGCAGACTCAGATTGTTCCTCCTCCGAGTCACTCTGTGCCTGTGCAGGCCTTGGCAATGGTGGGGGACTGTGTGGCTTTGCCTTGTTCTGTTCCTGGTGCAGCTGTTTCCGCAGGATCATATTGTGTAGCATGGCAGATATGATGATAATTTGAGTACAAGTAGCTGGGGAGTACTGCAAGGCTCCACCGGATGTGTCCAGTCACCAGAACTGTGACTTGAGCATCCCAAACACATGCTCTATTACAACTCTGGTCTGTGCGTGTGCCTCATTATGGAGTTCTTGTTCAGGTGTGTATGCATTTCTGATGGGTGTCATCAGCCATGGTTTCAGTGCGTAACCAGCATCCCCCACAAGGTGACCGTAAGGGATATCCCCACTAGCAAATCTCTGGTACAGCTGCATCAGATACCAGATGTGGGAATCGTGACAACTTCCAGGTCAGCCTGCACACACATTCATTATAATGCCCTGGGTATCACACACAACCTGGCAGTTGATGGAGGGGAAGCCCTTGCGGTTGATGTAGACCCTACCCCGCTCACCAGGTGGTGCTTTGATGTGTATGTGCATGCAGTCTATAGCACCCACTACCTCAGGGTATTCTGCTATTTGGTGGAAGAAATGCATATTGCTGGCGAATGCCCCTCGTGTGTTGGGGAAATATACATGCTTACCAGCATGTGCTGACATAGCATCCAAGAACTGGTGGAGTACCCTGGATGCTGATGCTTGTGAGATCCCCATGATATCTCCAGTTGGCCTTTGGAAGGTACCTGAAGCTTGTATTCTTAGGCCTACACATACCTTGGTATCCACTGGGATGGTTTCCCCTCTGTTAGTTTTGTGTATGAGGTGTGGCCGGCACAGCTCAACAATATGCTGTAAGAGGTCCTTGTCCACCCTATAGCGCTCCACTATCTCCAGCTCGTGTATCCCCTGGTAGGTTACCCTGGGTCTGTACACTCTTATCCTTCTCCTCACTGTGGGTTGGTTGACAGAATTCTCATCTTCACCACCCTCAGCCTCTTCCACATGTTGCTGTATGATAGCTATTGCAGCCCCTATCATTTTGTTGTATTTGTTTGTTAAAATTCCCCTGCTTGTATACACTGGTGGTGTAGAGTATGTGGGAAAAACTAGAAGGAAAGGTGTTTGCATGGCTTATAGTAGTGTTCTGGGCTGGGCTGGTCTGCTGCCTGTGTAATTTGCTGATTCTGATACATTTCACCTGCCAGCTATGCTAGTTCTCCTAGATTACCTTCCTACTTTTTTTTTTTTATTTTTGCAACTGTTTTCTGTGCCAATGGCCCTATATTTGGCCATTGGCATGCTTTCTACTTAATATCCACCCTTTATTTGGAGCTGTCATGGCTCCGTTTTGTATTTTTCAGAAATGTACTTGGTTACTGGCCGAGTACATTTCTGCACATTACACTAGTCTTGCACGTCCGGCTTCCTGGATCACAAGTTCACCTCATTTGCATGGCTTTCACCTGCAAATGGGGTAATTTGCATGCAGGGGCTGAGTCCGTGCAACACTAGTGCAGGAGCACTCATGCACACCCCTACAGCTTATTCCTGGATCGCACTGCAGACATATTGTCTACTGGAGCTACTGCACTAGTCCTGCACACCATGCAGGGCTTGCTGAATCCAGGGGATAGTGTCTGTCTCTGAGGTGTAATCATTTAAACATATAAGTTGCATATTTTTTACTCACTAGCATGTTTCAAGTTTATTTTGTTAGCTAATTGGAAATAAATTACATACTTCCTTTTCTAGGCACAAGGGGATATTTAAGCACTGTATCTAACATCAGTAACTTAATAATTCATGACAAAGGGCTCATGCAAGCTCAAAAGCTTGAGTAATTGCAAAACCTATGTTCATCTAATAAAAGGTATTACATTGCGTCTTTGTTCCATTATCTCTGTGTTTTCTGTTAGTGAACTAATGCAGCATTTTTATTTTGACATTTCTTTTTACTGTGATCGGTTGACTTGAGTTCAGTTAGCCCAACTAATTGCATTATAGACAACTGTTGAAGGAGAGGTGCCTGGCAGGCAGGAATAGCTGAGCCGTGTGCTCTGACTCATGATTTTAGTGGTTATCTGTGAGAGCGATAACATCTTCAGGTTAAAGCATGGTGTAGCCCCACCTGCAACATGTAGTATCTACTAAGTCAAAGGGTCTAGTTCCCTAACATGAAAAACCTGATAACTGCCTGAAAGATCACTTACCATGGTTAGTAACTGCCCCATTACTGTAAGAAAGGCCCAGTCAATTGCTGTAGTGCTAAGGTTTAGCAAGTACAGAGAGAAAAAAGATTACAAATATATACTGGCAAATTAAGTGAATAAGACCATAGCACTGAATGAATGCTTCCATGGCTCTGAATTTTTATATACAGAGCAGACAAACCACTATGCAAACTGTTCAGTCATTTCATGGAAAGGAAACAGGATCCTAGTCATGAAACAGACCCTTCTGATGTGCTAAGTTAACTATATTGCTTATGTTATGGTAAATACAACAAAACTTTGTATGGAAAATGAGTGGCTTACTCTTCTAGCTAGCAGTAGAGGATGTCTCTGCTCAGAATATTTCTAAAGCTACTACATAGTCATTCATTTTTTTATTTGTTAACCGTGCAAGTAAATTGGCTCTTCTTTGTTTCATTCCATCTATGACTTAGGCCACAAAGGAAGGGTAAATGCATAGTCTACACAGAGACAATTTACTGTGAACAAGAAGAAGATTATGGTGGTGAAGAGAAAGCTGTATTACCGACAGAAAATCAATACAGAACTAAGGATCACATGCACAATTTAACGCAGCCATGACTGCATTTTGGGACTGAACACAGTAACTGTGTTTATCCATCCACAGAGTCACAAAACATTTCAAAATGAGTGGTCTGGTTCATGAGAAAAGCATACTTTGCTATTCAATTCCATCAGGGTATGTTAAAACACAGCTATTTTATGATGCCTATGAATTGCATAGCTTCCTAGTCTCCACATTCATATAATCTTAAAGCAGTGATCAGTACAATGCACAAAGAACAATTCTGAACTCTCTCCAAAATGTACAAATGGAAGAACCATTGCTGCAGGGTAGGCTCACATCATCCTTGAGTGTTTGCATCTTTGTTTCATAATTTCATTTTTTTTTTAATTTCTGATAATTCACCTTTTTGCCTTTAAGTGTTTAACTTGTGTTTGCTTCTCTGTAAATAAGAATAAGTTGAAGACTGTGTGTTAATGAAGAGGAAGTATGCATAGCGAGGCTGTTCAGTGTATCACTCCCCAGTCCCATCCTGGACACAACAAATGAGAAGAAAGTAACATTCACTGGGGATCTATATATGACAAGAAAAGAATGTGAGATTCTGTGCTCCAGGTGGAGAGGTTCAACCATGTGGTACAGGACTGTACCCAATTACATACATACATACATATGTACATACATACATACATAAATAAATACCTACAAACATAGAAAAAAAAAAAACAAGTAAACACATTCAAAACTAGTATACTGGATATAGTTCACACCAGTGCAGATGTTGAGGATGTCTGCTTAAGGCACCATCATCCACAGACGTCTTGCCACTCTACAGAATGTGCAGAAGAATCATATCAAAAGACAAAGATGGTGGTGTGGGATTCTAGAAAAGTAGGTTATGTTGGGCTGATGGAGGAGGTCAAAGTTGAGTTAGAAGGCTGGGAAAAAACTGAGCGATTAAAAAAACTATACAAATGGGTCAGCTATGGGGTACTCAGGACTGTGGACTTGAGTATGGGGAACAGGCAAAAAGGCAAAAACAGAAGAAAGCCAATGGGGCTATATAGGAATCTAAGGCTAGTAATTAGGACAAAAGATGAGACTTATAATGCGTGGAAGGTTGAGGCTAGGAAAGGAGGAAGAGAAATGGTGAAGGTGATAAAAGGATAAAGCCTCAATAAATTTAGCAGCATGGATCAAGAAGGAAAATAAGGCCTTTTTAAGTACATACCAGAAATTAGAAGGGAGTAATAGAACTGGTTAGGCTGAGCAAAGATAGGAAGGAAAATCACAGAGCACTGGGAAAACAGCAGATGTAATGAATGAATTGATTTCTTTAACCTCACAAATGAAAATGGAGAGTGTGCAATACTGGAGGAAAGAAAGATAGAATCAGGTGAACAGAGGTTAGTACAAGGACAAAAAAGGGTGGATGTTCAGGGGAAACTGAGTATGCTTAGAAACATAAAACCAAAAATACCAGACAGCTCACTTACCGGAGTAGTCAGAAATTAGGGCAGAATACCTTCTCTGGTTCAGATCATTAGCAGATTACTGGTCATGGCATAAGTGCCGGAGGACTAAGAAGCAGCAAGTGCGATCCCTTATAAAACTGATGATGGACAAGAAAAATCTACACAACTACAGGCCTGCTAACAAAAGTATCAGGAAAAGCATTGTGAGAATACAGAAAGGAAGGTCTAGAGCCATGTCTAGACAACAGTTATCTCCAGCACAACAACCACTATGGGTTCTAGCCAGAAGGAACTGTGAGACAAACCAGATCTAGTTTTATGAGTACTTTAGAGGAGATTTTGACAGAGGATTATGGGCAGGCATAGTATACTTAGACTTTATCAAGGCCATTGATTCAGTACCACACATAAGGCTGACAGGAAAACTGGAGTGAAGGAGATAGGACCAAGACTGTGTAAATGGATACCTGAATGGTTCACGGTGGGATGTAGAGTATTAGTATGAAAGAGAGACATTTTCAGAAATTAGGAAATTGATTAGATTGTTTACTGCATAGGTCTGCACTGGACCCACTGTACTTCAGCATGTTTGTCTCATATATCTGTGAAGGAATAGAGAACATGGTCAAACTCTTTGCAGATGACAACAAGACAGGTGCAGCAGTGTAAGGCAAGAGAAGAGTTTATCAAAGGATGTTGAAAGACTAGAAAAGTGAGTAGGAAAAATTAGATGAATAGGCATGTAAACAAATGCAAAGTGCTCTACTTTGACCATGACAGTAGATGTGTGAGATATCACAGTGAGGTGGACGGGAGATTGGATCTGATGACAACAAAGAAGGAAGAGGCTGTGTGGGTCTTGATTATATCTGCAATGGACAGGACAGCAGAATGAGAGGGCAATGGCAGCAGCAAACAGTATGTGGGATGTATCCTCAGTGGGATAGATTCCACAAAGATGAAATGCTTCCACTCTACAGGACTTTGGTTAGAATACACCTTAAGTACTTCATGGAGTTTTGGAAGCCATATAAGGAAAGGAACATTAGACTTCTAGAAGGAATCTGATGGAAAGCTAGCAGGACGATGCTTGGGATAAAGAGAAATGGAAATAAGCAGTGGTTAGAGTAGTTATGGCTCTCCTCATGTAAGACCACAAGAGACAACATGACATAATTCTTACATACAAGATCTTGACAGGATAATGTGAAGGTATAATCCTGTGTAGGATGGATAGGGAAGGAAGGACAGTGTTCAGGTATCAGACTATAGACAGTACCTATTTTTTTTTTACTCTGGAATAATTTTTCACTGAGAAGGTTGTGGATCTATGGAAGAGACTGCAAGACTGAATTGTGGAAAGGGACTACAGAGAGACATTGAGGAGTACATGTACACAGAAAAAGGTGAGGGGTAAGGAATGCATAGAGGAGAAGAGGAATATTAAGTTCACTTAAAAGGGTGGACTTAGGTCTATTGACTTCTCTTCCTGCATCAAACAAATGTGATGTTGTGCCAAGTCTCTGCCATACATTTATACTTCCACTATATTCTGTTAGCTATATGCTACTGACTTAAATTTCTTAGCTTTCGGCCTGCAGCAAGGGCATTTTTTATGTAGTCTACTTAGTTTAAAGAACAACAAAATAAGAAAAAATGAGTATGAATATGCCTCTCCTTTATTGCTAGGTAATCTTCTAGTGGCCAAATCTCAGGAATGCAGTGTTTCACATTAGGGGATGTTTGACTTTTGAAAGGTCTGCCCAAGGATTAACATCCACCTCTAATTGCCTTCCATTCATACATATGATTCATACACTAAAGATCATACTATTTTTGCATGCAGTGGTATGCATTATCATTACAGTGTATCCCTTTCACCAAAACACACACACACACACACACACACACACACACACACACACACACACACACACACACACACACACACACACACACACACACACACACACCTAACTTCTCTTGAATCTCTAAAAGCTTAATTTCATTTTATAGAGAGAGAGTAAAGACAAACAAAAGAAAAGCTTCCACTGTCAACAGACATCTGATTATCATGTTATCATATCACGCAGATAATGCAGATAATATCAGTTTAATACATTTTATTGGTTGCCAGGAACTTTATCTAATTCCCTGAGTCATTAAGATAAGGGATGGGAAATCTACATACAAATAGTTTAAGGTAATAAATGAGAAAATTAGTGAGATAAACTATGTACAAACCATGCAGTAGTAAAGGCAAAGAGGTACAAGTTTAATTCTGCACCACAGACATATGACTTCTCTGAAAGGATGGAAAGAAAAGATGTGCTTACAGCCCTAAATCATAATGGTAATTCATCTGGTCTGACTTTTGTAATAGGAACAAGTAAAATTTATAATAAAGTATACTTACTTTGCACCTCTCAGCAATTTGAATAAAGATAATGAAATGTTTACAAATATTTTTGATGAATTATTCGGAGTATTTCCATTACTAGAGTTTATGGATGAATGTTCAGAAAGAACACAGCTCTACCTATTTAAAGAGGTAGATTATTGCTGATTTTGTAACACCTTCAACTTCATTTTCAGGAATGTGTACCATTACATATGACTAATCATGTGAGAGTGAGTACCATTAAATTTACCTCTCTACTTCTCTCTCTCAGTTCTTTCTCTTTTCAGTTTTGTAGCACACACTCTGAATATAGTCTTCATATTTTGCAGGATTCAAAGTTACAATTGTCCATAATGTCCCAGGTAGGATAGATACAAGTCTAATAATTCACCGGGCTATCAATGTCTCTTTCTTATTCGCTATCACCTAGACTCAACTGCATGCAACAAATGCCCCATGCTGATTTGATACTAAAAAGCATAGACAAACTTAAAGTGTAATGTGCTAGACATAGTATACCATTTGGAATCATAACCTTAGGTGACATGTTGGGTTCTGTTGATTCAGTACTTCAGCATTTTTAACTGTTACAAAAATCTTTTTATTTTTGTCAAACATAATTTCCTCCCATGGTAGTATAATTACTTGTTTATTTGCTGAGTTACAAGTCACCAACCAGCTCAGTGCTCATATGCAGTTTTAGACTATCTGAATATAATACGGCAGCTTTTAATTATACATTAGACTCCTTAGCAGACCATCAGATTCCTTTGAACACTAAGTACAGGCAATAAAACATGATTGAAATAAATCAGTCTGCTCATCTAGGTTAACCTTTTCAAAGGCTCATGCCTCGTAAAATGTTTTCTATTTTCTGAACATCTCATACAGCAGAAGTGATCATGATCTTGCCCAATCAGTAAAAGATTGAGGGTTTAGAGAGTGGTAAATGAGAGTAATGCCATAGGCACTGCAATGTTATCCCACAAAGTACTTCAGCAAAATGAACACCGTGTATATACTTGTTTGTTAACCATGTAGATTACAAGTTGAAAATGCACCCATTCCATCCACACAAATAGTATAAAGAGCAAAACTATAGTATCAGTGTGATTTGTATTGTATAAGAAACAGTAAGCAGGAACAGTCATAGCAGCATATATTGCAGTTCATACATTATCAGTTAACAAAAACATTAGTTCTTTTTGCTGTAGACATTATGTACATTGTTCACATCACCTAGCCAGTTACTCGGCTTTCCCCAGCTAGTATTTATTTTTATTTAGAATAAGAGATATAGTGTTTTTGATGACAAGCTATCAGATATGTACCTTCACAAAGAGAATATGAAAATTAAATTAATATGATGTGATTGTTTTGTGTGTCACATAAAATAAACAATAAGTCATGAGTGACAGCAGCAGGGAAAGCCACATGACATGAATGATTGGATTTACTTTAAACTCTCATTGAGGAACTCTCTCATGGCTGATAAACCACACAGACTCACTTGATCACCTTACTGTTGTAATATTGCAGCTCAAGAACAGAGCTGCAGTACTCTATCTAATTCTCAACAACACAGTACATTGGAGTTGTCTTGCCATTTGTTTGATTGCTAAGCATCCAGCAATTTCTAGAAAAGAAAAATACACACACACACACACACACACACACACACACACACACACACACACACACATATATATATATATATATATATATATATATATATATATATATATATATATATATCATCAATGCTTTTTACTGAGAGATAATAGTACGATTCTTCAGATTATTTAAGGTAAAATTTGCAGGTCATTCAGAAGTTTAGAAATGTAAAGCTGGGAAGAAGTTGCCATTGCTCCAGTACTGGTTTTACCCCTGTGCTAGTGAATCTGCAGGTCTCTATGCTAACAAATATAAAAAAAATTCCAGCAGTAACTTTGAGGCCTTTTAATTCTTGACCTTAGTTAGTTAATATAGTCTTCTAGGGAAAACCTGGATTCCAGCCAGAATCCAAGGTCTGTGAAGGTTGTGGTGTTATTCAGAAGGACATGAGAATAAATACATGACTCGACCTATAAATGTTAGTAGTCATGGTGCAGTTTCAAATAATGGATCTGGTAATTTTCATGGTAAGATATAGATGCATTGTCATTGAAACAAGTAAAATTTTATGAAGATATATGATGCTGAGACTGTGCCAATGACCAGGTTATTAAACTACAGCAATGGATGAGTGGTAGGGAGGTCAAAGGGAAGTAAATTGTTAAACAACAAGTGTAGGAGAGAAGCTATTGTAATTCAAAATAAGCTGGCAGCTTCTGTATAGATAATATATCCAATCTGATCTTAAAGGATCTTAACGTTTATTACATAAACAATGAGCAATCGTGTAATTGACCCATCAGTCCTTCAGTGTATGCAGGACAGAATGAAAAGCAGAATTGAATATGATCATCATATTGATCACTGCTGTAGCAGCCTTGATTACATGGGTTATATCCTGCAAAAGATATAACAACTGGCCAGCATCCAAAGCTTCAGGGCATCTTCTACATGCCCAAACCATCAGTCAGCTTGAGCTGAGCTGACAAAGAGACAGGTTTGAGCACCAAGCCCTTCAAAGCTTTCAAGCTGCCAAAGAGTATACTCCTTTGAAGCTTTCAATGATTGATGGTCAATTTGTGCTGTTCTTTTGTTGGCTAGATATATTGCCTCTGAGGAAAAAAAAACTTTTAATTTTAAAAATTTGTTTTATAACATTTTCCTGTTCAGGAAAGTTATTTTAAAGCTAGGAGTTTGTGTTTTACTGGACTGTCACAAGACTGTGTTGTACTTTTAAATGAGAGTGCTCTTTTTTCCTGTCAGTTCAGAAGTTGTTTAAAGCATCCAAATGCCATTTTTTCTGGGAAAATTGTGTTTATTTTACTTTTTCAGCTAGCAAAGAATTTTAAAGTGCTTTTTACTGTATTTTTATGTGTAAAGGGTCCCTTTTAAAGACTTTATATATTTATTGGCATTTGCTGCTTGCTTTCCTTGAGAAAGTAGCACCATTTTCAGCTTGATCATGGAACAGTCAGTCTCATAGTTGGTTGTTCTTCTTGCCACAAAAAGAAAAAGTTTAGCAAAGAGCCTTTGAAATCAAAGCTAGCAATTTGCCTCGGCCACAACTGGGTGACTCTGTTGTGGCCATTAGTTGTATGACAGACCACTTATCTTTTACTCTGGATCTTTCTGGTATAGCACCTACAGCCATTATAGACTGGGGGTTAGCCATGTCCTCTATGGTTGTTGGGATCCCCTCAATGGGAAAAGAAAAGACAGTATTGTTAGTTCTAGGAAAGGGAATAAGGAAGGCTTCCCTGTTTTTTTTTTTTCATAATGTTGTGCCCTTAACTGGGGAAGCTGCTGCTACCATAACACCATTGGCCCCATTTTTCCTGTCAAAAAGAAACAGAAAACTGAACATGTATCTATTCTACCTCAAATTTCTCTGGATGGGAGTAATTCACTGGGTCTAGTCTAGGGTTTAATTCAGGCTACTAATCCTTCTAATAAAGTAGTTTCTTGTAAAAGAAAGTGAGATACCTTTTTTCCTGAAGAGATTCAAGTTTCTGAATCTGGACAGGAAGATGAAGGGACAGATACAGTGTTTTCTCCTCAGATTTTTGATTCAGACTCAGAGGACAGCTTAATTTGATTCTCCTGGTAGTGGGGGGAGGGGGGTCATTTTCACTTATACTATTTCCAGAATATATGTGGGAAAACACTGCCATTTATCAGTCCCTCACAAAACACTATGAACTGTTACAGAAGGAATTTCCATAACCTTTCTATTCCTCCAATTCTGTCAGCTTAGGAGGATATGTGTGCTGCTGCCTATAATTTTTGCATGTGGTCTGTCAGCTGTCCCTTAAAAAAATCAATATGATGTATAATGTTCCTCAATGTTTTATGTTTTTATACACTCTTTCCAAAACTTACCCAACAGCTATAGCTTTAGTTAATCCTACTGCTGATAAGCATTTAGTAGTTATTTCCATTCCTACTGTTTCTGATAAAGATGGAAAGATTATTGATAAGTATGGGAAGAAAATGTATGCTTCTGTAACTCTGATTTTCAGAATTTTGAATTATCAGGTTCATGTGCTAGTTTGTTCTGACTTATTGTAAAACTATGAGGAAAGTTTTACCTGTAGTTTCTTTCTATGAGGAACAATCTTTGAATAATATATGTTCTTCTACAGTGCAACTCAATTCTCTCTGCTTACAATGTGTGTATGAGTCAGTTGATACTTCTTCAGGGTTATGGCTACTGGTACTGTTTTGAGGAAGTTTGCCTGGCTGTGTTCTCAGAACCTCCCAGATGATGATAAAAATGAGATTATAGATTCTACTTTGAATAGAGATTTAGTTTTTGACCCCTCTGCTGCAGAGGTGATCCAAAAAGTATGATGAAAGAACTAAATTATTTCAGGGAATATGCAAGATTTATAAGATAGACCTCCTTTTCCAAATTTTCTAAGGGATTCTCTAACCTCATTGACTTTTGGCTAAAAAAACAAAATAAACAGTCTGAAAAAAATGCATGTAAACAGATGTTTAAGAAGAAATGCCAAGGGAGGTTCCAAAAAGTATTCTGGAACCTCCCCAAACCAAGGACAGCTCATTAAGTCAGAGTGACTATTTAAAGGACCCCCTCTGATCCTGGCAGCCCCTTTTCCATTTTCACTTTCAGAAAGTGTGAATCTTCATTTTTTCCTTGGAAACAGATAGTCTCAGACAAATGGACTCTAAAGATCATACATCAAGGTTGCAGATGACAGCGTAAGGAAATTCATTCTTTCTAGGAGGTAGTCCCTCTTCCACCAGACTAGACTCTTTTATTTCCACTATCTGAGGGAGTGACAGAACCAGTTCCTGCTTCCCATGTGAGTGAGAGTTTTATTCAAGGATGTTTTTAGTGACAAAGATTGAAAATGCTTGGAGACCAGCTCTGGATCTTTCTTTCCTAAACCTGTTTGTGATAATGCCTAAGTTCAAAGTGCTATCACTTTGCAGCATGTTAGTTTTCCTTCCTCATTCAAGTTTTCTGGTAACACATGAGTAAGAAGATACTGTCACATCCCTATTCATCCTGACTTCAGGAGTTTCTTATGGTTTTTATGTCTGGATCACATTATCAGTTATCTGCCTTACCTTTTGGACTATGTATTGCACCAAGAGTGTTCACAAAATCTTTAGCTCCTGTTATAGGTCATTGCAGACTATAGGGTGTCCACATTTTCCATGTTTAGATGGCTTATTTTACAGAGTCTTTTTTCAAAATGTTAGGTATCTCACACTTGAGTGAGATCTCTTACACAAGCTGGGATTTCAAGAGACCATTCAAAAGTATTTTTGACTTCTTTGCAAAAGATTGTATTCCTCGGGTGTCACCTAGATAGCTCAGTTCAAAGAGCCTTCCTTCCACATGAAAAAATACATCTATATATTTTTTTTATTTTTTCAAACAGCTTTATTGAATTATCACTTGTGACATGGGCAAATTTACATTCATATGAAAGTAATCAAACTATAATTAAGATAACAAACCTTATACTTCACATATATTGCTATATATCATATAAATAGATCTATATCATAATCTGTTTATAAGGTTTTCTACTCTGACTTCAGTCACTGTGAGGGAATACCTCACAATTTTTGATCTCATGGCATCTATGATTCTCATGATACCACTGACAAGTCTCCACATAAGAAAGATTCCATGATATCTGAAGTCTCATTGGTCCCAGCACCAACATCCTTTGTCTTTTCAAATTCCAGTACTGGTGTTTGTCAGAAAAAAAATCACTTGGAGATGGTATATGTCCTTAAAGCCAGGTTTCCTCTTTGCTTGCTTTGTTCCAAAGCAGTCTGACACCACAAGTGCCATAGACGTTGCTTGGAAAGCAATTTCAGGAGGAACAAAAGTGCAAGGTATGCAGGACAGCAAGAACAGATATAACAACAAAAATATGAAAGGGATGCTTTCCCTGAACTATGTGAATCATCTTTAGACTGTGCAATTGTTTCAGGTTGTTGCAGACAATGCCACAGTCACGTGATACATCAACAAGCAAGGGTAAAATCAAGTTGTACTCCCAATGCAGGCTACCCATGTTAGCCTGGGAGATAGCTTCACTGCACAATCTTATTCTACAGATATTCTATACTCTTTCAGAGCAAAACTGTCTGGCAGACAAGCTGAGCAGGACAAGGGCAGAATGGAGTCTTTCAAGATTTGATCCATTTGCAGGGAATTCCTGAAGTAGACCTATTTGCCTCTCCTCTGAACAATCAGCCTACAAGAATCTGCTCCAGAACTCCATACAAGAAGGGCTGGAAGACAAATGTCTTTTATTTTCCTTGGACAGAAAGGTTGCTGCGTGCTTTTCCATCATTTCCACTGAAATCCAGGGTACTTCTGAAGATTAAGAAGCAGTCCCCCAAGATCATTGTGGTATCTCCCTCTTGGTTGAGACAACAGAGTCCCTCTCTTCTTTTTGAAATGGCCAGGGGGAATTACCACATGCTTCCTCAAAGAATGAATCTAATCACACAGGAATAGGGGTGTTTAATTCATCCAGGCCCCAGTCAACATTAATTGATGGCCTGAATAATAGTGTCTTAATTCCTTTAAGGTTCCTGTTTATTGAAGACATGCAGCAGGTACTAATGGAGGCATGAAAGCTGTTACTGGAAAATCATATATTAGCACATCAAATAGGTGTTTCAGTTGGTGCTAAGAACATAACCAGCACCAGTTCGAAGCTAGTTCTAGTTTTACAATATTTCTATGAGTTGTTATCCTTTGAACTTTCCCACTCCTCCATCAAGGTTCATTTATCATCCATTTTAGCATATCTTCCTATGGATCCTCTTCTTTTAATGCATTCTCATATAATTTGTTAAAGAGGTTTTTGCATAAGTGGTCTCCAAGAAAATGGATGGTCTCTCCTTGAGATCATAATTTTGTGTTAAAGAAGGTAACTCTTACACCAATTTAAACAAGCTAACCTGACTGGCGTGAGGTTCTGTACACAGAAAACAGTTTTACTAATTGCTGTGACCGCTGCTAGAAGGATATCTGAGTTGCAAGCAGTGGCAGCTGGTAACTTCAAAGCAAGGAGGTGGGGCTACAGTAAGCAAATAAAGGGGGTTAGGGATAATTGTCATTGTGTGAGCTTCTATTTGACAGGTCAAATGACCATCATCTGTAATCAAGCAACAGATAGTGTCAGTCACTTTTAACCATAGACTACCTCAGAACTCACTTATTAGAGTAATTTTATGGACTATATGCAATTCAGATATCTGACTGTAATTACCAAAGCTAGCCTTTGGACAAATGTAGTACTGGACAAAATATTCCACATGCTTTTTGCACAGCGATCCCTCCTGTACCTCTCCAGTGCTCCTGCCTTGTTTTCCATCCATCCTGGACCCACACAATCCAGATGCATTACTTATTTCTTATTTCTTTTTTCACATTTTATTTTTTAGTGTTTTCACCCATCCTTTAAATACACCATAACATGCTAAGACTTTACTGTAGTAAGTGTAGAATAAATCACTGAATTATGCTGGTGGCCTGGGTCTGCTAGGTCCCCAGAAGTCATAAAGTTCTAGATTCTTTGAGAAGCTGTCTTTTTTTTTAACAACCTTTAGATTCAGTGATGACTTAAATGGAAATCATGAGTAAGGAAAGAAAATCAGTCTTATTCTTTTTACTTGTCTGTAAAGTTTCATGTTCAAAGCTAATGAAATAGTCGTTCCCAATAAATTGAGATGACAAATGTCTGCAAACATATATAAATCATATATTTAATTGTCTGCCTGCCTACCACTCTGAAGTAAGATATTTATCTTCTGTGTAGACCTCTGATGTTCGCCTGAGATGAAAGTAAAAGCACAAATTGCCATTGGGATACGTTATACAGGGTTGGAGGGGGGGGGGGTCCAGATAATTCAGACCTGGATAAAACCCACAGAGACAGGCACAGGGACTACATAAAGACTCCCTGAAGAAAGAGTCACAGCCAAACTTAATTGCATAACCAAGCCCTGTGAGCTGGCAATGCCACTAGTTCTGCCATTGTCCCAATGATCTTGTTGCTTTCCATCACATCCTGCCCAGACCAGCACACGCTTACCGTGTACAGTAAAGATGTTTGTGATGGAAAGTGAAAAATTAGGGCCAAGTTGTTGCTGTTACAGACACTGCAATCCCTACTCCTTCCCCTCTACACACAGTCATTTTCATTACAGACAACCTGCCAAAACCATCAATTATAACATCTTTATTTACAGTCCAAAATTTGGACTTCTGAATGTGTTAAAAAACAGACACAATAAAATATTTCAGCTGGCTTAGCATAAATGCACATTAATTCTGAAAAGCAAAATAATGAATACTTAACTTGGCCTAATGACAGCAGGGTTACTCTTTTCTATTCAATAACAACCCCCTTACTTAGCAGTTAAAGTCAAATGTATTTACTGCATGGACCTCAGAGATGAGATTGTAATGCAATAAAAAATAACAATTGGATGCAATCATTTATGTTAAGCTACACATGCACGCACACATGCACATTTCCTTACCACTTACAACCAATTCTATGCCTTTGTACACTTCAGATGTTTGACTGGGATAAGATGAATGAATATCTGGTATTGTTAGGGGGTAGAGGTTGGCATAGTGTTGTGGGTTGTCATAATAGTTAAGGTGTTTACCTTACAGACACAAGGCACAAGGTTTGACTTTTTTTTTTTTAAATGAAGCATGGAAGGTCAAGGAACTCTGCATATATGTGTATAGCTCCATTATCTGTAACTGTATCCTTAACACTATAGTTACTGATTTCTAATAAAGGAAAAAAGAGAAGTTAAAAAATGTCTTTTTATTTTTATTGGCAGGGAGCTACAGCCCAGCAGCCAGTACCACAAGCTGCTCCTGGTTGCAAGCTCTTATGGTGAGTCAACCCTATATCATTTTCGTCAGGGAAAGGGTTTCATTGAGAGCTAATCCTTCTTTTATGCCTAACATGTTATCTGAGTTGAGTTTAAGCCAAACTATCCAACTCCCCATTTTCTTTCCTGAACCTAAAATGAGGAGGAAGAAAGGGTACTCTGTACCTTGGATATCCACAGACAACTCTGGTATTATCTCAACAAAACTAAGTTTTTCAGAACTTTTCATCAATTGTTCATTTCTTGCAAAGGTAAGATGAGACAAGCTGTGTCACACACACACTATTAGCTTGATTCCTTCTCTAGATCTAGATCAGACTTTGCTAGAACCATTGTCCAGGGGATCCTGGACTCTTGCACCTCCCATATGTTGCAAGCTAGTGTAATCTACCCATATAGTTAAGGTTACTGCAGCAGTGATCATTATAATGAGCATAGTAAAACTGTATAAGAAAACTTACCATAATAGAGGATGCTCAAATGATCACTGCTGCAGTAGCTGTTCCTTCCCTCCAATCCCCTTGTTTTTGGTGTGCTGTTTTTCCTACAGTGAAAATATTTATTTATTTTTTTTTTTTGTTGTGCCTAGTATTGTCCTTTCAGGCGCAGCCTCCCTATCTCTGTTGGCATGAAAGTTGTGAGGTGCTTAGCACACAAACCAGTCTTTTTCATCAGTCAGCTTGAGCTGACTGATGGCTTTGGTGCATGGTAGGTATCATGAAGCTTTGGGAGCTGGCCAGTAGTTCTATCCTTGGCAGGATATAATCCACAGAGCTAATGCTACTGCAGCAGTGATCATTCAAACATCTACAGTTATTGTACATTTACTTTCACAACTGTACTTTCTTAATTATGCACACAGATGGAGGCACCTGCAATCTTATTTTTGTGCAGATGACTTAAAACTAGATATATTGGTACCCGTATAACATTCTTAGTGCTTTTTACCTTTCCTGACACTTTGAAGGATGCTTTAAAAGAATCCACAATTATAAAAATATTTAAATGTTTGCTGATATAGGGGCTTTCTAAATCTTTTTACAAGCTTATGGAGTAAAGCAGTGGCCTGTAGTTAGAAATAGGTAATGAAATTAGAAACTTTCATATGGAAACTACCAGGGTGAATCTTCACGTCTTGGGTAAAAGGCCAGGTTTCAAGGAAATATTGAAGGTATAAAAAATGAAAGCAGTACAAAGATAAAGAAGCCAAGAGTAAACCTCGTCTACAACACTTTCTTCTAAATAAGGAAATTCTTCCAGCATTTGAATTCCTAGGAGTGATGTTCTTCATTGCAAGAGAGGGAGAGAAAGAGTAGTTATGGTTAGCCTACAGCAAAGAGGAAACCAAAGCCCATCTTTTCTAAGACATTCTGTCAGAGTGGGTACATTTTGTGCAGATGTATCACAAATAAAATGTGCATTATAAGATATACAAGTGTGAGTCACAAAGTTAAAGTTAATTTACTATAACATATCATTACCAATAACACATACCTGTTTTTGCCTGAAATATATTGATTTTTGTCTTTAGTGGCCAAGTTAGTATCTAGCAATATATTCATATGCTGTAGTTGTTAGTCAGATCGGGTAGAAGTCCTAACATGCAATAGTTATTTATTTATTTTGTTTGCTTTGGTGACATCCTTCATTGTTTCTTACCTCATATGTTTCCTGCAGCAAATGGCAAATTTTTGCCCTGGAGTAAGGGGAATTTTGTTGGAAAAAGTATAAATATACACAGATGCATTTAATACTGTGTCACGTGCATCCAGTTTGATGTTTTGCAGATAGAATACAAAGAGCAGCTGAACTGGGTGATTTTTAGTCTTCTTGTAAACACAATAATAGGACATGTTTCTCTTTTGCATATCCACTAAAATACAACTAGACAGTTGTGACTGAAAAGGGAGACAATCTTTAACCTTTGCATCTTAAATGGTGTGTTAGTGACAAAACAGTCTAAGATTGAGTTGTTTGTGGAAATGAAGATGGGTCTTTTAGGTTCAGAAATAATTTGTGTCAGGCTGTGGTCACATACAAGATTATCTGTATTACCATGTTGTGTGCTAAGCAGCTGATGCTGAACTTTGCAAGTACTAATAGATTAGCCCTTGTTTATTATAAGACTAGTGTTCCAAAAAAGCAAAACATTGTTTAAGTAAAGCTGAGGTTACAAGAAATGGATCAATACAGAAACAATGTTGATACTGGTAGGAACACAAACTTTAGAGACTGGTCACTTACGGCCATACTTTTCTGACATGGAGGGTAAGTCTAACTTTAACATGCACAGTGAGTCTAGTACAAAAGCATGCATCTTCCTCCAATATCTAGTGACATTCTTGTCATAGTAAGTACGGGTGTTATCCTGTGATGATATTTAAAAATCTTGACTTGACAAAATACAGATACTCAAAATACCAAAACCAAAACACTGATAGTAATTAATGCCAGGTTAAAATTCAGTATGTGAATTAATGACAAAAAAAAAAAAAAAAACACCCAAACCCCACATTAAACGAACTGAAAAAAATGATGTTCATTTGCAATGAGGTTAAACTAAACCTAAACAAACAACAACAAATATTACCACCAGGCATAATTTGTCTGTATATTGGTAATATTATGCAAAGTGTTTTTTGAAGGTAATGAGTAGGGCTGAGGTTAGGGGAAGAGTTAGGGGTAGGGTCAGCATGCATTGATAAGGGAGAGTTTGCTTTGCCCTAGCCCTAATATAACATGGAAAATGAATCTGGAAGAATACTCCAAAAAACATTCATAATTGTCAGATGATGACAACAGAAGCAATCAGAGCACTAGTTCTACAAGAGAATATAGCTTAAAAACTTCTTTTAAGAGTTGCTATGTTACATAATTAGACTATAGCAAATATATACTTAAACATAACCATGGTTCACCTGAATTCCCCTGAATAGCGCACCTTTGTATCCTCTGTGCCTACAGCAGCAGCTCACTGAGTGTTGAGTTTTTTCACTGTATGAAAATCTTCTTGTGATCTGTATATGTATAAACTATCACTACGCTGCATATACAAGTAAATGAGTTCCATATCAATTATAAGGAAGAAAGCAACAAAATGCAGGTAAAGAAGGGCAGATAAGAAGAAATACTTAGCACTGACAGGTATAGCATAGCTCCACAACAGGTGCAACATACATCACTCAAGAAGCAGATACTGATTTGAATCACATGACTCTTCAATACTATTTAGACCTTTGACAGCATCTACAATTTGGTGTAACCTACAGTGATGGGGTACATATTGTTGAAGACATTTTGTGGAAATCTTACTCTACATTCTTTACATTTCACATTATAGGTGGCCGGTGTCTCGTGGTTAACAGTTTTTTTTCCATTGCTTGCCAGTCTATGTTAAAATACAAGACTGAAAGAAACAATGTGACTATTATAGCAATAACCCACACCTGGGTGTGGGTAATGCTAAATTTACCCACGGTTGGCGTGGTTTGGTCCCGAGGGCAAAGCCCGAGGGACCAAACAAAACCAACCGTGGGTAAATTTAGCATTACCCACACCCAGAAGTGGGTTATTGCTATTATACCATGACATTATTTAAGAAAATAAACTATTACTTTTCTTAAATAATGGCATAGTATAATGCCTGTTTACTGCCCTTCCGCAGATGTCTGGCATCCGCGGCAGTTCTGATGTACTGCGCGCCTGTGCAGTACATCAGAGCTGTGGGCAAAAGCAACGGAGAAAGCAAGGTCTCCGTTGCTTTTTTTTTAGTGTTTCGCTATGTTAAATGAGTTTAACATAGCGAGACAGTTTTAAAATAAGCAACGGAGATGTCCGTTGCTTATTTTAAAACTGTCTCGCTATGTTAAACTCATTTAACATAGCGAAACACTAAAAAAAAAGCAACGGAGATCTTGCTTTCTCCGTTGCTTTTTTTAAAACACTGTCTCGCTATGTTAAATGGGTTTAACATAGCGAGACAGCTTTAAAATAAGCAATGGAGATCTCCGTTGCTTATTTTAAAGCTGTCTCGCTATGTTAAACCCATTTAATATAGCGAGACAGTGTTTTAAAAAAACGTGTTATACTAATGGAAAAAAGTCCGGGCGACCGGACCTTTTTCCATTAGTATAACTCGATTTACAACGGGCACGCTGGCCAATCAGCGTGCACGTTTTTCGGCGGTCATGGTATAATAAGCAATAACCCATGCCTGGGTGTGGGTAATGCTGGATTTACCCACGGTTGGTGTGGTTTGGTCACGAGGGCGAAGCCCGAGTGATCAAACAAAGACAACCGTGTGTAAATCCAGCATTACCCGCACCCAGGCGTGGGTTATTGCTATTATACAATGACATTATTTAAGAAACAAAAATATTTACTTTTCTTAAATAATGTTCTTGTATAATGGCGCCGTGCTGTCCTTCCGCCACTGGACAGATCTGCTTTGCCATTGCTGATGTACTGCGCATGCATTGGGAACTTGCGTTCCCATGCATACCAGTACATCAGTGCTCGGGAAAGTAAGTGATGGAGAAAAGAAGATCTCCGTTGGTACTCTTTTTTTTTTTTTTTTTTAAAACCCTTAACATGAAAGAATATATCAAAGGAAAATGTCCGGGGGAACGGACCTTTTTCCGTTGTATATTCCCAATGGGCACACTGGTTAGGCTGGCCAATCAGCGTGCTCGTTTTATGATGTTACCGTCCAGTCATTGTATAAATTTTAATAATTCATGCAATAATTCACAGTGCATACAACAGGATCTGGACTGTTGCCAAATCATTTCTTTAAGTGTTATGCCCAAGCAATATGTTATAACCAAAAAGCAGCATACCCTTTGCTGAATAACAAAAACTACTACCAGACTAATGAAACTAAGTATTGAGCTGATGGAATGATTGGCAGATGGACAAACAATGTTTCAAACAATAAGCTTGATTATTTTTTCTAGTTTGAAAAAAAAAACATTGCTTTTAATCAGTAAAATAACTACTACATACCATAAGAGAATGAGTCATCATTTGTTTTGTGATCTGCAAAATACAAAAGAAAGTCTAGCATTACACACAGAGAAACAAACTAGAAATAAAACAGTTCATCTTAGAAGAACTTTGTGCAGATAGACCATTTGTGCTGTTTAAGAAATTATGAAAAAAATGCATTTCTTTCTCTTTGTTGACTGACATGAAAGGAGGGTTAGTTCACTTGAATAAAGGCTGTATCATCGAAGGTTCTTTGGCTAAGAAGAGTTGGACAAAGGCAAAGTCACTGAGCCACATTTTGTGACATACAGCGATATAGTCTGTAACTTTTGTATGGTATGTTAAAAAGTACTGATTTTCATAAAAGTACAAATTTTGTCCATTTGAGTTTGACTAAATTTATTATGGAGAAATGTAACTGTCACAGCAAATTATTTTGCATGAAAAGCAAATCCTGATAGGAAATAACCTTATAATGAAAACAGTATTATAAAAAATGCATTTGCAATAGGCTTCTGATCCAGATCTCATGCAGTGAGCACACTTTCCCTGAGATCCAGGTGGAAGTAATGATTTTCACTGAATTGAACTCGCTACAACTCCTCATTACTAATGCCATTGAAAGAATACTTGGCAAAAGTGAAACTCAATCTTGAAATGCGTTGGTCCTGTTCAGAGGCACAAACACATTTGGCCAAGATAGTGGATGCTATACCTTCTTCACAAAACCCTGCAAATATAGATTCAGACTCCTCAGTTCATTATCATCAGAGATGGCCTGCCTTGTTAGAAGTGCTGCTTGAGATGCTGGCACTTACTGAATCAATAAATCATTTGCTGCTATCTATGGATGTTTTTCAACAATCTTTGAGTTTCCAAGTGCAAGAAATTAAAGAAGCTGTTTTTGCTACAACTGGAGGATGGTTGCCCTTGAAACACACAATGCAGGACTAAAGTAATCGAGAGTGGCCTTAGGTCGAATGGCGCCCTAGGCAAAATGACTCCACGGCATCCCCACCACACCACCTGGTGCCCCCATCATGGTCTACTTACACTAAATAAACACTGAAAAAGTGCCCCTGCTACAGCGTTGCCCTAGACGGCTGCCTAGGTGGCCTATGCCTAAGGCCGGCTATGAGTATATGTATCAAGGAAATAGAACACCAAATTTAATTTTTACTAGATTTCACTCAAACCCTGCATGGCCATATAGAAGACCAAGAAACAGGAGTCATAGGAATAATATTATTATCCTTGGATTGCAGGAAAACGTCAAGCAGAAAGATCTGCTGTAATTTTGACAGTCTTGCTTACCAACAACACAGGGTTCAGATCTGGCTACTAAACTTTTACCTCATAACCTCTTACTATAAGATATCTGGACAAAGACAAAATAATGTTGGAACAAAGGCCAAGAAATAGGGACACATTTTAAATATCACTTTCATAAGCTTAAAAAATTGCTTTTATAAAAGTTTTTTGTTACCATGGATTTTCTGAATGATATGAAGTCTAAAACGGAAATTTGTCATTATTTAGTGACTGCAATTCTCAATGATTTCTTTAAAAAACAATTTTTATGAAAAACAGACCAAAAATACTAGGGGGAAATCTGGACATTGTATGAAAATCTGGAGAGTTAAGAAGTGTGAGTTGGAGAGAATGTATTGCTCCGTAACTCCCAAGCCTTCACCCACCACCCCTCCCAGACCAGTAACAGTTCATGTCTTATCATATCAGCAACAATAAAACATGCTACAAGCCACCTGGATGAAGAAGTATTGCATATTTAGAGTATAAGATCAAATTTAATAATGACTTTTCAAAGCTGGTCGTAACTAAATGGACATCTTGACTTTCACTTCAGAAGCTTTTATTAGAAAAAGGGATCAAAGGTCCTATAATTCATCCAGCTATGCTTACGCTATTCCTGCCAGATGGACCTCACACATTCCAACAGGTGGAAGATGCTGAAGACAACTGGAAAAAGAATAAGGATTGGTAGAACTCCTAATCTAAGAGGGACAGAACAGCAAAGAAACATGCTATCTCTTCACCCAATCCAAAAGGTTTCCAGCACATAAACTTGCAGGAAGACCTCACTTCTGCTGAATTGCTATTGATTGACATGAGGACCTTGATTTTTCTTTTACTTGGAGAGCACTCGTGGACCATCTTTTAATGATTACTTATTAACTTATTTTCTTTTTCAAATGTGCAATGCATGCTCACTTCATTTTTATATCTGTGTCTCCAGCTTGCTATCTCTGCATGACTGCAATCCTATTCATTACCAATTGTACAAGCTATACATTGGCTTCTGTGGCTACCACTGGAGCCTTACCAGGAAAACCATTAGGAGTC
Source organism: Protopterus annectens (assembly GCF_019279795.1). NCBI lineage: Eukaryota > Metazoa > Chordata > Ceratodontiformes > Protopteridae > Protopterus > Protopterus annectens. Next base: position 933,666,909 of record NC_056741.1, on the reverse strand, counting down.
TGATCTTATCAAACTGACTGCTTTGCCATTTTGGAAAGAGATCAACACAGGGATGTTTTTCCTGTTAACCTTGAGAGTCATAAACTCACTGCACATATTTACTCAATTAAGCTATTTTTAGAGTTTGGCATTTGTTATCATTCTTGTTTACTGATAGTTAGAGTACTTTTTAGCTGTTTATAGCAGCTGTATGATAAAATTTTACTCTGTTTTGTTTTTCCCATTTTTCATTTTATGCTTTGCTTATAATCCCTGGTACTAAGTGTGTATACAATATATGGTATCCTATATTTTGACAGATGATAGTGAATGGATAAAATGTGGAGTCCTTTAATGGTTAATACTGTGTTGTTTTTTCCTTTCCTCTTAGATGCAGTTACTTAATGTTAATGTAAATAGTATAAACTCACTCATCAAAAGCAATCATTCGAGGACATTGTTCCTGAAAATCATTCCTGTTTTTTTTAATTTTAGAAGAAACTCATCTGTCTCATACTGAGCATACAAAGCTTTTCCAAAAGAAATATTGCCTCATGGTCTATTCAGCATATTATTTGGCCAAGTATAAATATCCTGGTTAGGAGAAAATTCTCCAACTTTAAGTTGCTTAATACTTTGTCTCTAAAAGGAATGGAAACCACAGTGGTTATCTTAGAAGTAAATAGGAGAATACTTATTTTTGTAACTGTCTACATTATCCAACTGCTGGTTTAAAGGATTTTGCTTGCATTTTTTGCTATGTACAAGATAACACTAAATGGTCCATTTTCCATGCTCATGATTTTAACTGCTTATTACAGCCCACAGATCCTATAGCCCAAAGATACCTGGGTAAAGCTGAGTGATCAGTTTCTCTTTGACATTGGTACTTACTTGGGAGCTTCATACATTCAATGTATACACCACTCAACAATGGCTAACATAACCACTGGAATAGACAGGATTTATGCAGACAGGACAGTTCTATCTTCATCATTTAATCTTTGGTTAGTGCCCTGTCTTTATTTGGATCAGTATGCTCTCCTGTGTTTTTTTTTTTACCAGCATGAGAACCTCCTTTTGAGCTTTAACTCCTCTTGATAAAAATGATACTATATCCTAAATTATTTCATATTTTAAAAAGCTTGCCTATGAGGATTACTTGTACCTTAGAGAAGTGGTACTCAACTGTCAGAAGGTTCCTTTGGTTTCAACTTTCTCCAAGGGGGTGCATTTGGTGCCTTTTACCCCCCTCAGTCTAGAGGAGAGATTAGACTTCGTATCATAGTAACTTCCAATCCAGCTAGTATAGTGAGGTTTTTCAGTAGCCTGTACTCTACTAATCAACTTCCTTCATGGGCCCACCTTATGATAGCCTTCCCCCACCTAAAGCTGCACCATCTACAACCTTATTAACAAGTTCTTATATATTATGCTACGTTCCTTTTATTTTTATGCTGTAGAGCAAGGTTATTATTTTAACTCTACTGCCATAGTTCAACCACAATGTGAATACCTTATGTACTGAGGTAGTTAAAAGGCTAAGAAGTATTTACCCCTCTGGTATGCTATCTACCTTGTTTTTTCCTGTATGGCACTCAATCTTGTTCTTTAAAGGACCCGCTTTTCTTTCCATGGTAATTATCGTGGGGAAAACACCTTGTAATCACTTTCCAATTACACTCAGGGATTAGGTTAAAGTCATCTGAAGGCTTTATAGAAGAATATGACCTTTCCTCTTCACAATATATTCATGTGTATAAGATGCATTCCCTTGTCAAAGCTGCAGCCTACCTTCAGCAAGCAGATGCCATACTAGTTTGTACTTTTCCACAATTTTTAGTCACAGAATTTTTATGGTGAACAGTAACAAGCAGCCATATATGTCCTATGTGATGTCTTTGTTACTAGAATTGCAATATGATATGATTGCACTCTGTAAGGAAAGGTTCTCCAGTGTAGAATTGATTGAAATGCCTCCATAAGTTACCTTGGATTTGGATGAGGGGGGAGCCACAACTTTATTACTATTTCCTAGTAAAGTTGCCTCCTCCTTTAAGTGGCAATGAATTGATTGAAATGCCTCCATAAGTTATTCAAAACTGCTGAGCACATAGTTACCAATTTTTCCTTTGCCAGTCTGCTTTGCTGGTGTTGTACATAGTCCTAGCCTACTCCTACTACCTGGGACCAAATTTTATGGAGCTGCTTCGAAATTCAGCAATTCTGGGATGAGTTTTGGCATATACTAGAAATGCTCTATCTTGCCATATTAGCAGTGAGATATTACCTTGTAGTTCATGGAGTCTATCCATATCTGAGGGTTCCAGAATTAACCCTATTTTACATCTTGCTTGTAAAAAAGACTATTACTAGATATTAGTGATCCTCATAGTCCCCAGTAAAAGCAGAATGTCACACTGAGTGAGAGATATATATGTAACGGACAAGTCCCTAGCACTAAGGACAAAATAACATGAGTTCATTTCCTTGGAAATGGGCACTTTGCCAAGAACTCTTTTCATTTGACTTATGGCTGAGTAATACCTTGAGTCAGGACACCATAAGCTTGTTGGCTTGGTTCAGATGATGACCCACATTAAGTTAGATCTATCATTTTACCTCTCTTATGACTTGTGTACACTTGTAAAGAATGATATCTGAAATGGACAGTGACATAATATTGATTCTTCAATTACATGTTACTTATCTGTTCATATGTTCCAGTGAAGGATACCTTTGTTAGAATGTTAGAATGTTATTGATGGTTTCCATTTTTTCAGTGTTTTAGCTCTAACTACACTCATACTGCCTTAACAGATTGGGTAGCTTTTTGATGCATCCTGCCTTAGAGTCAGCATCTTCTGTAATCTTATGACCAAATACTACACAGTATGATACTGTGAATTGCTGTTAGCATCTATATACTTGATTTTTTGAATGGTGCATTATTGGTTTTAGGGCCTCCATTCCTTCTGCAGTCTATCCCAATTTAACTTTTATAATCTGTTGTTTAATTTTACATAGCTGTATTGTCAGTAACTCCATCATGTGTTAATTTGGCATGCTATAAAATTATAATTAATGTCCTCAAGGTTATTTTTATGCATTCTTGAATATTCTTTTACACTGAATATGTGATTTTAATTGGATTGTTATACCTTGTGGTGTCTTATGCTATAATAATGGATAAAAATGCATTTGTAATAAGTGACTCACTGTGCTTTCTGCTCAGTAATGCATATACGACATATATGTTTACCTGTGCATGTCTTTAAACTAACTGCCTAGCTATTTAGATATTCATCTACCTAGCTATCTAACAAATTCAACCATCTGCACAGCAACTTTACATGTTGCTCTTTTCTCGGTTATGGGTCACTGCATGAGAACTCTGGTCTGCTAATGATTGGCAGTAGATTTTTTTTTTTTTGGTGCAGAGTTGCCAGCCTGACACCCAGCCTTCAGCAAAGGCACACCCATTCAGACATGTCTTTTGAAGGTCACTCAACAGCAGGGAGGACATGCAGACTCCACACAGAAGGCACTCCAGCCAAGAATTGAACAGGAGAACCTCCTGCTTTGAGGCAACAACTCTACCACTGAACCACCGTGGCTTGCAATTTTATGTGCTTTATATAATTATTTATTTCATATTTCAACTTAGTGGTTAGCCCCCTTTCAACAGTGCTCTACTGGGAAAAGCTCCAGTTACAGTCAGAATACAAATAGAGACTCAAAAATAAAAAAGTGGCTGTGCATAACATAATTACACTGAAAAGAAGGGGAAGCAAAACACCATATGGTAATTAAAATAAAAGACTTGGAAGCTGCATTGTGTAAACATTAAACATCAGGACCACATGCTCAACAGTAACAAGCTGATATTCTAACCATTTAACATCAGCAGGATAAGCATAACAAGATCAAAAGGTTGTAGTTTATGTAAGAAATAGTTAATATAGAACAGTTAGTATAGCCATAAGACAGTATTATATCAGAACTAGCTTCATAAGTGAAAACAAAGTAAAAAAAAAAAGTTCACCTAATCAGGTGCTGCTTAGGCAAGTTCAGGAGTTAGTGAAGTGGGACTTTAACTGATGCTGAAATTGTGGAAAGATAGCTTCTCACTTGGTTCAAGTAAAATAGAGCACTTCTCACTTAGTTGATGTAAAATAGAGCTCCACAATTTGACTACATAGGGACCTTCTGAAGTGTTCATTATTTTCTTTTTATTATTTTTGTAGATTGCATGCTCATTTGATTGAATCCCAAATGGTTGAACCCATTTAACTGAAAACTCAGTTGACTGAAAACACATTTGACAAAAAAGCCCAAAACCCACCAGCTGTGGACATGCATGTTACATCCTTCTTATGACCATAGCAGAACAGCAGCAGTGGATTGTTTGGCTATACTTTTAGAAACACATGGTCTTTAAACACAGCTGATGTCCATAACTATTAAGATGTCAGAAAAATATCCCCACTAACATTCAAACCAAAGAGTAAAATGGTCACACAAACAAATCAATTGGTAAAAATGACAAGAAAAATCTAGCCAAGGCAGAGATTTCACTGTGTAATGCCTAAATCTCCTGTAATAGAGGCCCATGGGATATATGCAAATGACCCCTTAAGGACAATTATTTCAGCTACTGCAGTTTTGGCCTGAATGGCCTGAATGTATTCATAAAGACTTAAAGAGATAAAGTAAAAAGTCAAAGACATTCAGAAGACCTTTACTTGAAATACTTCCTCTTGTCCCAGGGGCCATATATTGGGTAACATCTGATTATACTGGTTAGGCTTGTAAGGGCTCTTAAGCTGTTAGGCTAGTAATCTCCTGTGAACCTATGAAGCAGCTGTCACCATCTCTCATGATTCAATGCCATTCTTCTACCTTCGACAGCCATGTTTGACTTTCACATGTATTCAGTTACACAATCCATCCATTTCTTTACTAGAAGTCCTTGTTTCCTCTTGCCTGTCTCTGCCAGATCTTCATCAACAAATTGTCTTTTGCTTTCCTGCACATGTTCCTGGACCACTATAGTCTTTTCTCTTTGATGTTTTTTTGCAGTTGGAGTTACGTTGGTTTCTGTTCTGGTGTCATTATTTCTTCATCTGTCCTATAGTGAGCATCCTACCACCCACCTCTGACACTTTGACTCCATCACCTGTAGCTTCCTCAACTGCTCTATCTTCACTGCCCATGTTTCTGTATCATATAGTAGTATTACTGGTTGCACCACTGTTTTACACCCCTTACTGTTCAGCTTCTTTGACATTCTTCTGTCACACACTATCCTTGACAGTCTGTGCCACATGGTTGCAGTCCCACTGAATCTATGTATAATCTTCTTATTCAGACTCCCCTACTCCTCAGCCACCACTACCAGATACTTGAAGTTATTAACCTGTTTCACTATTTTGCCTTCTATCTCAATTTTCAGATTATTCTGATTTCTCCCTATTTGCTACCATAACAGATATCTTGTCTGTACTCAGTTTCATCACACGTGCCTTCAGTTTTGCATTCGTTTCCCTTATAGTTTGCTGAGGATCCTATTCAGAGTCTACTTGCAATGCCATATTGTCTACATACAGCAGTTTTGTTATTCCATCCCCTCTGACCTGTTTGCTAGCATAGTCCATCACTAGTATGAACATGAGTAGTCTTAAAGCTGAACCCTGATGTGCACCCACTCCCATTGGGAACTCTTGTGGGAGTCCAAACACTGTGTCACTCGGTTCTTGTATGTTGCCTGTACTAATTCTATCAATGTTTTTGGGACATTAAACAATCTCATAACTGCCCAAATCAATTTTCTTAGGATCTTGTCATATGCTTTCTCCAAGTATAGGAATGCTCAGTTGGACACTTTGTTCATCACTAGCTTCTACTCCACAGCCCGTCTCACTGGAAACATCAGGACAGTTGTGTTACTTTCTTACCTGAATCTAAACTGCTTATCTCCCATCTTTCTGTAATACCTCAAATCTCCTGTATTGGATTCCAGTTTTATATAAATATATATATATATATATATATATATATATATATATATATATATATATATATATATATATCCACACACAAATGACCCCTTAAGGACATAACAGTGTTGAAGCTCCATTTCTTCTAAATGCCCATGACTTTTTACTTTTAAAGTCTTTATGGGTGCATTCAAGTCAATATAGCCAAACTCCATTAGCTGTAGACATGCATGGCCTAGGGATAGGGATGGAAGAGAACAATTACATTGTATGATGTTAGGAAACATTAACTCTATAAAGAACTGTAAACAACTTGTTTTATTCAGTGTAAACATTTCCTTTCAAGAAGAGGAATTCTTTAAGGTAAACATACAAAGGAATGGGACAGTAAATCAACTAATGTTAAATCATATCCCTGAAAGAAATGTTGCTGCTGGGCATTTTACACTGCATATATTGTTTTATTTGCCTCTTTATTTAAGTTCCCTGATACATTATTCTTCACAAATGCTGCAACTATTTATTTATTATCCTGCTGTGCTAGTAGTGATGGAAGCAGCTTAGTTATTTATTGTAGGCCTCACCCTCACAAATTACTGTTGGTCACTGTGTGTATATTCTGTATAAACATGTAAGGGAGATGCTCTTTTCACAGGACCTCAAATTGAAAAGTAAATAAACAGGTAAATAAAATTAACTGTAAATATATTTTCAATGTTTGAATCTATCAGATATATCAAAAGTGTGTCTGTGCTAGCAGTGAATATCAACCACTATAACACCAAAGAGTGAGATACTTAGATAAGTGATGATGTGCATGTGAATGGACAAGGATGGCATAAATAGCAGGAGGCACTTATTAAAAGATAAATATTTTATTTATTGACTTTGTGGGCAAACTGCTAAACATGAATTTGATTACTTAATCTTTGTACACTGTCAATTAACTTTCATAATTGCAGGGTTTATTTTGGACGCTGTCTTTTTGTTTTTGTGGGCAGCAGGTAAAACACTTAAAAAGAAAAACAAATATTCTTTTTTAGTCACTCAGTTAAGTCAACAGTAATCCTTCAATGATCCTTAGTCAGACATAAACACTTTCGCAGGATGATGAAGGGGCACGTGGCTAGGTGTTCATCTAGTATCATGAGAGCTAGTCACTGAATTAAACCACAAAGTGTTCATGTAGTCTTACTTCCATAATCCTCTTTCAGAATTTTCTAAATCTAATTTGATAACAGCAAATGATATACTCACAAGTCTGTCTTCTGATTTTTTCCTCCAGATGTGACTCCTCTTATTGTTTCTGAACCTTTGACATAATGGGATATTATTCATGCAACATGGCAAAACAGATGAGGGAGAAGACACACTCCTCTCTGGGCTCACTCAGCATCTCTACATCCTCCTGGCTTAAACATTCAGTTTACTTGTGCCCTGTGTCTAAGAGTACATTGGTTGTGTTTGATGTTACAGATCATCTCATGGAAGTATCTTCTACTATCAGTTCCTATAGAACGTAACTTGGAACCCTGCCAAATGCTGGGGTACATCTATGATAAACAAGGTTATTGTGAGCTGATGTTGCTTTAGCATCTTGATAGAAATAGCACTCTCACAGCAACATATGTTGCCTTTTTCTGTGTTCTAAAAGTTAACTTTTCCTATTTATTAATTTGACTGTTATGGTTGTGAGTGTACACCCATAGTCTGTGCATTCAGTTTAGTAGGCTTAGGATATTATTAATTCATGCACTTTAGGGATGTCTCACGTCTGAGGTAAACATACTTTAACCAAGAAGATGTCAGGTGAAAGGTCACCTGTCAGTATTTTTAAGATTAAGAAATGAAAAAAAATGTTCTCCGAAAAGGACCATTTTCCTCCATATTTATAAATATCAGGCATCACCTAATTTTCCTATGCACATTTCTGCTCATTATCTCCGTCTATTAGTCCAGGATTAATTGCCACTATTATTAGCCCCCTCTGTTTTGTCTTATAATCACAGTGAAGCTTAAAGTCTGAAATATCTGTTACACTTATGTGTTATGACCTCATTTGATAAGAGGACAAACCAAGGGTAAACTTTGATTTAGCTGTTAGTGCAAGACTTGTTTTCTTTTCAAAATATTATTAATGGCCACAGAAATAAACATCTAATTATTTTTTTCAGACTGACCCATTACACCAAGAATGGTAATTTGTTTGCAAGACATTGTCATCAGTTCTTGTCACCATTACCACACAGGTGAGGCTGTATGAGGCTGTACCGATATAACAAGGTGATAAAAAAGCAACAATGGGTCATTATTTCTTACTAGCAAGCATAAACCCAGAACAACATCAAGATTCATAACACCCTTCCAGATAATTCATCACTGGAGCCAAATTAAATGTCTTATTATGTAAACATTTATTTTAATATAAACTGCATTTCCTTCAGGATAGCAACACTATGACCATAGTGATTGTTTATTAACATCTACAAAGATTTTTAGATTATGTGGCAGGTTTATTCATCTTTCCTAGTGACTGAAGCACTGCGATCTGTCACTGCAGTAACTAGGGTGGATCCAGTCACCACATGCTCAACCCTCCTTTGTCATCATTCACATTTAACATAGAAAACTGTGGTTTCTGTTCCTCTCTCAAAAGTAAACTACAACTCAGATCCTCTTTTTACACTTCAGCAGCACAAGGTGACAAAACCATTACTCTGTCTTTGCCATCCTTCAGTCTCTACACTGTATTAAATATTTCTTAAAATTATCTTTGCCAACTGAAAACATCTTCTCTCAGACATTACAAGTCTTCATAACTACAAAGAATTCTGCAAAAGATATTTAAACAAATCATATTGCAAATATATTTTCTTTACTGATTCCACTAATGAGGCCTAAGCTCTCATTAAAATAACCTCACTGTGTCTCATGTAGTTTTGCAGCTTTCATCTTCATAAAATAAAACCATTTGCACATAGAAGTCTTCACATCTAGTTCTCTTATTAGTTTATGACATTGTAATTGACAGAGGATGCTAAATATTAAGTGCATAAGTAGCTAGATACATAACTACAAAATCTTACTGCAACTAATAAAGACTGTTAGCTACCCTAATTGTGCTAACATACAATTCTGTATGTTTCGTAATGTTCCCATAGTTTTTTTATGCTTTTTCATGAAATGTAAGTTTTATAATACTTAGTGTAATTGCTTTGCTAGTCTTTGTCTTTACACATATGGCTGAAAAGGTTCCAAGGACCAGACCACCTGTATGTTTAACAAATTCTTAACTAAATAAGTAAATACATATTATTACTGAAGGTGATGGGTGGTGACAGGATGTATATTGAAGTACTGAAGGATGTAAAGCTTCTGATGAAGAAAAGAGCAGGCATGATCTGGGGACCAAGTAATCGCACCAGAAAATGTGAAGTAAATGAATGAAAAATAAAGGACTAAGATGGTAGGAGACATCATGTTCTCAAATTCAGGAAAGAAGATTCAACTTAAATATATGGAGTAAGTTCTTTAGAGAGATGGTAGGGGCAAATAAAACAGAGTGAGGGATGCAGACCATGAAGGATTTGTTCTTTGAAAGGATCTAGATGGCTGCAGGAAGGGATGGGCTGCAGGGAGATAGGTAAAACAATATGCACGTTGGACATCAGTCTTCTTCTATTGACTTATGGGTACATGTGGGTATGTATGTATGTTTGCATGTATGTTGTGTGACATGCATGATGATACAAGTCATGAATGAAGCAGTCTTTGTACAATTTATTAGCAAAATAACACAGACATATATACACATGCACACACAAACAAATGTGCCCAGAAATTAAAGACATTTTCTTGACTGAATATATACCAGATGTCTGACTGTGATTAAATGAATTGGAAAAGAATTACATACAATGCCAGGCATTACAAACCACTCCCCATGCCTTTCAGCTGTTCATGATTTTTGCAGAATAGCCCTGATTTTGTCTAACAGTTTTGCTCTTTCCCACATACAGTGTCTGGCATTGAGGATTACAGTCAGTCAATAGTCACAGAGATAAGAGTTTTGTACTTTTTATTGATTAGACATCGCATGTTGATGGGAAGTCTCTTGCGATGCAATAGAGCTGAAAGGTATGTACTCTCTGTCTCTTTCTTTCTTTCTCTCACTCACTCTTTCTCTGTTTTTCTCTCTCTGCCTCCAATACATGCACACAGAAGTATTTTCATTGCTTCTTCATTACTTTTTTACTGTGTTGCTAAATGCAGCTTTTTAAGCCAAAAGTCACCAACCACAGCTGTGAATATTAGGCAGTATCAAATACCCAGTGGACATGCTGGGGTGCAGTTTGAGATTTATTTTGGGATGGCATAACTGAAAACAGTGAGAGTCTATTCAATAATTCTCTATGGTCAGTGAAAAAGCTAGACAGATCATGGAGGATGACCATAGACTACAGAGACCTGAATAGAGTTACATCACCAATGTCAGATATGTTTTCTGATATTATTTTTTTTTTCGATTATTTATACAGATTATTGTTTCCAGCAATTAATATATAGCACTTTTATTGCCTGCTTTTTAGTCTTCGAGTGTATTTTATTGCTATTAACAAATCTGCACAAGTAACTGATTTGTCTGCAGTTAAAAGCATTCTGTATCTTTACAAATCTTTATCTGTTTAAAAACTTTAATTTGTTTTCTATAGTGCTTACTCTGTCCCCTCCCTCCCTTCCAGTTGGTGTCTTGCTCTTATACTTGGTGGCTTTGCAGTTGCCCGCCCCTACGTGTAAATCTCATCTGTGACACTCCTCCCAGTCTAGTGTCATTAGCTCATTCTACCTAATACAGAGAGAACATTTGATAAGGCCTTCTGTTTCTCCTTTTTCCCTTTCAAAAAAAGGGGAAAGAAAAAAAAAATATATATATATAGAGAGAGAGAGAGAGAGAGAGAGAGAGTATATTTCAGAGCATTTATTATAACTGTAATTGCCTTAATATTGCTATAACTCAAGTGCTCTAGATTGCACTGCATCTGAAGTGTTTGTTTGTTTTAGCTGCTTTTCTGTATATATAGACTTCTCTGTTTCTTTAACTAAATAAGCTCTGCAAAGTTGTTTTATTGCATTCCTGCCTGTATTTCTGATTTTTTTTGCACTTTTAAAGTTTGTTTTTGCTTAGTTTAACTGGTAGGCTACACATTCAATTGTGCTAGCAGAATTAAAGCATTTACTGTGTTTCTGTACCTAATTTCTGGTACTCTGTAAAAAAAAAAATCCTTGTTTCCCGCCTTTACTGAACTAGAATAGTCCAGTCTTCAGGTATTGTTGATCTCTGGCTGTGTCATAGTTCCTGTGTTGCCCATATCCTTATTTGGATATGGGGGGGGCGTTTTTTTGTTCACCAGTGAGAGGGGGAGCTCTGAGCAGCCTATCTGTCCCTTGAGGAGTGGTACCAGCCCAGTGACCTGTAGGTTATTGGCTGTTTTGGGCCATTTCCTATCTCTTGTAACTCCCTGCTTTAAAGCCAGCTTTAGCGCGCTTTTGCGCTTGAAATTTAAAGTTTGTCCTGTTTGTTGCATTTACCTGTTGAGGCAACACACTCAAGTGCGCTAGCCTGTGTTACATATTTATTGCATTTTCCTGCTGTTTGTTGCAAAAAAAAGAAAGAAAAACAAAAACAAATTAACTTTGTTTCCCGTCTTTCCTGACCTAGAGTAGTACAAATACAGGAGTTGCTGTATTCTGGACTTTTGAAAAGTTCCTGTGTTGCTCATTTCCTTTCTTGGATAAAGGGGGCTTCTTTGTTCACCATTGGCAGTGGGGAGCTTAGAGCAGCCTATCTATCCCTGGAGGAGTGTTCGCAGCACAAGAATCTGGTAGTCTATTGACCGTTTTGGGCCAGTTTCTATCTCTTTCAAGTCCCACTGTATAAAACCCGCTTTGGTACGGTTTTTGCACTTGTTACTACTCAGCCAAGCTCCTCGTGGTCCTGCAGAGTGGTGCTAGTAGCAGAGAGGCCAAAAGAGTGACTGCTAACCTGATAAAAGTGTTTTTTTTTCCCTGCTACTACCTGGGCGACTGTCCAATCTAGCTAAACTGCAAGTATTTCTGCTTCTTGAACTGTTTTAAACTGTTTAAAGTTGTTTTTGCACCTGCACTTTTAAAGTTTGTCCTGTTTGTTGCATTTACCTGTTGAGGCTACACACTCAAGAGCGCTAGCCTGTGTTACATATTTATTGCATTTTCCTACTGTTTGTTGTAAAAAAGAAAAAAAAATATCCTTGTTTCTTGTCTTTCCTGACCTAGAGTAGTCCAAATACAGGCTTTGCTGTATTCTGGACTTTTTGGAAAGTTCCTGTGTTGCCCATTTCCTTTCTTGGATAAAGAGAGGCTTCTTTGTTCACCAGGGACAGTGGGGAGCTTAGAGCAGCCTATCTATCCCTGGAGGAGTGTTCCCAGCACAAGAATCTGGTAGTCTATTGGCTGTTTGCGGCCAATTTCTAGCTCTTTCAAGTCCCACTGTATAAAACCCGCTTTGGCGTGGGTTTTGCACTTGTTACTACTCAGCCAAGCTCCTCGGGTCCTGAAGAGTGGTACTAGCAGCAGAGAGGCTATAAGAGCGACTGCTAACCTGATAAGTGGTTTTTTTTTGCTGCTACTACCTGGGCGACTGTCCGATCAAGCTAAACTGCAAGTATTTCTGCTTCTTGAACTGTTTTAAACTGTTTAAAGTTGTTTTTGCACCTGCACTTTTAAAGTTTGTCCTGTTTGTTGCATTTACCTGTTGAGGCTACACACTCAAGAGCGCTAGCCTGTGTTACATATTTATTGCATTTTCCTACTGTTTGTTGCAAAAAAGAAAAAAAAATATCCTTGTTTCTTGTCTTTCCTGACCTAGAGTAGTCCAAATACAGGCTTTGCTGTATTCTGGACTTTTGGAAAGTTCCTGTGTTGCCCATTTCCTTTCTTGGATAAAGGGAGGCTTCTTTGTTCACCAATGGCAGTGGGGAGCTTAGAGCAGTCTATCTGTCCCTGGAGGAGTGTTTCCAGCACAAGAATCTGGTAGTCTATTGGCTGTTTTGGGCCAATTTCTACGTCTTTCAAGTCCCCCCTATATAAAACCCGCTTTAGCGCGTCTTTGCGCGATTTTGCGCATAGTGCAGCATCGGGCAATGCCGCTTAATTGGGTTTAAACCATTCTCGGCTCCACAGAGTCTGCTCTTTACTTTTTCCCTTAGAACTGATCTAGTTCTCATAATAAACACCCTATTCCTACTCTAAAGCCTGGCACTTGCTCACTAAAGCAATTATATACGTCAGCACTAAAAAATTAAAAGCACTACACCCTCACAAACTCCCCTTGAGTACCTTGTTCCCCATTGGCCCTTTTTACAATTATAAAGGAATTCCCAATACTATTCTAGCATGTCCAAAGGTCAGTTGTCAATCTCCTCTCCGGTCCAGCTGGTGAATCTGGGAATCTTGAGGCAATGTTACAATTGCCTCATGTACACAGACAACCCTCTCCTCCTCCCAACAAATTCCAACACATGTGAGAGATGCAACCATATAGCCAAACTGGAGGCTAAGCTCTCTCAACTCAGTACTGGTGTAACCAGTCACGAGAAGAAGGAAACCACACTTACTACAATTCCAGTCTCACATAGACCTACCACGACAGCAAACCAAACACATAAACACACAAAAACATACTCGGAGGCTCTAAATAAAAATCTGCCTAAGCAACAGAGACCTCCAAAGCAGACACCCAAGCAACTGCTACCCCAAAACAAAACACGTGCAACAAATAGCACACAAAGCCAGTGTGCCAAACAGCCACAGCCCTTAAGGCTAAGCAACACACCTGATACACTTGTAATAGGTGACTCTATCATCAGGCACACTGACGTCCCACTCACCAGGCTAAACAAGGAGAAGGTCACGGTGAGCTGCCTGTCAGGCACTAGGATCCGCCACATAACACAAGCACTCAGGTCACTCCAAGGCAAGTACAAATATGACTCAGTCATTGTCCATGCTGGTGTGAATGACCTGAGACGTACCTCACTGGACTACATGAAAAGAGAACTAGAGGAGCTCTCTGAGCATGTAGCCCAGGCCGGTATGACCCTGACCTTGAGTAGCATCTTACCCTCACCAAGAATGATGCCACAATATAAAGACAAGATGATCAATTTCAACAATTGGCTTAAGTATTGGTGTCATTCAAAGGGGATCTAATGCCTGTCAGCCTGGGATGACATGCTACACAAGCCACGATGCTTCGCTAGGGATGGCTTGCACCTGTCACCCCTGGGCTTCCGGATATTGGCAAAGGCTCTTGCCACCCCCATAGTGCCTTTTTTATGCAAGGCTCAAAAGACAAACCCACCTCCATAGGTATCACAAGGGATAAGAAACTAAGAGTAATGCTACTCAATGCCAGAAGTCTAAACCTCAAGATGCACGCACTCGAAACTCTCCTTAGCATGGAGAACATCGATATCTGTGCAGTAACAGAAACCTGGTTCAAGGCTCCCGGGAGCACTCCAGCACTACAAGGTTATACCTCATACCATGTTTTTCTACCCCAAAACTTGGACCGAACCAAAAAAGGAGGGGTAGTATCAATATTCGTCAAAGATACCCACACCTCCAGGTTGGTGGCACAGCACGAAGCATCAGAGACTATCCATGTGCAACTAACAGTGGGTAAAACTGCCTTCCAGTTTATAGCCTGCTACAGACCACCCTCCCAAACCCAGGAACCCCACTCGGCCTTCCTGAGACCACTGGAAAATATGAAGGTCTCTCCAAACACTATTATATTAGGCGACTTCAACTACCCAAACATAGATTGGGAGCATTACTCTAGCTCCAACACCCTAGCCCAAAGGTTCCTAGAATTTATAAACTCAAATGCTATGGAACAACTTGTTACCAATCCCACAAGAGGGGAAAACATACTGGACCTGATCATCACCAACATGAGGACTCTAGGCTCCAGACCAGAAGTGTATCCCTCACTGGTAAGAGCAGACCATAAACTAATCTCACTAGATATTTACATCCCGACCCCAGCCCCTGCCCAGAAAACCACAGTGAAAATCTTTTCTAAAGCAAATTTCACACTCCTCAAAACCGAGGTGGAATCCTTCAAAGCCCCTGGGCCTGTGGAAAATACGGCCCAGACTGCAGAATCCTTTATAAACACATTCTATGAACACCTTCAGGAATGCATGGATCATGCAATCCCAAACAAAACCAAGACCCAATCCTCCAAAGGCAGGTGTCCTGTCTGGTGGACCCCAGCCATAAACAAACTATACAATAGAAGGAGGAAGCTAATACATGAAAGAGCAAAATCCCAAAAAGGGAAGGCATCTCTGATCAGTATTAGCAAAAAACTACAGGCACTCATAAAATCGTCTAAGGCCAGCTTCGAGAGAAAAAATTGCACAGAACACTAAGGATAATCACAAGGCTTTCTTTAGTTATGTTAGGAACCTGGGTGGGAATTCCCAGATATGCTCAGAATTAGTCCAAAATGACAAAAAATACACTGAACCCACAGACATTGCCAACATCCTAGCTGACAGGTTCAGTGCAAACTTCTTCCCCCCTTCCCCACCAAAAGGGCAAATATCTATCCCAGCAGAGTGCTGCCCCCCAAGAGCCGCCCTCTCCAAAGCTAAAAACACAGCATCAATCAGACCAAATTGTGTCCCGGGCTGCGTCCTACATGAACTCCAAGAAGAACTAAACCCAAACATAAAACTGCTGTTCAATCTCAGCCTTACTACAGGATATGTACCCAAAGAGTGGCGTACAGCAACAGTGGTCCCTCTCCACAAAGGTGGTGCCTCAACGGATCCTGGAAACTATCGCCCAATAAACCTGACTAGCTTGATCTGCAAAGCTATGGAAAGGATCATCATGGACCTCATAAATAAAGATATTGTGGACCTACAGACACTGGATCCTACCCAGTTTGGCTTTGTTAAGGGCAGATCCTGCCACTTAAACCTGGTCAATTTCTTTGAAACAGTCACCAAGGCCATTGACGAGGGGAAGGTGGTCCACACAGCCTACCTGGACCTCGCAAAAGCCTTCGATACAATACCCCACTTGGGCATTATAGATAAGCTCACCAGCTTAAATATAAACCCCTATGTCACTAGATGGGTTGCAAACTGGCTCAAGAACAGAACCTACATGGTTAGAATTGTTGGAGCCATGTCAGACTCCAAACCAGTTACAAGTGGCGTCCCACAAGGCTCAGTCCTGGGACCTCTCTTGTTCAGTATATATTTCTCAGAGGTACAGGCCAACACGGAAGGACTGTGGCTGACCAAGTTCGCAGATGACTGCAAACTGGGCACCATAATCGACTCTCCAGCCAACACAAGCATCCTACAAAAGGGCCTCATAGAAACAGACAACTGGTGTCAGAGCCATAGCCTCAAGCTAAACACCAAAAAGTGTATAGTCATCCCCTTCGGCAAAAACAAAGTGCCTACAAATTACCACATAGATGGTAATCCATTAAGTACGGAAGAAGTAATTAGGGACCTGGGGACCCAAGTTGATAGCAATCTCTCATTCGACAACCACGTGGCCAAAGTGGTTAGAAAAACATTTTATATAGCCCACCAAATCATGAAGGGATTCACATCTAGATCAGGGGAGGTCATCGTGCCTCTTTACTCATCCCTCATCAGGCCCATAATTGAGTACAATGCCCCTTTTGGGATATACCTTACCAGACACCTGCAGCAACTGGAAAGACCCCAAAAGTACCTCACCAAGAGGATCAAAGGGCTCAAACAGATGCCATATGCTGCCTGGTTAAAGAAACTCCAGCTTTACTCAGTGGCATACCGCCTGCTCAGAGGCAATCTGTGCCTGACGTATAAAGCCATGTCCAACCCGGAATTAATGGACATGAAAATCCAAATCCCATCAAGCTACATACTCGAGAGACTTGAACCTCAGCACTGAAATAAATAGGACATGCTGGAGGGACAGATTCATAACCCAGAGGCTCCCTTCACTCTGGAATAAAATCCCAGTCCAGGTTAGGCAGAGTCCCTCATTGACTCTCTTCAATAGGAAAATATATGTATAGATGTTAAAAGATGCAACTGAACATAATAATCAATGTTTAAAAGCCCGGTTCCTGTGGAAATGTTTCAGTGAAACTTTACTATTTAGTCCAGGTGGTCTGTCAGCCTGAAATCTAATTATGCAAGGTTTGATAGGCTAGGTACCTTTCCGTGTAGAAGGTGTAAAGCCTGCCCCTTCATATTTGGAGGGGGGCAGTATACACACCCGACTAGAAAGTTCAGCATTGATACATGCCTTTATACAAACTGTCATAGTAAGAACGTTGTATATTTTGGTCTCTGTACAAAATGCCCAGCCTACTATGTAGGCAAAACTAATCGGTTGCCCAAAGATAGAGTCCTAGAACATGTTATGGACATTAAAAATAAAAAAGAGGCAAGTGGTTAGCGATGCATGTTATAAAGGAGGGAGCCACACACACCTTCATATTTCTAATGTTACACATTATACAAGAAAATAAAAGAGGTGGGAACATGAACAAAAAGACCGAAGCCTCAGAACAGCAATGGATAATTAGATTTCAGGCTGACAGACCACCTGGACTAAATAGTAAGGTTTCACTGAAACCTTTCCTCAGGAACAGGGCTTTGAAACATTGATTATTATGTTCAGTCACATCTTTTAACATCCATACATATATTTTACAGTTTTAACACTATCTAACTTTATAGAGCAAGCTTTTACAGTTTTTTTACATACATTTTTAGTCCATTATTTTTATGATTTGATTGTTTATATAGTGATGTCTTTTTAATTTTTATTTTCAAGATACTGTCAACTGATTGGATCTGACACAGATGTATCATTATTTAAACAAGAGCAGCAGTCACTGTAGTATGTCTGAGGAAGCAGAGAGGACTCTGTGAAAGCGCTCACGTTTTATATTTTTACTATTTTTTATTAAAGTGTTGTTTTGCCGTGTGTATTCCAACGAGTTGGTGGCTTTTTTGGAACATCATTATACTTTTATCGTTTGTGTTTGATAACAACGAGGGACTACTGTGATTTTTTTTTTTTTTTTTTTTTTTTTTGAATAAAGTGGAATGGACCAACATGGAAAGTGCCAGCTGAAGCAGTAGAAAGCATACAGAAAACTGCTGTACTGAAAACAAAGCTACAGGCATAAACCTTTCTAGAAGTGATGGGGTTCTGGAAAGCATTTCTGCCCCATCTTAGACTGATTTTGTATCAAATTTACCACATGATCTGAAAGAAGGTTAATTTTATACAGGGGGCTGAAGCAGCAAAACATATTTGATGATGAGAAGAAATAGATATGAAAGAACTGGATTGGGTCTAGTAGCCACTTAGTTAACATTTATTCAGAAAGTGACTCTACAAAACAATGTAATGTCTTGGGGACTTAGCCAAATGACTGCACTTGCTAGAAGTAACCAATGGGAATTTGGTCCAAATGTTTTACTAGCAAGATTTACTGGAATACAAGTACAATACAGTCCCTACAGCATAATATGTTAATCAACTTTATGTTGATGGAATGACAAAATAGCAAACAGTGACTGTAAAGTGAGACTTCTCCACCCAGTGGTGGTTATGTGATGATACCTTATGATGACACTTGTCGTCCAACCTTTGACTATAGAGGATTGACAAGTGTATGTTAAAAAAAGAGCTATTATTGTGCTGGGAATGTCAAAAAATGCAAAATAGCTGGACTTTGTGGTCTTGAAGACACAGGTAACAGTGAACAACAACATCAGAAAAGTATTGCTATCTCCTATATTTGGAACACTCTCCTTTGATTGACTGATCCCAGCAAATTGAAACAAAGCATGTTTCACAGATGGTTCTGTTAATATTGACACTAATAACAGAATGTGGACAGCAGTGGCACATTGGGACCATACTTTGCAGCAGTAGCATAGGTAGGATGGGACAAGACAGGCAACTGTCCAGGGTGCAAAGTATTAAGAATGGGGCTTTTAAAAGCTGGTATTGCATTTGCAGTCAAACCGGTGTTACAGCATTCCATGTATTATCTAAACTGTCACAAGTGCTTGCTACATTGTAGCAAGCAGTTTGTTACAGTTTAAATGTATAAAAAAAAATCTTGTTTTTTTTAACTAAAACAGGGAGCAGTAGTACACCATGGAGCAATGGTGTAAACTGTAGCAACTGTATGTTACATCTGTAGCAAGCAGTTTGCTGCAGTTTAAAATAAGAATTTATTTTAATAAAATGTGTTGAAGTGACATACGGGCAGCGCACAAAAATGGGAGTTGATTGGTTGGGTCTGGAGGGATTGTGCGGCATGTTGTGGATCTGATGCACTAGTACGAAGAAGGTACTTTTTTTTTTGCTCTTCACTTGAATAGCTGAGTGTAGAGTTCTTGTTCATGGTACCAGTACAGGGTGCTGGCTGCGCCAAATACATCTCTGCATTGCTGTAAAGCTTCTGCAGGCTATGCAATAGTATTAGTCATCAGTAATTTGCTGACTGGAGATGGAGCTTATATTTAGACCAACAGCTAGGTGGTAAAGGAGTGACAACCTGCAACAAGATTGGAAAATTCATGATAACCCCTAATGGCGAATTTCCAAAGACTGCAATATATATGTGACACAGCCCAAGAATGTAAAATACATATGAGACATCTAGATGCTCATGTGGTTCAAAGAAAACACAGCCAGCAAATGGATAAATGATATCAATAAGGAACCATGAGGAGAAATCCATGAATGTTGAAATGGTACGTTGGATGCATAATCAATGCCGACCATACCTCTCAATCTGTTAGATCAAGAAATATGGACAAAGCCATAAATAATGGGGGAGCAATGACCCAAAACAGGTACATGTTTAAATATTGCTCTTAAAGACTTGACAAAGTTGATAGAATAACACATTTTGCATTAGCATGAATTTTCTGAAGGGTATGAAGTCTGAAACTCAAATTTCTGTCATTAATTTCTGACTTCAATCCTGAATGACTTGCCAGTGATTTTCCAAAAAAACACAATTTTATGAGCAACAGTCTTAAAATATGAGGCAAAAATCTGGACATTCTGTGAAAATCTGTACAGTTGAGAAGTCTGAATTAGGCAGAGATAAAAGTATAATGGGCACATCGGCAAAGAAAAACATTTGAACAGAGGCATTCTTATTGAAATCATTAAGGATGCAGTATTTATCAATGACTAAAGCAGAGACAATTGCAAATGAAATCATGTGGGCAGACACACTGAGGAAGTAGACTGGGCAAGATTTAGCCAGATATGACAACCAGAGTGAAATCCTTTTCCAGTTTGCTAATGGAAATAAACTCTCACCATTCATGACATGGATTACATATAGGCACACACAGCCAGGAAATGGAACAGCTTGTTGTAAGTTCACCAAGGCAGATTCAGTAAATCCAGGTAGGCACCAAACGAATTCAAATAATTCCTTTATTCAGAACCACAGAATAATAACACACAAGCGCTTTCGCTCAGAGGAATTCTGAGCTTTATCAAGTCACTTGATAAAGCTCAGAATTCCTCTGAGCGAAAGCGCTTGTGTGTTATTATTCTGTGGTTCTGAATAAAGGAGCTTGAACTTACAACAAGCTGTTCCATTTCCTGGCTGTGTGTGCATTTACTTCCTGGTTTGGTTCTCTGCTGTTTGTTTGACTTCTTTGATGGATTACATATAGGCCATGCAACAGCTGCATTCATGATCTGTTATGGAGTAGTGAAGACATTACATCTTTAACAGAAGACTTTGACTGTTGTTGCTAGTATTAAATAATAATTTTATTTTATTTGTTTTGCATTTTATTGTGTTTCTTAGTTTACAATGTAAATCAAAGGTACACAACTTTCATACAAGCTTGCAGCAGTATAGACTTTGAATTCATACTCTGCATAACTGTCTCGATCCACAGGGTAGAGTGTAGAGGCCCACACACTTTCCATCTGCTTGTGGTTTGAGCTTCTCATAATCAGAGCATGAATATGTATGATTCTGCAATTTAATATGTATGATTTTGTATTATAGTTAAGCTTAGCACTTTGGTCATTTAGTCTTATAATTTTAAGAATTTAAGAATTAGCCTAGCACCAGTGTAGAATTATTAAGCCATGTCCACACTAAGTTACATAATACACAGAGAAGGAAATAGATTACAGTATGTGCCAAGGCCAGGTGAGAGGTAAAGATGGAGAAATTGGCCTTGAAAACTTGTATGTATTTAAAGACTGCTTTCTTTCAAGTTGTTAATGTGTGTGTTTGTGTGTGTGTGTGTGTGTGTGTGTGTGTGTGTGTGTGTGTGTGTGTGTGTGTGTGTGTGTGTGTGTAGGTGTGTATGTGAAAGACTGAAAGAGAGAAAACGCAAAGTTGTATACAAGATGTGGAAATGTACTAATTATGTTTTGGTTCTAACTGAAAGTTCACTTCTGAGAGAATAATCTTAACTGTGCAATATCAGAATTAATAAGAGGATATGAAGACACAAGATATCACAATTCTATTTCGTGAATGAACTCCCTTTTCAGAATGTTTTGCATACAGCTGTTCCTGACCAAAACTTTTTGCCTGGCTGTCTTGCTGTGACTGACAGACAGACAGACAGAAAGCTTGCAGCCAGAAGCTATGCCACTGCCATGTAAGCACAGAGATGGTTTCAGTCAATATCAGTGACAATAACTCTGCTAACTTGTACACACTTTACAATAAACTTGTTCGAAATGATTTTTGTTGGTGTTTCATGTCTCCTTTTTCATCTGCAATATCTATGCTGGAATTTACCTTGCCATAGGACTGTAGTGCTGAATTCAAAACATCAAACCTCTAGACTACTCAAGCATTCATTCCTGTAAGTTGAAAGCCTGTGGCTTATTCATTCCTCCTGGGCAACAGCCAAGCAGACCTGGCAGATAGGATCCTGATTTAGATGGTGGGGATTAGGTACCTCTCCCACACACTTAACCCTTTCCTTCAGTGGCTTGTGAATTGTACAGTTCCTATCCCATCTGTGGTCCCTCCCATGGCCATGCTATTAGGTGAATATGAGTCATCTGGGCCCAAGTCATGGTTTCATCCCTCTACACTACAGGGCTGGGTTCACAAGGGTAGCATTTTGATGAACTTTTGTTCAGAGCATAACTCATTAAAATTTGAGTAAAAGCAAAAAGACTGACAAAGAAAAGAATGACAACATGCAGCAGTAGACAAAGAAGATATAAAGATTTGCTTGCATAACTTACATACCACTGTGTATATATATATATATATATATATATATATATATATATATATATATATATATATACACACACACACACACACACACACACACACACACACACACACACGAAAACAACAGTGATTTCTTCTTTTTCTTTTACACAAAACATATTTGTCTAGGATTCAGAAAGGCTTACTGTACTGAGGAAGCTTTTATTTGGCCTGAGTAATTCAGAGAGTACTCTACTACCACTGCTTTATGGTGGCACTGGCAATAGCGTGGACAGTAGTCACAATGGAGAAGCCGCTTACAAATGCAGCAGTTCAGAGTCCATAGCCTATGCTAGCTAGCCATGTGTCCCCTGAGGAAATGATACTATAGCCAAAGTAATAGAGTGATTTGGACAATGGCTCTACACAGTTGTTTTGTTTTCAAGGAGCAAAACCTGTAAAACATCTTTTAATGGCCTACAACCATTCTCTTCTGTGGATGGTTCACATTCTGTCACATGACTAGAGGTAGGTACTGTAGAGCAGTATGTGTCTGTGTGTGTTTGAGTGGGTGTGAGTGGATGTCTGTGTGTCTGTGGATGTCCATATCTGTTTGTATGGCTGTGTCTGTATGTGTGTCTGTTTGTATCACTGTGTGCGCATGTGTGTGTGTGTGTGTGTGTGTGTGTGTGTGTGTGTGTGTGTGTGTATGTAAGGAGGTGTCTTTGCAATTGCAATGCATGAGTTATAGGGGGGACACTTGAGAGGTGAAGGCTGATAGGGAAGTGTGTTAGTTTCAGAAATATGGTAATTAGCTGCTAATGAGTTGTTTTATAGGGCAGTATGTTAGTTTCAGAAATATGGTAATTAGCTGAATCTGAATTAGAGATTATCACTGCTATGTTAATTGGCAGTCCTGAGTTAGCCAATTATTATTGTTAGTGACAATCTCTCTGAATGCTAAGAATTGTCTGAATGACTATAAAAAGTGTAAATACATATATATATATATATATATATATATATATATATATATATATATATAAAGCATTTGGTAGCAGCAAAGTTATGAAATCGATCCATTTGAAATCAAAGTCACACATGTTGTGTCATTAATGAGCATTTAATTACTACAGGAGTCCACAGCATATGAGACTGGTTAGGGCTAGCCTTAGTAGCTGCGGGGCCCAATTAGATGATTGTGGTAGGGCTTCTCAGATTATGTCCCAATCTACCACAATAACCCACCCTCCATCTTTTGCCGGCTTCTTGGATTTAAAACTGTTTCTAATTATGTATCAAGAATGTATGTTTTTATTGTGAAATAAAAATAAAACAATATGTTTATTTGACAGCTTATATTTTGTCAAATTACATATTAAAACAGAAGCAATCTATTGGCCTGGTGGATTACCCTGAGACCAAACATCAAATGCACTTCCTGTCACCCAGTCTACTTAACTAGCTCAGGCACACCTTTGATTAGTCACTGAGGCCCTCTGCCGATGTAGTGCTTCATCAGTTGAGTGTAGTCTGGCTTACTTGTAAATGTCTCCAAACTCCTGGAGCAGATCTCAAGAACTGTGGTATGAAACAGATGCACATCTTCCAATTGCTTCTTTCCCCACACTTTTTTTTCTATTTTCTGTCTTCTTTCTTCCCATGCTTTCCCTCGTTTTACTCGTGGCTTAATCTTCTTTGCAACCCATGTCCAACAATTGTCCATTCTGTATATTCTGTTCTTTGTATGTTATTTTCTCCACAGAAACATTACACTATATAGAATTATGACAATATAGATGTACTCTTCTTACATATTTTGTTGGCTGAGTTTTTGTATCATATCTACTTATGACTGTGTTCATTTATATTACAAATTATAATACTGCGGTGATGGTGCTGCGGTAGCATTGTCGCCTCACAGTAAGACGTTGCCCCGTTCGATTCTCAGTTAGAGCATCTTCTGTGTGGTGACATGCGTGAATGGGCATTCCTTCGTTGAAGGTTGTGCGTCAGGCCCGGCAAGTTGGCACATAAAAAATCTACTGCCAATCATTAGCGGACCGGAGTTCTGCTGTGGCGACCCCTAACTGGGAAAAGCCGAAAGACACAACAACAACTGGCAAACCTCTCAACTGTACAGATTTTTGCAGCATGTCTAGATTTTTGCCTTATATTTTTGGTTTAGTTTTCATAAAATTGTGGTTTTCTGGCAAATTAGGGGCAAATCATTAAAGACTAAAGTTAGAAAATAATGACAGACATTTGAGTTTCAGACTTCATATCCTTCAGAAAAATTCATGCTAATGCAAAATCTGTTAGTCTACCAATTTTCCAAGTTGTAAGAGCAATATTTAAAAATTGTCCCGATTTTTGGGCCTTTGTCCCACTTTTATTTATAGCTTTGTCTAGATTTCTTGCTCTAAGAGGTTGAGAACTATGTATACTGACATACCTGCATGCATGCTTGCTCTTACATGATCACTTTTACAATGATATTGATTAAAATTTTATATATTTTGTTGTTTTTCCTGCTGTGCTATGCCTGAAAATTATCTAGGAGGATCAGTGCTCTATCTGGGTGAATAAACAGTAAATAAATAAATTAATTAATGAAATAAATAGATAAAATAGAAATACCATTGTAAGTTAACTTCCCTGTCTTCTCTTAAACAAACTAATTGAAACTAGTATCAGCTCAGACAGCATTGCCTGATTTAAAACCTTCCTTATTGACAGACACTTCATAGTTAAAAATAGGATCCTCCCAATCAGAATCAGTGCCTATTAAAAAAGGTATACTACAGCGATTCATTTTTGCCAGCTCCTCTTTCCAGATTCTTTAACAAACATCCTTGTGACCTCCCCCTTCTCCCGATCATCCTCTATGCAGACAACATGGTAATTTTCTCAAGTTAGGCTTACATGAGCTCTACCTGTGGCTCATAAACCACAAACTACTTCTAAACCACTCTAAGACCAAAATCATGCATTTTGGAATTCCACAGAAAATTCATCAAGCACCTACCTCTTTAGCCATCTTGGACATGCGCAACTATACCACAGAAACAACCTCCACCTTCAAATATCTTTGATTATTACTTTAACAATCTCTAAACTTCTATTTCCATGTAGACAAGGGCACAGCAGAAATCCCAGCCTCAGTCTAGCTCAAAGTATCTCCTCTTTTCTATGTCAACCAGCTAGAGCAGGTATTAACAAAGGAGTTTTTCTCTCTCAGATGTAGTATGGGCTATCCATTTTCGCATCTGTCTCCATGAAAAACCCAACTCTACTCCAGACAATCTCTAACAGCATCCGCTAATTCATTACAATTTCATTCCTCCATGAGCACCGCTGTATCACTGCAGAAAAAGCCAAATGTCTACCATAAAAGAAAGCTGTAACCTACTGTTAGGATCCCAGCTCTATAAACTACACCATTTCTAGACATTTATTCCTCCTCCAGTAAACTTCATGAAAGAATTCCGCCTCATACAACCTGAGCTACTACTTACAAGCTGCAACCAACTCTCATTGCCCCTAGAGCAAAACTCCACAGCACTCCACATGCATTCTCCTCTCAGACACCTACTTTTTGACAAGCTCTTCCTGTTAACCTAAAGGAAATCAACACTTCTTACAAATTCAAACTACCGATCAAACGGTACCTGTTCATCCAAGCCAAATTTTCCTTGTTCCGCTTCAACACAGGGCTTATCACTGAAAATATTATCCCTATCTCCCTTCCACATCTATGATTCTCTCAAAGAAGTATTGAAGGTGACCCACTTTAGAAAGTCCTATAAATATTGTGTATTGTACTCTACCTGTTCACTATAATGGACATATATAAATTTTCTATGTTACTAATTTGTACTATACTTTTATGTCTGTCTTTTTTGTTTATGAAATGTTTTGTATTTCAACAAGCTGAGCCTGAAATTGGTTAACATTGCTCAGCACACTACCCTGGTATAAAATAAAATAAGTGCTTTACACACTCCAACATTCTTGGGAGGTGCTGCAGACAACACCAAGCAGAACATACTATTAAGAAGCACTCTCATTTTGAAACATGAAAACTGATAATTTTTTTCTAACTCATTGCTTTCCCTGGTCCTTGCCTTTCATCCCCGTAGTCCTTGGATGCCAGGATGTACAGACAAATGAGTCAGTACTGTGCATAATTGTTGTGGGAAGATGTGGAGACCACAAAAAATTGACTCATTTCTAAACTCCGTTATACATTCTTATTTCATTTTACCCCATTCTTCCTTCATAGCTTCCAATTATCTCTTGCACTTGCTCTGAATGGTTGGGGTTCCTTACCCAATTAACCATACCTCGTTATAGACAATATGTCTCCATAAACAAACAAAAAAAAAAGTTGTTGAACTTCCTTAAAATTCTCAAGAATCATAGAATCATGGGATCATAGGAAGTTACTAGGCTATTGGCCCTGAGGCCAGCCTAGCCAAGAATTTAGCCCATGTTCCAACAAGTCAGCATCTTATGCCACTGTAAAGCAGGGACACAGTGGAATCCCAGTGGTGTATTTTCTGTTCCCCATCCAGTTATGCAGGTTGTGCTTAAACAGGTTTAATGAGGTACTCTGCTTTATGTGGATAGGGAGTCTATTCCACAAAAGGGGATGTCCACGGGACCCAAATCTGTCCCAACAACAAGTCCTATTGATGTCACAGACCAGGCTGAGGTCTCGCATGTGAATTACTCGAGTAGAGCTTCACTTGCGGATATGCAGCAGTCCCATCAGTGCGGGGTCTGAGATTGCTTTGTATGCTAGACAGAGGTCACCTCTGAGGAGTCTGTAGGAGAATGAGTAGAGGGACAGGGCTGTAGCCTGTCTGTGTAAGGCTTCTCCTTAGAGGTAGCATTGCTCACATAGCTATCTCTGAAATGTATTATTATTATTTATTTATTTACTTATCACAAAGGAGCGATCCAAGGACTGACTACTGAGGGACTCCACTTGTGACTGACCTCTTTGTAAAGGTAGACTCTCCAAGTCTAACTTCCTGGGTCCTGTCTGTGAGCAAGTTGGCTACTGACCAGGTGACATACAAGTTTGTACCTAACATCTTGAGTTGTCAACAATGCCCGAGTGGGGCATTGTGTCAAATGCCTTGGCCAGGTCAAGGTAAGCAGTGTGAACCACTTTTCCCTCATCCACTGCTTTGGTTACCTTCTCAAAGAAGTCAACTAGGTTGAGTAGGCATGACCTGCCCTTAGCAAAACCAAACTGGGTTGGATCCAGTGTCTGGGGGTTTACTATATCTCTATTGATCATTTCAATAATAATTCTTTCCATGGCTTTACATATAAGACTAGTGAGACTTATGGGTCTGTAGATGGCCCATCTTTATACAGATGGATGACTGTTGCTGTTCTCCATTCATTAGGCACAAAGCCTGTTTGGAGGCTACAGTTAAATAGTAATTCCATCCATCATTTCAGTACCGGATTCAAAATGACATCTCATACATCTGGTCATCTGATTTCTGGTTCCCACACTGTCACCTTTACTAGAAACTGAACCAGAATCTAGCATATATCTGTCATAATACACAGATAGAGCTTTGGTAAGATGTGTTACAGCAGTTGGGAACTATAAAACTATTTCAAAAACTTTCACCCTTCCAGTGTAGCAATTAGTTCACCGCTAAGGACAATACAGTAGGATTCCTGGCCCTGGTTTTCACAGATGCTTTGTCTCTGGCCATCAGAACTGTCAGAACAGCATCACTGCATTTAATCGCTGTGTTTTTAGTCACTTTTCAAACCTACAGCAAATCTCCACTATTGGTTAGGTGTGTAAGTTGTCTAAAGCTTGTAATGGTTATTCGTATGGCAGGAGTGTAATTGTTGAACTCCCATTGAAGATAAATACTATTGTTCAGAGCTTTAACTGTTTTTGATCAGTTCTATCATTTTCCCTGTTCATTTTATATTGTGCAAAATGTGGCTTAGTATTTTGAGTATGCAAGGAGTACAACATACACAAAGGAACTTTCATTTGTAACTTTACATAAAATAACCCAACTCTCCTAAATCCAGTCAGTACTTATGCTCCTGCTATGCACCGGTGTAGAATCTATGCATAGCTGAATAACTCAAAGACCCACATTTCTAAAACCCTAAAAGTAGCTTTTAGTGGTGCTACATTCTGCAACTTGGCCCACAGCTACGACAAATAACTCAGCACTACTATCTGACATGCTTAATAGCTGTGTTTATCATAGTTGTGTATGTATATATATATATATATATATATATATATATATATATATATATATATATATATATGTATATATATAGGTTTACTATCAATAAGTCGAAAGTTAAAATAAAATGTGTACGTATTAGTGAAGTGTTTCGCCAAATGTACACATTTCCGTATGTACCTAATGTCGAAAACAGCTAATTGTCGAAAATGTCACTCGTGGCACTCCCACCCTTCCCTTAACTCCCTACCTAACTAGCCTAAACTCACATTTATGCAGGGGGTCAAGCCCTATATATATATATATATATATATATATATATATATATATATATATATATATATATATATATATATATATATATATACACTCACATTACATATTTACTTATATAGATATATATATGTAACTGCACCATCCACCCCGTTAACTGATAACTTTCTCAAGCGACTGCAAATCTCTGTCTTATTTAAAGCTCTGCAACTCTCTATAAAAATCATTGTTTGAGTTTACACTGGACAGTATGGAATGTCAGACTATTTGTTTCCCCACTGTTACCTGTCTCATTAGGCATTCTAAAGCAGTGTAGTAATTGCCTTCTGCTAAATAATAATGAACTTGTACTAAATACAAATGACTCTGTTTTTGAGATGTGCACATATTTAAGAGACACAAAAGTGTCACTCTCTCAAAAAACACAGACTTTGAGCATTGCACTAACACATCATATGCTAAGTGCCCACCTCTAATGCATAATGCAATGTCACATGATGACACTGTAAATATTTTTTTTCATCTACGCCTTTTATAATTCTAAGGAATTAGTTTCAGGAAAAAATAAAATAAGACATCCTAACACATTTTATCTCACCTTTAACAAAGAGTCATAGTGAGAAAAAGTGTCTCAATAATAGTATACCAGACCACTTCAATAAAATATGTTTTAGTAATTGATGACTTCACAGTGAGACACAGATTCCAACCTCACTAGGCTGGACAACAGGGTAACAGTGAATTATCTTTAAGGTGTCAGGATCTCAGATGTCTCAAGATCCCCAGGTATTCTTACACCAGACAAATATAACTTCAACATGGTAGATGTGCATATCGGGGTTAAAAAATCCGGATGAAAAAAAAACTGAAAGAAATGCAGAGACATGCTTGAACTCTCTATGCATGTCATAAGCACAAGCAAGTCCCTGTTACTAAGCAGACACCTCCCTTCCCCATGAATGATGCCCTAGGTATAACAAAAAGATGATTAGCTTCAACAATTGGCTACATATCTGTGTCACTCTAGGGAGCTCCTGTGTGTGTCAGCATGGAATGAAATACTTGACAGTCCTACATGCTTTGCAAAGAATGTTCTAAGCATATTGTTCAAAGGCTTTCACATACTGGATACAGAATTTGCATTTTTAGGTAAAGTTTATTTACAGAACATTCCAAAATAGCAAACATATCATTATCAAAATAGGAACAAATTAAGGCGGTTGTGCTCAATGTCAGAAAACAAGTTGCCTGAACTTGAAGCACTCCTGCATTTGAAAGGCATCCACATATGTGTAATCACTAAAACCTAGCTTAAATGCCTAGAAAGCACTTATAGCATAATTACATTTAACACCTAACCTGCCTTCAGACCCAATGAAAGTTGTGTTAGTGTATCCATATTTACCAGAGATCATATCAGCTCTAAACAGTTTCACAGAGACACAGAAAAGTGAACTTACTTAACTTAAAATTATACTAAAAAAGTCATTGGTCAATTTATTGTTTACTACAGGACCCCGCAGCATTCTGGAAGACTTTAACTAACTATCAAGTAACTGGTTTACCTATACCTCCAATGAAGAATATGCTCAGAAGTTTTAGACTTTATAAATAAAAATGTGCTGGAGAAGATTATTACTATCCCAGCTAGGAGACAAAGTTTTCTTGATGTGTTACTTAAAAATGGAGTTTCTTCATGCACAACATCAGTAGTGTCTCTCTTTCTACCATTAAGTCAGCCATGAGCTAGTAACCTTTTCCCCCAAACTCTATAAACCCCGTAAAACTCTAAATGTACAGGCATCAATTAATTCTATGATGTATTTTCAACATTCACTTATAACATCACCCCAGAAATCACCTCAGTATGTAGATTCACCAAGGAGTTGTATATCTGCATATATAAATGTATAGCATCCGTGGTGATGGCCTAAATGACAAAAATAAAATTTACAATAAAAGGGAAAAACATTAGACTATACAGCAGATCTAAAGACCCCCAAGTCAAGGAATATATTAGAAATTTGACTAAGAATTAAAAACAGACTGTAACATCTAGGAAGATAGTCCATGAACTCAGGTAAGTATCTGAAGCCATGAGCAACTGGAAATCCTTCAATAGTTATGTGAGAAAACTAAGAGATTGCACTTGTCAATGCATAGAAATTATACCTAATGATAAAACCTACTTGAGTCCAGTCGACATTGCTAATATGCTAACAAATAAATTTAGTGCACATTTCACTCCTGCGATGACCATACCAAGCCTTACTATCAGGATATCACTCAAAAACCCATCATCACTAAAATGCTTCTACTGAAAGTGCTGTCTAAGACAAAGAACATTTCCTCTTTGTGACCAGATAACATACCAAAATATTTAAAAAATGGTACGAGCCATGCTCTGTCAGAACCACTGCATAAGTTATTCAATCTGACCCTGGCTACATGCAGAGTCAGGCTAGATCAGCAGCAGTTTTGTTTTGTAAAAGATAAATCTTGCTTGACATACTTGGTAAACTTCTTTGAAATGGTAACAGACCCAGCTGTGCATACCGCTTACCCTGATCTGGTTAAGGCATTTAACACACCCCCTTGCTAGATAAGTATTAAACTAAATGCATTAAAAATGGACTTTGCCACTGATTCTAAAGAAAGCCGCAAAGCATTCTATTGCTCTGTCAAGAATCTCAATGGCAACCCTCACATCTGCTCTGAGTTACAGCACAATGGCACTAAATATACAGAACCAAGAGATATTGCCAACATCCTGGCAGATAGGTTCAGTGCCAACTTTACTCCCCTCTCACCCCCTAAAGGGCCCATCTCTATACCAGAAGAATTCAAAGTTCCTGTAATCACGGCTGCACAGGTAAAAAAACACACTCCAAAGCCAGGAACACAGCATCCATGGAACCTGACAATATCCCAGGCTGTGTTCTACATGAAATGCAGACTGAACTGGCACCCTAACTAAGCACCATGTTCAGTCATAGCCTCACCTCAGGCCTTGTGCCCACTGAATGGTGCACAGCGATGGTTATCCCTCTCCACAAAGAGGGAGCCACCATGGACCCTGGGATCTACTGCCCCATTAGCCTAATGAGCCTGGTTTGCAAGGCCATGGAACATATCATCATGGAACTTATAAACAAAGACATTGGTAATCTCCAAACTCTGGACCCTACCCAGTTTGGGTTGGTAAAAGGCAGATCATGTCTCCTAAACTTGATAGACTTCTTTGAAGCACTCACCAAAGCTGTAGACGAGGGTAAGGTAGTTCACACAGCCTATCTAGATCTCGCCAAGGCTTTTGACACCATCCCCCACTCTGGAATTAAAGATAAACTCACTAAACTAGGTAAAAACCCCTATGTCACAAGATGTGTTGCCAACTGGCTCACTGACAGAACCCACACTGTGAATGTAGCAGACTCCAAATCCTACTTCAGACCAGTGACAAGTGGAGTACCACAGGGTTCAGTCCTTGGTCCTCTCCTGGTTGGTATCTCTGAAGTACAGGCTAACACAAAAGGTCTTTGGCTAACAAAGTTTGCAGATGACTGCAAACGAGGAGCCATAATCAAAATTCCTAACGATGTGGACATCCTACAAAAGGGTCTCACTGAGACAGATGCCTGGTGTCAAAGCCATGGTCTCAAGCTCAATGCCAAAAAGTGCATTGTCATCCCCTTTGGTAAAAACACTGTACCCATGAGCTACCACATAGGTGGTAGTCTACTTAACACCGAAATTGTGATAAGAGACCTTGGGACACAGGTGGGCAGTAGTCTCCTTTGATAATCACATTACCACAGTAGACAGGAAATCCTTCTATGTGGCACACCTCATCACAAAAGGTTTCTCATCCAGGAAAAAAGAGGTCATTGTTCCTTTCTACTCATTACTCATTAGACCCATTATAGAGTACAACGCAGCACACTCCTTTTGGTATGTACCTCACAAGACATCTACAATAACTGGAAAGGCCACAGAAATACCTCACAAAGAGGATTACCAGCCTCAAACAGATGCCCTATGCAGACTCTCTCAAAAAACTCCAGCTTTACTCCGTCACATATCGCCTACTCAGAGACAATCTCTGCCTAACATACAAAGCTATGTCAAACCCAGAGCTGTTGGACATGCTCCACTTAAAGAAATCCCAATCCCTCTGAGCTACATGCTCTATGGACCTAAACCTTGTCACCACAAGAAACAGAAAATGCTGGAGGGATAGATTCCTGTCCCAGAGACTTCCCATACTCTGGAACAAACTACCTATCTATATCAAACAAAGCTCCTCATTAGCACTCTTCAAGAAAAATCTTGATGATTGGATGGGAAATAGGAAATTCACCCCGGGGATCACCTCTGTGGTTCATTTCAACAGGGGCACAGGAAAATAATTTTCTTGGGTGGCGAATGCCAGGGTACCTTTTTGGCATGGCTTATATAGGCCCTATGGCCAATAGCCTAGTATCTATCTATGAACCTATGAACCTATGACCTCTGTGTTGTAAGACGATATCCAATTGGCTAGAAACAAGACCTACATGGAGCTGGTAGCAGAACAGCATCAAAGAACAAGAAGGTAGCTGGTTGCATCCTGCAGGGCTAGGTGCTAGGACCACTCTTGTTTGGCATTTACTTCTCTGATCTACGGCCTAAAAAAACTAGACCTATAGCTAACCAAGTTTGAGAATAACTGCAAACTAGGAGCTATTGTATACTAACCATCTGACATAGAAGTCTTCCAGAAGGAACTTACATTCATAAATGCCTGTTGTATTGAAAATGGGCTTAAATTAAAAACTATAAGATACAATACTGTAGAATGTAACAGACAGCCCATTTCCTCATCATATGGCATTGACAGCACTCTAATGCTTAATGAAAATGTAATTAAAGAGCCCTGGGAACCTGAACTGATAATAGCCTCCCTTTGATCCCCATGTAACAACAGTAGTCATTAAATATTTCTACTTGGTACAGCTGAACACCAAAGGAATAAGTTATTGCCCCCTTGTATTTAGCACTGATAAACAAATTGTAGAATACAATGCCACCTTTAGGATATGCCTCACCAGACATATCATACCCTAGAGGTACCCAAAAAAGAGGACCACGGGCTTAAAATTCCTAAGATACTAGGAAACACATATGGCTTGCATTCAGAACAATCAAAGACCTAGTACTTCAGGATCTTTTGTACCTTCACAAATCAAACATTACCACAAGTACCAGTACAAGGCACCTAAGCCTGCTTCAGCAGAACAATAAAACAAGGTGAAGAAACTGATTCATTATTCAATCCCTCTCTTGTTTTTGCAACAGACTCCCTCTGCAAAAAAAAAAAAAACATTGTGAAATACTACACCCCTATAAAAAGGACCTTGATAATTGGATGGGTATTTCAGAAATTCACCCCATGATTGAAGGCCTGAGTGGCCTAGCCCTCCTTGAGAGGTAAGGTACAATCTAGGGTAGGAACTAACAAGGTGTAAAGGTTGCAAAAGTCAGTAACCTTAAACGTCCTATGATTTCTGTGATTCTAATGGGGGTAGTTCTGCCTGGGATTATGAAGTTAGTATGTATTATAATCTCTTTTTTTAATCTCTGCCATGGTGATGTCCACAGAATATACTGTTAATTATCACACCAAATACTTTTGAAGAATAATTAAAAAATAAGAATGGAATGAATAGAAACATGACCTACTGATGTCATTCAAAGTTCACTTTACAAAATGTTAAAATTATGCTTTACCGGAGGTGTGAGTGAGAGAGACAGATGTTGGAGGGGGAGCAAATAGATGTAGGGTCTAAGAAAAAAGACATATATGCTCCAGCTGGAGCTATCTACATAGCTGCTGTAATCATGTCAGGCACAGACATTTGGAGGGTTAGACATATTCTTGTTTGAGCTCAATTAGAATAGGGGAATGGTAATGTGTTTATAAAAAATAAATAAAATAAATGGTTCACAGATAATGTATATGAACCCATTGCATGATGAAATTTAAGTAAAATACATGAATTTCCACTACAGAATTAATTTGTGGGAACTGTTGTACATATGAGGCAGCAATCTAACACCTTATCATTTAGTCTTCTGGTTGGTGAAGTTACAAGTGTTTAGGTCAGCTTGTTCTCACTTACTGAATGACACCAAACTGTATTAACCCACAGCACCTTAAAGTGGAAAGCACTGCAGGAAAATGTGTTTTAGGAAGCCTGCCAGTACACTCTGGGGACTTTAAATGTAACTTGTTATGCTCTGCTATGAACATATTACTACTTAGTTCAGTGAAATGAAATAGCCATGGCAAAAGGGTGCAGAATAACTGCAAATTCAGATAATAGCAACTATTAGCACTACCACAGAAAATAAAACACAACACAAATTTATTTCAAAATATACAAATTATATATTTAAATTAAAACTGCATTAAGCAAAGTACTTTTCTTTAGATTGCTTTTACATTATTTCTGGATGGAAGCATATTTTGATCAATGAGGCAGTTTTAACATATATGGAAACATATTTGTGATCAATGAAGCAGTTTTAATTGGTCTATATTAGAACATCAAATACCTAAATGTCGACACCTAAATGATGAAAGAACACTCAAAACAGTGAATGGCCAATTACTCTATTTTTTCCCCATGAAAAAATTTGCTTGGCCAACAAAAAAAAAACATACTTTAAAACCCTAATCAAGTGGGGGATTGTGCCCCCCAACCCCTAACTAAATATACGTACTCCAAGATTGGTCTACATTGGGGAAAAGGGCAAATTCCTGATGACGGCTAAGCAATTTTTTTCCTGGGAAACAAATTTGCGTAATTGGCCGATCGTGGTTTTGAGCATTCAAAGCTTAGGTTTCTACTTTTAGGCATTCGACAACCTAAACGTTCAACGAAGTAATAGGAACCCATTTTAACAAATGTCTTTCAATAGTCTTTTAAACTGAATAACAGCTCCAATGAATAGGTTAGTTTATTAGTGTTTGGTTAGGAACTGTTTCTGTATTTAAGTTGTAGTGAAGGCTAGCTTGAGATTTTTGTCTACAGAGAACCAGTATTAAAAGCCATGTTTTACTGTTTTTGTAAATGGAATTGGAATTACTTGCAATGGTGTGGGATGAAATAAGGTTTGCCCATTCTCCATAGCTGTATGACCCTGGAATGTTTAAGTAATATGGTAAGGGGATGTTGGGGCTTGCCTCTTCAAACACACTGTTTTTGTTTGTTATGGTGGATATTTGATGAAGCTGCATTGTTCCTTAATGTAACACTTTATTTCATTCTGATACATCTGATTGATTGCATAATGCTATGACAGGAAATGTTAGTAGAATGCAATACTAAAACCGATGTAAACACACCTTGAGCAGTTATCATATACTAATAAATGCTGATAATTTATCAGAGCTTTAGATTACAAAAAAAACATGTACTGCTCATGAGAATTTTAAGCTGTCTGGAGTAACCTTTTCTTAGCCAAGTACTGTAATATTACCCGGCCTTCCTTCCCTACGCATGCAATGTGTCATCTTTTCCCATTGTCCTTCCTCTTTTCATTTGCTGCTGTTCTATACAAAATTATGTCAAATTCTTAACTGCACATAATAAATTGTTCATAGATATTTTAGTCTTCAGGCTACCTGTTGTGCTTTCACCCACAGCTCATCCATGCACCATAGATCACTTTTTCTAATTATTTGTCTCTCAGTCTTGCATCCAAATGTTCTCTCATTCCTTGAATTCTCTATGTCACTACTATTCTCTCCATTTGGGCCTCAAACCATAACTTTTTATTTATTTTCTCAGTCACGTCCTAATTTATCTTCCGATCATTCTCCTTAAGTGCTTTCACCTTGCATGTTACTGCTCTTTAGATGAGTCAATCACCATTTCAGACTATACTAATGTTAATGTTGAAAAATCTAAAAGATGTTCTCCATTTGCCATTTGCATCATGTCCCAAACTCACTGAATCCCTTCTGTAATATATTACTCTACTTTTTCAGCTAACACTTCCAGTAATATAACTTCCTAGTGGTTTCACAGAACATGTTTATGCAAATTATCTGACACTAGTCTCCTTCCATGACTTTTCCATGTTTTCTTGTCAGTATTCCTATCAGCAGTCCCAAATATAGCCTCCTTTCATGTCAGGAGTACCTCTACTCTTACTATCCATGTTAAATGTAAATCCTCCATACCTCTCATCATCATCATCATCATCATCATCAACATTAGCTTCTTTCTCCCAATTTACAATGGATTGAAGCATGTCTTCATTTCCTCTTACCTTATTCCTGCATGTACCATATTTGTTTTACCAAATCTTTTTCTGCTTTTATGCCCATAAGTCCGAACCACTGCACTGTCTTCTCCTTGACCTTCTCTGCAATCTGAGGCTACTTTGACTTTAGTTCTAATGTCACTGTTTCTTCATTTATCTGACAGTGTGCATCCTACTACCAATCTCAGACACTTCATCTCCATCACCTCAAGCTTCCTCATTTGCAGTGCCTTTGTTATGCAGTTTATTCTGCTTTATGGAATCAGTGGTGACGCTGTCATTGTGTACTCAATACTTTGCAGCTTCTTTCGCATTTGTTTATTACATACGAGAATTTATTGCAATACCTTTGATTTTCGAATTGACTTAATTATTCAGATTTCCCTTCTCCTCAGCTTCACTGCCCAACTACTTGATACTGTTAACCCATTCCATTATTTTACCTTTTGTCTCAATTTTCAGCTTTTTGCTGTCTCACCCATTTGCTGCCATGGGCACTCTTCTGTCTATCGGTTTCATCCCATGTGTCATCAGTTTTAAATTACAGTCCCCTATCACTCAACAAAGCTCATGTTCAGAGTTTAATTCTTGTGCCACATCCATACCTCTAATTATTTGCATCAAATTTATGGTTGTGGCATATTGCTTAAAATCCATCATCCTCCATTATTCAAGCTTTTTACTAGCACTTGGTTTTCAAATACTTATTCTAGCCTTCTTGCAATGTGAAGCAAAGTTATGACATAGTTTTTGTATTTTACCAGATATTGTGTATGAGCACTAATACCTGCATACCTTAAAATATAAAGCACCATCACTAATATCATAACACTTCTCACATCTATCCTAACATAAAGCATGCTTGTCCTTCTAGACCATCTGTCTGAAATGTTCACAATGTTTTCTTTTAGCTCTAAAAAGATATCTTTCTTAGACTCCCATAGAGTAAGGTAAAGTTTTACTCCTGAATACATGTATCCTCCACCAGAACATGGCAAATCTAAGGGAAACCTGTTTTCTCTCCAACCCTTGTGACTGTAGAACTGAAAACAAAGGCCAAATTCCCATCTAAATCTGCTAGATTTCTTGAGAGCATTGCAAACTGGCATGGACTCCCACTACTTTTGCAGTGCTTGTTTTGGTGTTTAAATAGCTTATTTTCAATATTTACTTTACTGCCGTAGAATTCTTATTCACTGTTGTATGTCATATTAAGGTGATTCAGTTACATCATCACAGTTGCTTCCTGGAGTATAGCATTAAGAGATATTTCTGCTAATGTGTCAGGACATGTGCCATTTGTCATTTTTTTTCTTAAGGTATTAATGCAAATAAAAAGAAAGTCCTGAGAGAGAGGGACAGATGGTAACCCTTCAAATACATAATGAATAAACACTGTACTTATATGCAGAATTCTCCTGAATGCATTTAAGCATTATTTTAGCAAAGTGATGCATTCCATACTCACATGCAGAATACACACATGAAAGTATTCTTGTAATCTCACAATTTTCACCAAGCAACTGCATCTAATTAGCCTTGACATACTGTATCATAAACACAGCCAAAGCAAACATTGACAAAACAGGTCTCCTCTCTGTTACAGTATGGACTACTCATTTTTGCATGAACGTCCAAGAAAAATGTCATCACACTTCAGATTGACTAGTCAGGGATCTTGGAACTCATGTAGATAGTAATCTATCCTTCAACAAGTCTATGTCCAGAGTAGTAAGAATATCCTTATGAGGGGCTCAACTTATAAGTAAAGGCAAGGCATCTAGGTCATAGAAGTCATTGTACCACTGCACTTGCCCCTTATCAGTCCCATCATAGAGTATAATTCTCCCTTCAGTATGTACCTGACCAGGCACATGCAGCAACTGGTATATCCACAAGGGTTCCTTAGAAAAAAATGCAGGGTGTAAACACAATGTTCTACGCACTGTCTCTTTACTAGGTATGATATAGACTTCTGAGAGCTGATCATTTTTTGGCATACAAGATATCCCTGGACCATATTTTGATTAACCTTTTGCACACTCACAAAACAAATAGCATTATAATTACTAGATTAAAAGACCTGCATTTTGATTACTACATAGATAGGGAATGTTGGAAAGATAGCTAGGTTTCTCAGAAAATTTCCATTCTCCAGAACATGCTCTCCATTTATGTGAAGCAGAGTTCCTCCCTAACCCTATTTAAGCACAATTTAGAACAATGGATAGGTAACTGGAAATTCACCCCTGGTCTGGCATCTATGTCTCTAATGAGCAGACACAATCAGTAAATCAACCCCTACATAAATCAAAATTGTGGGTCACATTTGGATTGCACAGCTAGGCTTATAAGAGCCCTAGTGGTTGTTAGCCTAGTATAATACTATGACCTTTGAACAGCATCTGCTGATTAATTACAAACTCACACCTTTGTGAGCAACTCTGTGTCAGCCTAGAAAAAAGCCAA
This sequence comes from Protopterus annectens, assembly GCF_019279795.1. Taxonomy (NCBI): domain Eukaryota; kingdom Metazoa; phylum Chordata; order Ceratodontiformes; family Protopteridae; genus Protopterus; species Protopterus annectens. The sequence goes on along the minus strand of NC_056741.1, from coordinate 933,627,319 downwards.
ATGGCTACCCATAAAACAAAGATCTAACCTACCCTTAGGATCACAACTCTACAAACTACTCCATCTTGAGGCATTTATTCCACTTGCAGCCAAACTTCATGTCAAAAGCTTTTCATACAACTGGAGACACTATTCACAGGCCACACCAACTGTCATTATTTCTAGAACCAAGCTCCACATCACTGAACGTGCACTCTCCACTCAGGCACCTATCTGTTGCCATGCTTTCCCCCACTGACCTAAAGGAAATGAACACTTACACAACATTTAGATTGCACATCCAAGTCAAATGCTCCTGCTTCAACAAAGGACATATCACCTATCACTCATACCACACATTTCAGCCACAGAACATGGACCGAAACACAAAAGGAGGGGGTGTATCCATATTCATCAAGGATACTCACACCTCCAGGTTAGTGGCGCAGCATGTTACCTCTGAGATCATCCATGTGCAACTAACATTGGGCAAATCTGCAATGCAAATTGTGGCCTGCTACAGATTACCCTCGATGACCCAGGACAACCACTTCACCTTTCTGGAGACATTGGAAAACATGAAGGTCCTACTGAACACCCTGATATTGGGTGATTTCAATTACCCTACCATTAACTGGGAAAACTACTTGAGTACAAACTCCCAGGCTAATTTATCAACTGAAATGGCCTGGATCAGTTGGTAAACTCCCCTACCAGATGCCACAACATATTGGACCTGGTCATCACCAACATGGAGGTCAACCCGTCACTGGTTAGATCAGACCACAAACTAATCACCCTGGATGTCCACACACCCCCACCACCCCCAACCAAGGAAACCACAGTGAAAAACTTTTTTAAAGCAAACTTCACCTTACTTAAGGCAGAGGTGGTAAGTTTCACAGTCCCCACGCTAAAGGATAACACTGCCCAAGATGCAGAATCCTGTAAAATTGCAATCTATGAGCACCTACAAGGATGCATAGATTGTGCCATCCCTAGCAAGACCAAGACTCACTCCCCTAAGAGAAGCAAATCAGTGTGGTGGACTACTGCCATAAATAGGCTATACAACAGAGGAGGAAACTAGTTCAGAAAAAATGCAAATCCCAAGAAGGAAAGACATCCCTGATCAGTATCAGTAAGAAACTGAGGTCCCTCATAAAATCATCCAAGGCTAACTTTGAAAGAAAAATAGCCAAGGATTCGAAAGATAACCACAAAGCCTTCTTTAGCTATGTCAAGAATCTAAGTGACAACTCGCAGATATGCTCTGAGCTAGTGCAAAATAGCACAAAATATACTGAATCTACTGATATTGCCAACATCCTGGCAGATAGATTAAGTGCAAACTTCACCCCCCTCTCACTGGCAAAAGGGCCTACAACAGAAATCACAGAAGCACAGGTGAAAACAGCCCTTTCAAAATCCAAAAACACAACATCAATGGGGCCAGATAGTGTCCTAGATTCAAGATTCAAGATGTTCAAGATTTTGAATTTCGTGCTTCTAAACTTGAACCCATATATATATATATATATATATATATATATATATATATATATATATATATATATATATATATATATATATTTATAGACGGATATATTTAGATGACTGTATTTTATAATGCTCTGAGACTAGTTAAGTGCATAAAATAATGAAAAATTAGCATGCACATTGGTTTCAAATTCTATTTTTGAGAAAATCAGGCTTCTGGGATTTGAATACTATATTTGTATATCCGGAAAAAAAGGCTCTCCTTTTGAAAAGTTTATTGATAACAGCTTAATGTCATTGTACTTATCTGCAATATTTCTTCAAATACTTATCTCTGTCTTTTCATGCATAAAAATGAAACAGAGAATGCAAGACACAACCTGCAAATGTCAGTGCTGAAAGCAACTTGCTTGGTTTCCAAGCAGTGTCATTAGTCATAAAACATTTTGAATAAAAGATGGTATCCTCCGCCAAAAGTTAATGCTCCTTAGTGAACCACAGCCGTAAACATTAATAACATTAGCAATGATAGCATGAGGGGCATCTGAAACCAATGCCCAAGGAAATACTTAAATATATGCAGTCCAATCCAAATCCTACTATTCATAAAAACAACATTGCAATGATATACATTTTGTAGGATGAGCTTACAATTAAATAGATGGGCGTGTTTTAGATCTATGGTTTTGGCGCCTTTTCCACTATATATACTTGTCAAGCATACACTTGTTTGTAAAGGTCTGAAGAAGCTTATTTTATAAACTCTTGTTAATTTTACCATCTGTTGTATCGTGGATTTGGATTGCTTGTTTCCTCATTTGGACTGTTTGGACTGCATATATTTAAGTATTTCCTTGGGCATTGGGTTAATGTGACACTGTGCAGCAAAATGTACTTAAATGTCAATAACAACAGGTGTCACATCATTATGCACTCAATACATCTGTATAAGTAAGATGCTTACCTTTTTTCTATGTCCAGTGTGGGACATTTTTAAAATGACAGGAGGTTTTGTTTTGTATACTATCTACACCCTCTCACTGCAATTCTGCAAAAACTTTTTTTATTTTGTTATGAGCAAAACAATGATGTTGTTATCTGTTTCTTTTCCATAATATTAAATAAGTTGCCCTATTTATTTTTGGATACTGTAAAGTTGACAATTAAATGTATATTTTCCATTAAAATATATTGATGTGTGCAATTTTTCTGTGTTTAATCACGCTACTTATAAAATGTGCAGTACAATGCCCACAGTGCTACAGTCACTGTGAATATTGGCTATGGAGCACAAACAAGAGATGAGAGTTGCACGTCCCATTATGTCTGCTGCCCTAAGTTAAATCATCAAACTTGTAGAAAATTCATTGCTGAAATAGGTCTTGTCTGAAATTACAGAGTAAAAAAGTTAATTATAAATCCATTGTTTCATTGTGGTAAATGGTGTTTTGCTCATCCGTATAAAAAACTGACAAAATGACCTGTGCTGCCGAAGAACTACAGCTCCTGCATTTTAATTTTTCTCCCTCTTATTATAAATATTTGGCTTTTACTTTCATTGAATGTTTTAATGAGACATATTAGTCAGAAAAAAAATAAAAATTCAAGTAATGCCAAGTGAAGGACTCACACTGCTTTCCTTATAACAACATTGTTGTGAAAGAAAACGGGTCTGTCTCTAATTTAAAATAAACTGAAAATAAGAGATGGTAATATTTGTCTGTCGGGCACTGTGAGTACCCCATCAAATTATCAATAGTTTTATAGTTTTACAGCAAATCGGTTTAGCATCTATTGAGAAGGTGGGTATAACTGACTGTGAGTGATTAAATAGTTTGGTTAGTAATGAACCATAATGAGTTAAGGCAGGTGAATTTCAATAACATTATATAGAAATTGGATTAATCACCACAATCTCCATATAAATAATCTGAGTCGCTGAGCAAGTCATTTAAATAGAGTAGGCAACATGGGTTCACTGAACACTTACTTATATATCTTAACTCTCCCTTCTTTATCAGATCCTAAATAAATAATAGATTTTTGGGAAATAATGAAGAAGCAGTGGATCTAATCAGCTAAGGGGTGGGCCTGCAAGTGGTCTACATGAGACAATAGATGACATTTTTTCCATTTTTTAGAAAGACAAACGTTAACAAACTTGTGCATCAGGGATTTCTACAAATCAAAATTCAGACTGACTATAATGCATTTGATCAAACACTGGCTGGTGTATACTTATGACTTGCGTGATAGTCAAACAAAGAGATGTTAGCAGAGCTAAAACTGTTACAGATAGAAAATCAATCATATATGCTACCAATGCATTGCTTCAACTTGTACAGCTGGAGCTGAGGAGGCAGAAAATGCAATGCATACACAAGTATTTACTTCAGAAAAGGATATCACTACTATGAATAATAAGCATCGCTGGTCCTGTAGTACAAAGGGATAAAGCACTTACCATGACCTAGACGATCATTGTTTGACTTGCTGCACATGCGCTGGAGGGGCTGTGCAGGCAGGTAGGACTGAGTTGCTGACAGTGTTGCACACATCCTAGATTTGTGCAATATAGCAGCACTGGTTGCATGGTGATCTAACTGATGCAAAGCAAGTGTTCCACTTGGTCAAAGGTTGTGCCTGGGTCGAAGTGAGCATGCACCAACTAATGCAACATTAATATGTTGCTTGCAGGGTTGACTAGGGGTGAGGGAGTTAATACACACCCTCTAGAAGTATTTTTGTTGCATACTATACTGTTTTTTTGCTGTTTGCACATTTAAAGTCGTTTAAGTAATTTTTTCTGTTGTTTAACTGTTGTAGGCTACACACTAAAGTGTGATAGCCTGTTCCAAGCATTTAAAGTGTTTTTTGTGTAAGTTTATTGTATAAAAAATATATATTCTTGTTTCCTTCCTTTTCTAAGCTAGTCTAGCCCAGTTTTCAGGTTCGGCTGAATTCAAGGCTGTGGTACAAATTCCTGTGTTGCCCATATCCTTATTTGGATATGAGGAAGTTCCTTTGTTCACCAGTGAGAGTGGGGAGCTTTGAGCAGCCTATCTGTCCCTGGAGGAGTGGTCTCAGCACAGCAACTTGTAGTTTATTGGCCATTTTGGGCTAATTTCTATCTCTTTCATCTCCCTGCTTTAAAACCCGCATTTGTGCGGTTTTGCACAGCTTTGCGCACCGTGGAGCGCCGGTTAGCTAGGGTTAAACTATTCCAGGCTCCACGAAGTCTGCTCTTCAATTTTTCCCTTGGAATTAGTCAAACTCTCAACTAAAGCACTCTAACCTTCCTTTTACAGTCCAGCACTTACTCTAAGCTCTCAGTAAGCACTAATATATGCTAACACTACACCCCCCTTTACTATACAGTAGTACAAGGCTCCCTATTCATACCTACCAGACAATCAGTAAATCAGTTCAGTTATCCATATAGGCATGTCCAAAGGGCAGTTTCAGGTGTACTCTCCAGTCCAGCTGGTGAATCTGGGAATCTTGAGGCAATGTTACAATTGCCTCATGTACATAGACAACCCTCTCCTCCTTCCAACAAACACACATGTATGTGAGAGATGCAACTATACAGCCAAACTGGAGGCCAAGCTTTCTCAACCCAAGGCTGGAACAGTCAGCCAGGAGGGGAAGGGAAACACTTGCACCACACTACCAGTCTCACACACACCAGTTGTATCTGCACCAGCAAACAACACACATAAATACACAAAAATATACTCGAAGGCTCTAAATAAAAATCTGCCTAAGCAGCAGAGATTTCCAAAGCAGACATCCAAGCAACCTCTACCCTCTAACAACAACCACATATCACATACTTCACAAAGTCAGTGTGCCACGCAACTACAGCCCTTAAGGCTAAATAACACACCCAATACACTAGTAATAGGTGACTCTATTGTCAGGCACACTAACATTCCGTCACTAGACTGAACAAGGAGAAGGTTACTGTAAGCTGCCTGTTGGGTGCTAGGATTCACCACATAACACAAGCACTCAGGTCACTCCAAAACAAGTACAAATATGACTCTGTCATTGTACATGTTGGTGTGAATGACCTGAGACGTACCTCCCTGGACTACATGAAAAGAGACATAGAGGAGCTCTCTGATCATGTAGCCCAGGCTGGTATGACCCTGACCCTGAGTAGCATCTTGCCCTCACCAAGAATAATGCCACAGTATAAAGAAAAAAATATCAGTTTTAACAATTGGCTAAGCTATTGGTGTCGTTCAAAGGGGATCCAGTGTCTGTCAGCCTGGGATGACATGCTCAACAAGCCACGCTGCTTTGCCAGAGATGGCTTGCACCTGTCACCCTTAGGCTTTCAAATACTGGCCAAGGCATTTGCCACCCCTATAGCACCTTTTTTAGGCAAGGCTCAAAAGACAAACCCACCTCCATAGACAACACAAGTAACCAAAAACTGAGGGTAATGCTACTCAACGCCAGAAGTCTAAACCTCAAAATGCATGCACTCGAGGCACTCCTCAGCATGGAGAAAATTGATATCTGTGCAGTAACAGAAACCTGGTTCAAGGCTCCAGGGAGCACCCCAGCACTACCAGGCTACAACTTGTACCATGCCTTTTGGCCCCAGAACCCAGACCAAAATACAAAAGGAGGGGGTGTATCCATCTTCATAAGGAATACCCATACCTCCAGGTTAGTAGCACAGCATGAGGCCTCAGAGACCATCCATGTGCAGCTAACAGTGGGCAAAGCTGCTTTTCAGATAGTAGCTTGCTACAGATCACCCACCATGTCTCAGCACTCCCACTCAGCATTCCTGAGAACATTGGAAAATATGAAGATCCTACCAAACACCATGATACTGGGTGATTTCAACTACCCAAACATTGACTGGGAAAACTACTCAAGTACAAACTCCTTTGGCCAACGCTTCCTAGAGTTTATAAACTCAAATGCCCCAGAACAACTGGTCACCATGCCCATAAGAGGTGACAACATATTGGACCCGATCATCACCAACATGGGGGATCAGTGTTCCACACCAGAGGTAAATCCCTCGCTGGTAAGATCAGACCATAAACTAATCACACTGGACATCCACATCCCAACCCCACCCCCAGTCAAGGAAACCACTGTGAAAAATTTTTCAAGAGCAAACTTTACATTTCTCAAAACTGAGGTGGAAAGTTTCAAAGCCACCTTGATAAAGGGTAATGCTGCCCAAACCACAGAATACTTTACAAATGCATTCTATGAGCACCTACAGGAATGCATGGATCGAGCCATTCCAAGTAAAACCAAGACTCACTCCTCCAAAAAGAGGAAACCAGTCTGGTGGTTCCCGGCCATAAATAAGCTATGCAACAGAAGGAGGAAACTATTACATGATAGAGCAAAAACCCAAAAAGGAACGGCATCCCTAATCAGTATTAGCAAGAAACTACGATCCCTCATAAAATCATCCAAGGCCAGTTTCGAAAGAAAAATTGCCAAAGACTCTAAAGATAATCACAAGGCCTTCTTTAGATATGTCAAGAACCTAGGTGGCATCTCTCAGATCTACTCTGAGCTAGTGCAAAATGGCAAAAAATACGCTGAGCCAACTGACATTGCCAACATCCTGGCCGACAGGTTCAGTGCAAACTCTACCCCCCTCACCCGCAAAAGGGCCTGTGTCCATCCCAGAAGAATGTAGAGCCCCAGACATCACAGACATGCAGGTGAAAGCAGCCCTTTCCAAAGCCAAAAACAGAGCATCAATGGGACTGGATGGTATCCCAGGCTGCATCTTACACGAGCTCCAAAATGAACTAAACCCTCACCTAAATTCACTGCTCAAACTCAGCCTTACCACAGGCTATATACCCAAGAAATGGCATACAGCAACAGTTATCCCACTCCACAATGGTGGTGCCACAACAGATCCTGGGAACTATTGCCCTATACGCCTGACTAGTCTGGTCTGCAAAGCTATGGAGCGCATCATCATGGAACTCATAAACAGACATTGGGAACCTCCAGATACTGGACCCTACCCAATTTGGCTTTGTTAAAGGTAGATCCTGCTTCCTAAACCTAGTTGACTTTTTTGAAACAGTTACTAAGGCCATAGATGAGGGAAAGGTAGTCCACACAGCCTACCTGGACCTTGCTAAGGCCTTCGACACCATTCCCCACTCTGGCATTATAGATAAGCTCACCAGCTTGAAAATTAACCCCTGTGTCATGAGATGGGTTGCCAAATGGCTTACGGATAGAACTCACATGGTCAGAGTTGTGGGTGCCATGTCCGACTCTAAACCAGTTACAAGTGGCATCCCACAGGGCTCAGTACTGGGACGCCTCCTGTCCGGGATATACTTCTCTGAGGTACAGGCAAGCACAGGAGGACTATGGCTGACCAAGTTCACTGATGACTGCAAACTGGGGGCCATAATCAATTCTCCGGCTGACACTGACATCCTCCAGAAAGGTCTCATGGAGACAAATACCTGGTGTCAGATCCATGGCCTCAGGCTATATGCCAAAATGTGCATAGTCATCCCCTATGAGAAAAACAAAGTGCCCATGAATTATCACATAGGTGGTAATCCACTAAGTACGGAAGATGTAATTAGGGATCTGGGGACCCAAGTAGATAGAAACCTCTCCTTTGATAATCACATTGCCAAGGTGGTTAGAAAATCCTTCCATATAGCCCACCTAATTAAGAAAGGGTTCACATCTAGATCAAGAGAGGTCATCGTGCCCCTCTACTCATCACTCATTAGGACCATTATAGAGTACAATGCCCCATTTGGAATGTACCTTACTCGATACCTGCAACAGCTGGAAAGACCACAGAAGTACTTCACCAAGACAATCATGGGACTCAAACATATGCCCTATGCAGCTCGACTAAAGAAACTCCAGCTATATTCGGTTGCTTACCACATGCTTAGAGATGATCTCTGCCTGACGTACAAGGCCATGTCCAACCCGGAATTAATGGACATGCTCCACCTCAAGAAAACCAAATCTCTTAGGGTCACATGCTCCAGTGAGTTAAACCTCAGCACAACAATAAACAGGACATGCTGGAGGGACAGATTCATGTCCCAGAGACTTCCCTCACTCTGGAAAGAATCACAACTTATGTTAGGCAGAGCCCCTCACTGACTCTCTTCAAGAGAAATCTTGTCGAGTGGATGGGAAATCGTAAATTTACCCCTGGGATCACTTCAATGGCCCTGCTAGACAGAGGCACAGGAAACTAATTTAAAAGGGAGGCAAAAGCCAACACATTCTGTCTAGGCTTATAAATGCCCTTGGGCAGATAGCCTAGTACCTACCTATGAACCTATGAGGCTATACTAGTGTCCTCAGTTTCCTCACAGGCAGTGAATGTGGACTGGGTTGAGCACAGGAAAGGCTGCATTTGGTAAGCAGGGAGAAGAGCTGGTGGCAGGTGATGGCCAGCACTGGGGGGGGGGGGTAAAAAAACAATAAGTATTACACACTCTGTTGCAAACCAGTGCTAGACAGATGGAATAACCATCCTGGTATTGATAGGGGAAATAGGTATAGAAGCAAAGAGGTAATGACCATAACAATATGTTGTAACATGTTTGGGGGATGTGTGAAAGTACTTACTGGTTCATCCAGCTTGGAACTTGTGTGTGTGTGTGTGTGTGTGTGTGTGTGTGTGTGTGTGTGTGTGTGTGTGAACAGCAGAGTGAGGAAAGTTACAGTAACACACTAAGTACTTAGCCTGATTGTATATTGTCAATTTTATTTATAAATTGAATACTTCCTAAAATAATTAATTCTTAAACTGTCTTTGTATGATCTAGAATGTTGAATAATGAATGTACATACATACATTTCTTAAAAATATATAGATAGATGTGTGTGTATTTATATATATATATATATATATATATATATATATATATATATATATATATATGTATATATATTATATATATATATATATATATATATATATATATATAAATGTGTGTGTGTATGTATGTTTGTGTGTATTCTCTGCTTCCTGACTATATAACCTACTCTCTAATTGAATATTATTTCCCCGTCACTGCAGTGAGAGCCACTCATGGTGCGGTTGTCATCAAGACAGTCATAAGGGGATTTTTTTTCCCTCCATCCCCATGTCTCATGGCTGACATCTATACTCAACAAAGTGGGGGCCTGGAATACCTTCCTCTTGTGAGTGTATTCCTGCACATGCCTCATAATGGCCACCATGTTAATGGAGCTTTGATATGTCAGGTACATATCCAAGACCGTAGACCGCTATGTCATGCACATCTACCTCTGGCAGGTGCTTACAATGCTGTAGAACAGATTAACTATCTCTCTGAAAAACAAGCAATCCTGTGTCATCTGAATGCATTGTTGTCTTCTTCTTGTATCAAAGCTTAGTCAGTTATAGGTTATCTGGGTTAGAGACAGGTATTTATCACTCTGAACTACCGAGCAGATATTTTTCTAAATAAACGTTATTGACTCTGAAATTATAAAACTTGATCTCTCTCTCTCTTTTTTTCAGTCTTTTTCTAAAGTATCAAAATAAATATTCTGATTATACTAAAAATAATACACTCAACAAAATAGACTTCAACAAACTAATTTAGAAAAGGAATGCCAATTTCATTTTAAATTAGCTTTCAATTTTCAGCATTTCCAGCAAAACTGATTAATGCATACCAAAGGAATTCAAAGGAGGTATGTTCAGAAACCTGCTGGAGAATACAACCATAGTACAAATCAATCAATTTTTACCTCAAGGAATAAAGCAAATTTAAGTAAATAAATGTCATTTCTCACCTCCTTTGTTTAATAAAACAAGTGATGCATCCAGAAAAAAATCCAGATTCACTTCACTCAAACTGTATGATAAAAAGTTGTAACATTTTACATTACCCTGACAGAAAGCATAATATATAATGAAAATAAACAAGATGTTTAAACTCCACATGGTCTGTTTTGCATATATAGTTCTCTGATACTTGTCTGTATCACATGATATGCTGACTGCTGTAGCAAGTTATTTGTCATTTAGAAGTACATGTTCCGTATCTACCATTCACCATTCTTAGAGCTAAAAATATCTATCTATCTATCTATCTATCTATCTATCTATCTATCTATCTATCTATCTATCTATCTATCTTTCTATCTATCTATCTATCTATCTAGCTGTCTATCTATCTATCTATCTATCTATCTATCTATCTATCTATCTGTCTGTCTATCTATCTATCTATCTATCTATCTATCTATCTATCTATCTATCTATCTATCTATCTATCACTGTGGTGTTATGCAGAGGAGTAGCTAGTCCATTTGGAGCTCAGGGCAAGATCCTCATTTGGTTCCTCCCCCACCTTAAGAGAAAAAAAAGTTTTGAACAGGATTGGGGAAAAATGTTTCAACAAGAACTTTTCACAAACACGTAGAAAAATGTGCTCAAAAGCATGTCCAGTAAGGAAGCTTTATTGAATGTTTAATGTATTTTCAGAGTTAATCATTTAACTATCAAGTGATGCTTAACCAAACACAACAGAGCTTTAACAATTTAAAGATACCACACAGATATTAAAAATATAGCCAAATTCAACACAATCTACATCTTGTTATAGGTACAGTCCCAATGCCATTTGCAGCATAACAAATTGTACTATTAAAAGCTTGGTAACTATGAAATGCAACACAGAAAAACATGCTAACTGTTGCTGTGGCACAGACAGAAAAATACAACCTGACCCTTATGCATACTGCACAAAAAAGTTTAGTGTGCATTGCGACACCATTTGTCCTGAAGTTTACATCATATTGACAGCACCTTGTAACACATTTTAATAGTTTGTGCTAGTTCAGTGAACACCAGATAATCTACGCAGCAATGTGTCGTTTATCTGTGTACAGCGTGCCCCAGTGGTATTATAAGATACTAGGCACTCCCACTATGTGTCTTTACTGGTTAGCAACATGGGTGTGCTCTCCAAGACAATATAGGCTTTACCTATGAGGTGCCTTATTTCAGTTATGAAATAACCCCAAAAGCATAACAAATAAACATAAATGCAAAAATGTAAGCATGCGTACAACAGAAGAAATAAAAATATATATGTTGAGGAAAAAAAAGAAAGAAAAATAGTCCTTTGGCTTAAATTGCTTTTGGCAGCATGTACACCACATACAGGGTTTGATTCTTCCTTCTTGGATGGTAAATTTGGCTAGGCTTAAAATGACCCACAAGGTCAGATGGCCTAGTACTAACCTATGAACTTAAACATGCACAATTCTTTTGTTACTGCACAAAACGAACAATGATAGGTATATATATTCAGTTCTCATGCTAGTCATTAATAACGCGTCTGTGCTAAAATTAGCTTCATTTTAATTATAACACATATTTTATAAAGCCCAATAACTGTATTTCATATACCTGTCCTATTTCCTGATACTCTTTAGCTGCTTAAACACCAAAGGAAAAAAAAGGTTTCCAAAGCCCTACACCAGTCTCTGGCTCTGACATACATATAATACTTTGGGCAGCACAGTTCATTTATTCTGCAAATCTGCAGTAATGCTGATTATTTCAAGGTGCTCTAAAGGAGCCATTCAGAAGCCTATTAAGAATAGAGAGTACAGTGAGGCCTCATTTTTGATCGGACAAAGCCATTTTTGATTGATTAGTCACCTTAGTTCACCTAGGCAACTTTCAGAGTATTAAGCAACATATACTAAATACTTAGCCCTGGCCCTGGCTCTCTACACCTCTCAACTATCCAGATTTTTGCAGAATATTGAGATTTTCACCTCATAAAGTTTGTGGTTTTCTGTCAAATCAGTGAGGCGTGAACTCATTAAATTTGTGTTTCGGACTTAATTTTCTTCAGGAAATGCATATTAATAAAACTCCTTTTCTTCTAGCAACTTTTTAAGTGCACTCTTTATAACAGAAACATTTCTAATCAGCCCCTATTTTGGGCATTTGACCCTATTATTGTAGGCTTTGCCCAGATTTCTTGTACTATGAATTTGAGAGGTATACCCACCTGACACAGCTTTCATTAGAATCAGAGATATATGTTATCTTTCTTTAATGACCGAGAAGTGACTAGTAATATTAATTTGAAGGGTGTAAGTGGCTTACCCCCACATTGGAGATGCAGGAGAGTTTACCATCCCGAAAAAAGAAAATTAAATTTCAGTAAGTCTGATCATCTGGGTTTAATCTTCTGAGTCACAGTGGAAGGATTTACTATATAATTGTTTTAAAATCAAGAAGAATATACATTAAAATTATGTTTGGCTTTGCTGCATTGCAGACTATCAAGCAGTACAGCTGCATCGTTTGCTTGCTTTCATTAAATATCCTGACAATCCCTTCAGCAGTTTGTCCATGCATGCACAAGCATCAAACTGAAACATTTCCCCCAAAAGACCCCTTCATCAGTTTGTCTAAGTATGTACAACCACCAGAATGAATAATTTCCTCCAATGACCCCATCACCAGTTTGTCCAAGTATGCAGAAGCACGAGGATTAAACCTTCCCCTAACAATCCCTTCAGCAGTTTGTCCATCTATGCAGAAGAACTTAGATGTCACCGAAATTAATCATTTCCCCCCAAAAATCCCTTCAAAAGTTTGTCCAAGTATGCACAAGCAACAGAATGAATCATCCCCCCCGACGACCCCTTCAACAGTTTGTTCAAGTCTGCACAAGTACTCAAATGACACAGAATGAATTACAAGTAAGCAACTGTACTTATTGTCTTTTTACCCTAGACTCTCTTCTCACAAAGCAGGATGACAGAAGTAGGGGTGTGATGCAGTAGAATCTCCAACAAATGTTTAGAATGTATGTAATGACATTTCCCTTAAAAGGAACTAAAGAAAAATGTTATTAAAAGTATATATATATATATATATATATATATATATATATGTACACACACACACACACACACACACACACACACACACACACACACACACACACACACACACACATTTTTTTTTCATTTCAGTGAATTGGTCATTGGACAGGACAGCACCTAAGACGTTTGCCCGATTTGCTCTGTCCTAGCTACACCACTGGTTTTGTGCATCATGTAACACTGATAATTGAAAATTAACCTTAATGCATGTCATGCTTGTCATGGGATGTTTACACAAAACTCAACTTTTTTATATATTCTAGAACATTTTAACAATAATAATTTTTCTGTCCTTGTAATTATGTTGAATCACTGTACAAATCTGCATATTTGTATGGGTCTATATTTAGAAAATGCAAGACACTTGATTGTACTAGACTTTTGGTTTTCCTTTGCGAAAGTTCCTGCTTCAAAAGAACTTCATCTGGAGATAAAACTTCATGAGTTTCTCTCTGCAGTTCTTGATCATCCCAGATTTCACAGTGTTCAGTTCCGTGTGAAATAGGTGTTGTGACAATCCTGTTTGTTCATCTTTATGGAACTTCTATGTATTTGTCTTTTACAAATGTCTGTCATTTCATCCCTACAGTTTACCTTCTTCCACATATCTTGCTGCAATTAATTTTCCAGGTGCTATGGCTGCCACTGCTTCAGGCTGTGAACTTTTACTATCTTTTTAAATTCTTACTTTGCCTTTATTGGTGGTGCTACGCTAGCGTTGTCGCCTCACAGTAAGACGTTGTCCTGTTCGATTCTCAGCTAGAGCGTCTTCTGTGTGGAGACATGTGTGAATGGGTGTACCTTCATTGAAGGTTGTGCATTAGGACCGACAACTCGGCACATAAAAATTTACTGACAATTATTAGCGGACCGGAGTTCCACTGTGGCAACCCCTAACAGGGAAAAGCCGAAATACACAACAACAACTTTGCCTTTATTTTGTTGTTTTGGTCTCTACTGATATCTTTCCTGAATTTCTTTCAATTTATATTGATTCTCAGGCATTAGCAATATAGTTGAGAAAGATAATCTATATTTTTAATCTTGAGCTTGTCAATAGTTGAAAGAGAGGTAGAGATGGAATATCTGTTGTGTAATATTCCTAGATTCTCTAATTGTAATTGACAATTACCATAGTTTCTGCTATAGGTCTTTCAATTTTATTCACTGTCACACAGTAATCTTCACTTATCATGGATCTTGTGGCCAGTGCATTCCATTCATACTCATATAGAATCTTCCAGATTTCTGATGAATGTCTTGTGAAACACAAAGATATAAAAACATAAAGCATCACACAACTTGGGGATGTAAACAGCCATGCACTAATCCTACTTGCATATGCTGTATTCTACTACATCACAGAATGTAAAATAATATTCAAACATATGAGATACACAGTTTTTCTAAACTCAAACAAAACAGTGCTCACTTTGTTCTGTGGTCAAACTACACATACACAAATGCACATATACAAATGTAGGTGTCTCTTGCACTGGACATTTAGGTGTTGAGCTTTCCTTTAAAATCCCTTTTCCTTTCAAGTAGGAAACATCTAGCCTGATGATTTAGTGTAAATCTTGGGCACTCATAATTGTGCATTGTTTGAATAATGAAAACATGAAAGGAAAAATTAGCTTTTAACTGAAATTGAACCCAAGATCTCAAGCATTTTATGCTGGCATCACTGCCAGTAGACTTAAAATAGCCTCTGTACAGATAGGTGTTGAGTTTTCCCTTATCAGCCGTAAAAGGTAACTAGCAGAGAACTACCCAATAGAAAAACAATAAATTCATTTCTGCTTAACTATAACTATAAATACAATCAACATGTATTAATTTAATAGCCAGCATAACATACTGATGAAAATAATTGCTTGATTGACTGACTGATTGAGACTCAGATGACTGACAGTTAAGCTACAGAAAAATCACTTTTGTTATATTTTTAGTTAACAGAGTAAGCCCCATCTTTAGGGGCTGTATCCAATAAAGTAAATCCAGATAATTGTTTTGTTTGTAAAGAAATGTTTGGAGATTATCTTTCTCCTGTTCATGATGACTTTGCAATTTTTCCTGGTAATGAAGAATATTTATTTTCTCTTTTCTAACTGGCAATTAAAATGAACCAAAGACCTTTTTCAGCCATGACCTGGGACCAGATGGGCAATAAAGTGACACAATGATACAAATAGCAGTGAATGAAAACACGTAATACAGGTGACATACTAAAATATTGCTCTCTTGCCTTTCAGACAGGCTTTATAATATCGAAGCAAACTTTTAAATAAATATAGTAGGATGCACAACAAACTGTGTAGAAGGCTGTACTTCATCTGTTTCTCAGAACTCACATTGCTGTGATTTTATCCAAACTGTACATAAAACTATGTGAAAAATCATAAAATAAAATAAAATTGATATTACTACAACAGATCAAGGGTGTAACCAAGCATATGCTTTCCACTCTTCTGAGTATAGTTTTCTAAGAGTCTCTTAAGAACTACTCGGTTACCAACACCTTTGCCCAACGGTTCTTAAATTCCAATGCCCTGGACCAACTAATCCATAGTCCCATCAGGGGCTCAAATATCCTAGACCTGGTCATTATCAACATGGGAGATCGATGCTCCACACCAGTGGCCACCCTCTCATTGGTCAGGTCAGACCATAAGCTAATCACCCTTGATGTCCACATCCCACACCCACCCCTCAGTAGGGAAACCTCCATAAAAAACTTCTCCAAAGCCAACTTCATGCACTCAAGTCAAAAGTCACAAACTTCAAGACATCCATGCAGATGGGAAATGAAAGTTTGACCGCTGAGTCCTACACTGAGGCACTGTACGAGCACATCCACTTGTGCATGAATCATGCCATTCCAAAGAGAACCAAGATGGTCTTCTCCAAAAACATTATCCCAATCTGGTGGTCCCCTGCCATAAAAAACTATACAACAGAAGGAAGAAACTGTTGCAGAAAAGAGGAAAATCCCAGGATGCAAAAAAATTCCCTTACCAGCCTCAATAAGAAGCTGAGATCCCTCATAAAATCCTCCAAAGCTACTTATGAAAATAAAATTGACAAAGATTCCAAGGACAACCACAAAGCATTCTATAGTTATGGCAAGAATCTAAATGGCAATGCTCAGATCTGCTCTGAGCTACAACAGAATGACATTAAATATACTGATCCTAAGGATATTGCCAATATACTGGCAGATCGATTCAGTGCCAACTTCACCCCCTTCTCACCCCCTAAAGGGCCCATCTCAATACCAAACGATTGCCAAATTCTGGTAATCATGGCCACATAGGTAAAAAACGCACCCTCCAAAGCTAAGAATACAGCATCCATGGGACCAAATGACATCCCGGGCTGTGGACTACCTGAACTACAAAACAAACTGGCACCTCACCTAAGTGTCATGTTTAATCATAGCCTCACCTCAGGCTTCGTGCCCAGTGAGTGGCACACAGCTACAGTTTATCTCACTCCACAAGGGGCGATCCACCTTGGATCCCAGGAACTATCACCCCATCAGTCTAATGAGCCTGATCTGCAAAGCCATGGAACACATTATCATGGAACTTATAAAAAAAGACATTGGCAACCTTCAACCACTGGACCCCACCGAGTTTGGTTTCATAAAGGGACGATCTTGTCTCCTCAACCTGATTGACTTATTCAAATCAGTCTCAAGAGCAGTAGATGAAGGTAAGGCAGTCCACACAGCCTATCTGAACCTCGTCAAGGCTTTCGATACCATCCCCCACTCTGGAATCATAGATAAACTTACTAAGCTGGGTATTAATCCCTATGTCACTCGATGAGTTGCCAACTGGCTTACTGACAGAACCCACACTATGAAAGTAGCCAACTCAAAATCCAGCTCCAGGCAAGTGACAAGCGGAGTACCACAGGGTTCAGTCCTGGGACAGCTCTTGTTTTGGCATCTACTTCTCTGAAGTACACGCCAGCACTAATGGATTCTGGCTAACAAAGTTCGCAGATGACTGCAAACTGGGAGCCATTACTGAATCCCCAAATTATATGGATATTCTACAAAAGGTAATTTCAGAAACAGATGCTTGGTGCCAGAGCCATGGGCTCAAGCTCAATGTCAAGAAATGTATAGTTATCCCCTTTGGGGAAAACATGTACCCATGAATTACCACTATAAAAGGGCCTTACAGAAACAGATGCTTGGTGCCAGAGTCATGGGCTCAAGCTCAATGCCAAGAAATGTATAGTTATCCCCTTTGGGAAAAACCATGTACCCATGAATTACCACATAAGTAGCAGTGCACTAAACACGGAAGGTATGATAAGGGACTTAGGGGCACTGGTGAACAGTGGGCTCACCTTCGATAACCACATAGCCACAATGGTCAGGAAATTCTTCTATGTGGCACACCTCATCACTAAGGGCTTTTCATACAGAAAAAAGGAGGCCATTGTCTCACTGTACTCATCCCTCATTAGACCCATTATACAGTACAACACCCCATTTGGTATGTACCTCAAAAAACATCTGCAACAACTGGAAAGGCCACAGAAATACCTCACTAAAAGAATTACAGGCTTACAGCATATGCCCTATGCTGATCGTCTAAAAAAACTCCAGCTATACTCTGTCGCATATCACCTGCTCAGAGGTAATCTCTGCTTAACATACAAGGCCATGTCAAACCCAGTGCTGTTGGAAATGTTACACTTAAAGAAATCCCAATCCCTCAGAGCCACACACTCCAGGGATCTAAACCTGGTTAACACAATGAAAAAAACATGCTGGAAGGATAGGTTCCAGACCCAGGGACTCCCCATACTCTAGAATAGAGTGCCCATACATGTCAAACTGAGCACCTCTTTGGCCCTCTTCAAAAGGAACCTTGACGATTGGATGGGAGATAGGAAATTCACCCGGGGGATCATGTCAGTCGCCCTGCTAGACAGGGGACCAGGGAAGTAAATACTCTGGGAAGAAATAGCCAGGGAATTGTTATGGCTATTCTTGTATAGGCCCCAGGGCCAATAGCCTAGTACCAACCTATGAACCTATGAACCTATGGTTCAGGTTATAATATGTCTACATCTGTCTGAGTTAGTGCCCTAAATAACAGATACAATGTCTATATTATAGCATCAAAGTTTCAAAACTTTGAATGCTATAATATCGATATGTTTTTGTCAAAAATTGAAAATAGCGAAGCCACGGAACTTCAAAATCTTACCTAGGGTAAGATTTTGGTTGTCCATTCCATGATTTCGCTATTTACATTACTGTGGTGGGAAAGTTACCGACCGGATTAAGGTTAAGTATGCGAACGGAGGTTACGGACCGGGTTAAGGTAAGTGTGGGAACGGATCGGGGTAAGTTGAGTGTGCGATAGTTAGGGACATTAGGTTTAGGAAGCGAGTAAGGTGATTGTGTGGTAGTTAGGGGCTTTAGGGTTAGGGAGTGAGTAAGGTGAGTGAATAAGTAGTAGTGTAGGGTTAGAATTATGGGTTTGTTAAGTGTATGTGTGTGGTTTATTTATTTTGGTGTGGTTGTGTTGTGTGTTTGTGTTTTAGAACAGCAAATTTTTTCCCTGGGAAAAAAATTTGCTGTTCCGTGTGTTCGATATTTTGTGGTTTAGATATTTTAGGTACGATGAAATAGCATTCGCTATTTATATCATTCATTAGGGTACTATAAATGCCAGATACATAGTTTTGGTAAAACACTATATTAACTTGAGTGAACAGCTAGAAATAATGCATATATTTCTTAGTGCTTGAGGGGCAACATTTTGAGAAATGTCTCCAACTTTCTAAATGCCAAATGAATTGTGGCAGAAAAGTAAGAGCCTGTGAGTATAAAATGGAATTTGCGGGCTACATTCCTACAGCAGATGGCTCATATAAAATAGTTACCACATTAACATTCCTCTTGTCAGCAGGAGCTTGTGGTTCTGTGCAGCAATCTTGTTGTGATGCAGGAGGACCCTGTGGTTCTGTGCAGAGCTCTTGTTGTGATGCAGCAGGGCCCTGTGTTTCTGTGCAAGGCTCTTGTGATGCAGCAGGACCCTGTGGTTTGTGCAGCACTTTTGCTGTGATGCAGCAGGATGCTGTAGTTCTGTGCAGAGCTCTTGTTGTGATGCTGTAGGACCCTGAGTTTCTGTGCACTACTCTTGTTGTGATGGAGGAGGACCCTGTGTTTCCGTGCATAGCTCTTGTTGTGATGCAGCAGGACCCTGTGGTTCTGTGCATCACTCTTGTTGTGATGCAGCAAGACCCTGTGGTTCTGTGCAGCACTTTTATTGTGATGCAGCAGGACCCTGTGGTTCTGTGCAGAGATCTTGTTGTGATGCAGGAGGACCCTGTGGTTCTCTGCAAGACTCTTATTGTGATGCAGCAGGACACTGTGGTTCTGTGCAGCACTCTTGTTGTGATGCAGCAGAACACTGTGGTTCTGCGCAGAGCTCTTGTTGTGATGCAGCAGGGCCATGTGTTTCTGTGCAATGCTCTTGCGATGCAGCAGGAACCTATGATTTGTGCAGCACTTTTGTTGTGATGCAGCGGGATGCTGTAGTTCTGTGCAGAACTGTCATTGTGATGCAGCAGGACCCTGTGTTTCTGTGCAGCACTCTTGTTGTGATGCAAGAGGACACTGTGTTTCTGTGCAGAGCTCTTGTTGTGATACAGCAGGTCCCTGTGGTTCTGTGCAGCACTTTTGTTGTGATGCAGCAGGACCCTGTGGTTCTATGCAGAGCACTTGCTGTGATGCAGCAGGACCCTGTGGTTCTGTGCAGCACTCCTGTTGTGATGCAGGAGGACCTTGTGGTTCTGTGCAGCACTCTTGTTGTGATGCAGGAGGACACTGTGGTTCTGTGTGGAGCTCTTGTTGTGATGCAGCAAGACTCTGTGGTTCTGTGCTGCACTCTGGTTGTGATGCTGCAGGACCCTGTGGTTCTGTGCAGCGCTCTTGTTGTGATTCAGCAGGACCCTGTGGGTCTGTGCAGAGCTCTTGTTGTGATGTAGGAAGACCCTGTGGTTCTCTACCGAGCTCTTGCTATGATGCAGCAGGACCCTGTGGTTCTATGAAGAGCTCTTGTTGTGATGCAGCAGGAACATGTGGTCCTCTGCTGAGCTCTTGTTGTGATGCAGCAGGATGCTGTGGTTCTGTTCGGCACTTTTGTTGTGTTGCAGCAGGACACTGTAGTTCTGTGCAGAACTCTTGTTGTGGTGCAGCAGGACCCTGTGGTTCTGTGCAGAACTCTAGTTGTGATGCAGGAGGACCCTGTGGTGTGGTTATGTGCAGCACTCTTGTTGTGATGCAGTAGGACCCTGTGTTTCTGTGCAGCACTCTTGTTGTGATGAAGCAGGACCCTGTGGTTCTGTGCAGCACCCTTGTTGTGATGCAGCAGGACCTTGTGGTTCTATGCAGCACTCTTGTTGTGATGCAGCAGGACACTGTGGTTCTGTGCAGAGCTCTTGTTGTGATGAAGCAGGACCCTGTGGTTCTGTGCAGCACTCTTGTTGTGATGTAACAGGACCCTGTGGTTCTGTGCAGCGCTCTTGTTGTGATGCAGCAGGACCCTGTGGTTCTGTGCAGCACTCTTGTGATGCAGCAGGAACCTGTGGTTCTGTGCAGCACTATTGTTGTGATCCAGCAGGAACCTGTGGTTCTGTGCAGTGCTCTTGTGATGCAGCAGCACCTTGTGTTTCTGTGCAGCACTCTTGTTGTAATGCAGCAGGACCCTGTGGTTCTTTGCAGCACTCTTGTTGTGATGTAGCCGGACTCTCTCATTGCTCTTGTTATGATGATTTAATTATCCTTAGCTCATCTTTTAGTTTACAAAATTAGGCTGAGAAAAACAGATTGGATACATATATTCATGGAGTAAATCAAATATACTGCAATGCAAAAGTGAAAGAAAACTGTAAGTAGGATTCTATTTTTTCTGTAAATTAAAATGTGGGATAGAGATGACTTGGTTGTAACCTAGTTTGTGACTTATGTTTATGTTTATGTAATCATCTGTGATGTCATTTCTTGCATTCTTACAACAGCAGAAATTGTTTTAAGTTAAACATCAAACAGGTATGTCAGGTTTCTTTCTTAATATCTGAGCTCAGTGTTCACATTCTTGCAAACAGGAGAAAGTGCTTTAGGCTAAACATCAAACAGGTATTTCAGGTTTCCTTCTTAATACCTGAGTTCAGTGTTCACATTCTTACAAACAGAGAAGCTGTTTAGGTTAAATATCAAAAAGGTATTTCAGGCTTATTTTACATATAGCACATAAAAGACACCTCAATGTGCACACTTTTGAAATATATAGATTTTACACCATTCAAGGATGTTGCCCCTGTCAGGGTTAGCCACTCAGTGGTATGAAAATTGGCTGTAGATCCCATGTACAAAAATATGGAAAAGGGTTGTGGATGGATGGATTAGTTACCTCCTATGAACATTCTATTGACATGTGATTTTTAAACTGCCTTTCTGAACTGGAATATGAGCAAAATACAAAATGTAACTCACTGTGATCATTGTGCATCTATAGGAAGGAAGGGATGATCATAATTTAATTTAATAATATATAAATATCAAATGTATAAAACTACAATTCTCTAAGTCTGAGCACTGCTTTGGCCATATGAGAAAATTGTGTGTGTGTGCATGTGTGTGCATGTGTGTGTGCAGGTGTGTGCACGTGTGCGTGCACATATGTGTGCACGTGTGTGTGTGTGTGTGCGTGTGTGTGTGTGTGTGTGTGTGTGTGTGTGTGTGTGTGTGTGTGTGTGTGTACAAGGCATGTCTTCGCGGCATGTATGCATTTGTGTGTTATTAATTCATATCCTCTGTGTATGTGTCTGTTATTAGTTCATCACCTTATGTCATTGGCTGCAACTGCTCCTAGATAGAACTTTGCTTGATTGTAACAAAATCCCTTATCTTTGCAGACAGAAAACCCCTAACTAAAATTTGTTTTATTTATTAATATTTGCTTATAGGTCTATTGCATTGATCTCAGTGGACCATTTGCAGGCACAGCCCAGGCGAATAGGTCCACATAAGAAATGAACAAAACATATTTAGAGATACATGGATAAGCCTGATGATTAAGGTCCAATGACAGACCAACACTACACACCTGTATAGCATGTTCCCAACTTAGGCATTTTTTGAAGCAAAGTAACATGAAAGAAAAATATTAGCACTTATCTGGGACTCAAACATAAGCCGATTTGTATCTCTTGTCAATTTCTAAATGCTCTAAACACATGCTCAAGAAGGCTGTTCTTCTGATGGATTACTGCTCATGTGTCCTGACTGGAATCTTTTTGTAGCACAACTGACCTGCCCATATAATGGCATTTTAATGTTGAAGCATCTATAATTGTTTTTCTGACCATTTAAAACATTTACTTGTTCAAACTTCCTTTCCAAAGCACAACGTGCTCTAACAGCTTTCTTAGAGATACCATTATTACAGACATTTTGAGTACAAGCTTTGCAAAATTCTACAACATTCCTTGAAAAGTATGTAATGCCTGCCTGATCTCTGGTTTTGACAACATTGCTGTTTTTCAGATTTTTCTCTAAATCAGGTCTCATAGATTGAGAAGTTACAATATAATCTATGGGATTCAGTTTGATTTTATCCTTGTTGTAATTTAGTCTGAAACTTTCTGATTCTAGGACTGGCCAACGACAGTGATTTCCCATGATCAGAAAAAACACTGTGGCGGGTGGTCATGGTAGTCTAGTTACAGGATATCGGATCAATCTGGGGAAAGAGCTAATGCTAATTAGCCATGTGATTGCTCCCAGAAATGTCTGCAGATACCAGTTTACGAAAGCTGAGCATTCAGAGAAATAACATGGCTCATTGATTATAATGCCCCTTTGGCATGTAACTAACTAGACATATGCAACAGTTATAATATCCACAATGGTTACTTATCAGGAAAATCCAGGGTATAAACACACTTCAACGCATAAGTGTAGCTAAGTAACTTTTATCTGCACTTTTTAAAGTAATTTGTTTGTGTTGCATTGAGCAATATCTAGCTAGAAGTTGACTGTTTTTTCAGTAGTGCATGTGGTATTTTCAGTTAAGGCTTGTTAAAAACCTGCATAGCCAGTGATAGGTGGGGGTAGTAGTTTCCTTCATTGTTATTCAGTTTCTGTCTTATACAAGTGGTACAGTGAATTATCTTTTGTTTAAACTGTGAGCTTTGGCCAGTTAAGACCTGCATGATATCAACTTCAACGCATAAGTGCAGCTAAGTAACTTTTATCTGCACTTTTTAAAGTAATTTGTTTGTGTTGCATTGAGCAATATCTAGCTAGAAGTTGACTGTTTTTTCAGTAGGTCTCCACCCACCCTCCCTGTTTTTGTCTTGGTGTTAATCTTGGTGGCTTTGAAACTGCCTGCCCCTCTTGTAAATTTGCACTTGGATACTCCTCCTGGGCCCATCTCATTTGCTCACTCAAAAAAAAAAAAAAAATTATCTGCTTTTACTGTATTTGTGTTTCTTCCTACTTTATTTTGCTTTTGCGTCATCTTAAAAGTACTCAATTGTTTCTTACTGGAATTGGTACACCTTGTTTGCTGTAGCATAGACTAGACCCAGGCCTGCTGAATCTAGCTTTGTTTGTATGCTTGTTTGCTTGCTATTTCCCTGAAATGCTAATTCCACCTAAAACACGGCTTTTCAGCGCTTCTGTGGATCCCTAGTGACATCTGCATTGCTTACTGTACTTATTTCCTTGTTTCACTTGAAAGAAAGTTACTGTTTGTCATTTTTGCATTTAAGTTACCTGTAACACATTGCATTTAAGTTACCTGGCACTTGCTCACTAAAGCAATTATATAAGTCAGCACTAAAAAATTAAAGCACTACACCCTCACAAACTCCCCTTGAGTACCTTGTTTCCCATTGGCCCTTTTTTTTTTTCAATTATAAAGGAATTCCCAATACTATTCTAGCATGTCCAAAGGTCAGTTGTCAATCTCCTCTCCGGTCCAGCTTGTGAATCTGGGAATCTTGAGGCAATGTTTTTAAAAAAAACCCCCCCTCTAAAATTACAGGCCTACAGCATATGCCCTATGCTGATCGTCTAAAAAAACTCCAGCTATACTCTGTCGCATATCACCTGCTCAGAGGCAATCTCTGCTTAACATACAAGGCCATGTCAAACCCAGTGCTGTTGGAAATGTTACACTTAAAGAAATCCCAATCCCTCAGAGCCACACACTCCAGGGATCTAAACCTGGTTATCACAATGAACAAAACATGCTGGAAGGATAGGTTCCAGACTCAGGGACTCCCCATACTCTAGAATAGAGTGCCCATACATGTCAAACTGAGCACCTCTTTGGACCTCTTCAAAAGGAACCTTGATGATTGGATGGGAGATAGGAAATTCACCCCGGGGATCATGTCAGTCGCCCTGCTAGACAGGGGACCAGGGAAGTAAATACTCTGGGAAGAAATAGCCAGGGAATTGTTATGGCTATTCTTGTATAGGCCCCAGGGCCAATAGCCTAGTACCAATCTATGAACCTATGAACCTATGGTTCAGGTTATAATATGTCTACATCTGTCTGAGTTAGTGCCCTAAATAACAGATACAATGTCTATATTATAGCATCAAAGTTTCAAAACTTTGAATGCTATAATATCGATATGTTTTTGTCAAAAATTGAAAATAGCGAAGCCACGGAACTTCAAAATCTTACCTAGGGTAAGATTTTGGTTGTCCATTCCATGATTTTGCTATTTACATTACTGTGGTGGGAAAGTTACCGACCGGATTAAGGTTAAGTATGGGATCGGAGGTTACGGACGGGTTAAGGTAAGTGTGAGGAACGGATCGGGGTTAGGTGAGTGGCGAAGTTAGGACATTAGGTTTAGGAAGCGAGTAAGGTGATTGTGTGGTAGTTAGGGGCTTTAGGGTTAGGGAGTGAGTAAGGTGAGTGAATAGGTAGTAGTGTAGGGTTAGAATTATGGGTTTGTTAAGTGTATGTGTGTGGTTTATTTGTTTTGGTGTGGTTGTGTTATGTGTTTGTGTTTTAGAACAGCAAATTTTTTACCTGGGAAACAAATTTGCTGTTCCGTGTGTTCGATATTTTGTGGTTTAGATATTTTAGGTACAATGAAATAGCGTTCGCTATTTATATCATTCGTTAGGGTACTATAAACGCCAGATACATAGTTTTTGTAAAACACTATATTAACTTGAATGAACAGCTAGAAATAATGCATATATTTCTTAGTGCTTGAGGGGCAACATTTTGAGAAATGTCTCCAACTTTCTAAATGCCAAATGAATTGTGGCAGAAAAGTAAAAGCCTGTGAGTATAAAATGGAATTTGTGGGCTACATGCCTACAGCAGATGGCTCATATAAAATAGTTACCACATTAACATTCCTCTTGTCAGCAGGAGCTTGTGGTTCTGTACAGCAATATTGTTGTGATGCAGGAGGACCCTGTGGTTTTGTGCAGAGCTCTTGTTGTGATGCAGCAGGGCCCTGTGTTTCTGTGCAAGGCTCTTGTGATGCAGCAGGACCCTGTGGTTTGTGCAGCACTTTTGTTGTGATGCAGCAGGACGCTGTAGTTCTGTGCAGAGCTCTTGTGATGCTGTAGGACCCTGAGTTTCTGTGCAGTACTCTTGTTGCGATGCAGGAGGACCCTGTGTTTCTGTGCAGAGCTCTTGTTGTGACGCAGCAGGACCCTGCGATTCTGTGCAGCACTTTTGTTGTGATGCAGCAGGACCCTGTGGTTCTGTGCATCACTCTTGTTGTGATGCAGCAAGACCCTTTGGTTCTGTGCAGCACTTTTATTGTGATGCAGCAGGACCCTGTGGTTTGGGCAGAGATCTTGTTGTGATGCAGGAGGACCCTGTGGTTCTCTGCAAGACTCTTATTGTGATGCAGCAGGACACTGTGGTTCTGTGCAGCACTCTTGTTGTGATGCAGCAGAACACTGTGGTTCTGCGCAGAGCTCTTGTTGTGATGCAGCAGGGCCATGTGCTTCTGTGCAATGCTCTTGCACTGCAGCAGGAACCTATGATTTGTGCAGCACTTTTGTTGTGATGCAGCAGGATGCTGTAGTTCTGTGCAGAACTGTCACTGTGATGCAGCAGGACCCTGTGTTTCTGTGCAGCACTCTTGTTGTGATGCAAGAGGACCCTGTGTTTCTGTGCAGAGCTCTTGTTGTGATACAGCAGGTCACTGTGGTTCTGTGCAGCACTTTTGTTGTGATGCAGCAGGACTCTGTGGTTCTATGCAGAGCACTTGCTGTGATGCAGCAGGACCCTGTGGATCTGTGCAGCACTCCTGTTGTGATGCAGGAGGACCTTGTGATTCTGTGCAGCACTCTTGTTGTGATGCAGGAGGATGCTGTAGTTCTGTGCAGAGCTCTTGTTGTGATGCTGTAGGACCCTGAGTTTCTGTGCAGTACTCTTGTTGCGATGCAGGAGGACCCTGTGTTTCTGTGCAGAGCTCTTGTTGTGACGCAGCAGGACCCTGTGATTCTGTGCAGCACTTTTGTTGTGATGCAGCAGGACCCTGTGGTTCTGTGCATCACTCTTGTTGTGATGCAGCAAGACCCTTTGGTTCTGTGCAGCACTTTTATTGTCATGCAGCATGACCCTGTGGTTCCGTGCAGAGATCTTGTTGTGATGCAGGAGGACCCTGTGGTTCTCTGCAAGACTCTTATTGTGATGCAGCAGGACACTGTGGTTCTGTGTAGCACTCTTGTTGTGATGCAGCAGAACACTGTGGTTCTGCGCAGAGCTCTTGTTGTGATGCAGCAGGGCCATGTGTTTCTGTGCAATGCTCTTGCGCTGCAGCAGGAACCTATGATTTGTGCAGCACTTTTGTTGTGATGCAGCAGGATGCTGTAGTTCTGTGCAGAACTGTCACTGTGATGCAGCAGGACCCTGTGTTTCTGTGCAGCACTCTTGTTGTGATGCAAGAGGAGCCTGTGTTTCTGTGCAGAGCTCTTGTTGTGATACAGTAGGTCCCTGTGGTTCTGTGCAGCACTTTTGTTGTGATGCACCAGGACTCTGTGGTTCTATGCAGAGCACTTGCTGTGATGCAGCAGGACCCTGTGGATCTGTGCAGCACTCCTGTTGTGATGCAGGAGGACCTTGTGGTTCTGTGCAGCACTCTTGTTGTGATGCAGGAGGATGCTGTAGTTCTGTGCAGAGCTCTTGTTGTGATGCTGTAGGACCCTGAGTTTCTGTGCAGTACTCTTGTTGCGATGCAGGAGGACCCTGTGTTTCTGTGCAGAGCTCTTGTTGTGACGCAGCAGGACCCTGTGATTCTGTGCAGCACTTTTGTTGTGATGCAGCAGGACCCTGTGGTTCTGTGCATCACTCTTGTTGTGATGCAGCAAGACCCTTTGGTTCTGTGCAGCACTTTTATTGTGATGCAGCAGGACCCTGTGGTTCCGTGCAGAGATCTTGTTGTGATGCAGGAGGACCCTGTGGTTCTCTGCAAGACTCTTATTGTGATGCAGCAGGACACTGTGGTTCTGTGTAGCACTCTTGTTGTGATGCAACAGAACACTGTGGTTCTGCGCAGAGCTCTTGTTGTGATGCAGCAGGGCCATGTGTTTCTGTGCAATGCTCTTGCGCTGCAGCAGGAACCTATGATTTGTGCAGCACTTTTGTTGTGATGCAGCAGGATGCTGTAGTTCTGTGCAGAACTGTCACTGTGATGCAGCAGGACCCTGTGTTTCTGTGCAGCACTCTTGTTGTGATGCAAGAGGAGCCTGTGTTTCTGTGCAGAGCTCTTGTTGTGATACAGCAGGTCCCTGTAGTTCTGTGCAGCACTTTTGTTGTGATGCACCAGGACTCTGTGGTTCTATGCAGAGCACTTGCTATGATGCAGCAGGACCCTGTGGATCTGTGCAGCACTCCTGTTGTGATGCAGGAGGACCTTGTGGTTCTGTGCAGCACTCTTGTTGTGATGCAGGAGGACACTGTGGTTCTGTGTGGAGCTCTTGTTGTGATGCAGCAAGACTCTGTGGTTCTGTGCTGCACTCTGGTTGTGATGCAGCAGGACACTGTGGTTCTGTGCAGCACTCTTGTTGTGATGCAGCAGAACACTGTGGTTCTGCGCAGAGCTCTTGTTGTGATGCAGCAAATCCATGTGTTTCTGTGCAATGCTCTTGCGCTGCAGCAGGAACCTATGATTTGTGCAGCACTTTTGTTGTGATGCAGCAGGATGCTGTAGTTCTGTGCAGAACTGTCACTGTGATGCAGCAGGACCCTGTGTTTCTGTGCAACACTCTTGGTGTGATGCAAGAGGACCCTGTGTTTCTGTGCAGAGCTCTTGTTGTGATACAGCAGGTCCCTGTGGTTCTGTGCAGCACTTTTGTTGTGATGCAGCAGGACTCTGTGGTTCTATGCAGAGCACTTGCTGTGATGCAGCAGGACCCTGTGGATCTGTGCAGCACTCCTGTTGTGATGCAGGAGGACCTTGTGGTTCTGTGCAGCACTCTTGTTGTGATGCAGGAGGACACTGTGGTTCTGTGTGGAGCTCTTGTTGTGATGCAGCAAGACTCTGTGGTTCTGTGCTGCACTCTGGTTGTGATGCTGCAGGACCCTGTGGTTCTGTGCAGCGCTCTTGTTGTGATTCAGCAGGACCCTGTGGGTCTGTGCAGAGCTCTTGTGATGTAGGAAGACCCTGTGGTTCTCTACCGAGCTCTTTTTATGATGCAGCAGGACCCTGTGGTTCTATGAAGAGCTCTTGTTGTGATGCAGCAGGAACATGTGGTCCTCTGCTGAGCTCTTGTTGTGATGCAGCAGGATGCTGTGGTTCTGTTCGGCACTTTTGTTGTGTTGCAGCAGGACACTGTAGTTCTGTGCAGAAATCTTGTTGTGGTGCAGCAGAACCCTGTGGTTCTGTGCAGAACTCTTGTTGTGATGCAGGAGGACCCTGTGGTGTGGTTATGTGCAGCATTCTTGTTGTGATGCAGTAGGACCCTGTGTTTCTGTGCAGCACTCTTGTTGTGATGAAGCAGGACCCTGTGGTTCTGTGCAGCACCATTGTTGTGATGCAGCAGGACCTTGTGGTTCTATGCAGCACTCTTGTTATGATGCAGCAGTACACTGTGGTTTTGTGCAGCACTCTTGTTGTGATGTAGCAGGACCCTGTGGTTCTGTGCAGCACTCTTGTTGTGATGCAGCAGGACCCTGTGGTTCTGTGCAGCACTCTTGTGATGCAGCAGGAACCTGTGGTTCTGTGCAGCACTATTGTTGTGATGCAGCAGGAACCTGTGGTTCTGTGCAGTGCTCTTGTGATGCAGCAGCACCCTGTGTTTCTGTGCAGCACTCTTGTTGTAATGCAGCAGGACCCTGTGGTTCTTTGCAGCACTCTTGTTGTGATGTAGACGGACTCTCTCATTGCTCTTGTTGTGATGATTTAATTATCCTTAGCTCATCTTTTAGTTTACAAAATTAGGCTGAGAAAAACAGATTGGATACATATATTCATGGAGTAAATCAAATATACTGCAATGCAAAAGTGAAAGAAAACTGTAAGTAGGATTCTATTTTTTCTGTAAATTAAAATGTGGGATAGAGATGACTTGGTTGTAACCTAGGTTGTGAGTTGTTTATGTAATCATCTGTGATGTCATTTCTTGCATTCTTACAACAGCAGAAATTGTTTTAAGTTAAACATCAAACAGGTATGTCAGGTTTCTTTCTTAATACCTGAGCTCAGTGTTCACATTCTTGCAAATAGGCGAAAGTGCTTTAGGCTAAACATCAAACAGGTATTTCAGGCTTATTTTACATATAGCACATAAAAGACAGCTCAATGTGCACACTTTTGAAATATATAGATTTTACACCATTCAAGGATGTTACCCCTGTCAGGGTTAGCCACTCAGTGGTATGAAAATTGGCTCTAGATCCCATGTACAAAAATATGGAAAAGGGTTGTGGATGGATGGATTAGTTACCTCCTATGAACATTCTATTGACGCGATTTTTAAACTGCCTTTCTGAACTGGAATATGAGCAAAATACAAAATGTAACTCACTGTGATCATTGTGCATCTATAGGAAGGAAGGGATGAGCATAATTTAATTTAATAATATATAAATATCAAATGTATAAAACTACAATTCTCTAAGTCTGAGCACTTTTATGGCCATATGAGAAAATAGTGTGTGTGTGTGTGCATGTGTGTGCATGTGTGTGTGGAGGTGTGTGCACGTGTGCGTGCACATGTGTGTGCACGTGTTTGTGTGTTTGTGCATGTGTGCATATGTGTGTGTGTGTGTGTGTGTGTGTGTGTGTGTGTGTGTGTGTGTGTGTGTGTGGGCTACAAGAGCTGCCAAGATAAGGGCGTGTATGCATTTGTGTGTTATTAATTCATATCCTCTGTGTATGTGTCTGTTATTAGTTCATCACCTTATGTCATTGGCTGCAACTGCTCCTAGATAGAACTTTGCTTGATTGTAACAAAAGCCCTTATCTTTGCAGACGGAAAACCCCTAACTAAAATTTGTTTTATTTATTAATATTTGCTTATAGGTCTATTGCATTGATCTCAGTGGATCATTTGCAGGCACAGCCTAGGCGAATAGGTCCACATAAGAAATGAACAAAACATATTTACAGATATATGGATAAGTCTGTTGATTAAGGTCCAATGACAGACCAACACTACACACCTGCATAGCATGTTCCCAACTTAGGCATTTTTTGAAGCAAAGTAACATGAAAGAAAAATATTAGCACTTATCTGGGACTCATAAGACCATTTGTATCTCTTGTCAATTTCTAAATGCTCTAAACACATGCTCAATAAGGCTGTTCTTCTGATGGATTACTGCTCATGTGGCCTGACTGGAATCTTTTTGTAGCACAACTGACCTGCCCATATAATGGCATTTTAATGTTGAAGCATCTATAATTGTTTTTCTGACCATTTAAAACATTTACTTGTTCAAACTTCCTTTCCAAAGCACAACGTGCTCTAACAGCTTTCTTAGAGATACCGTTATTACAGACATTTTGAGTACAAGCTTTGCAAAATTCTACAACATTCCTTGAAAAGTCTGTAATGTCTGCCTGATCTCTGGTTTTGACAACATTGCTGTTTTTCAGATTTTTCTCTAAATCAGGTCTCATAGATTGAGAAGTTACAATATAATCTATGGGATTCAGTCTTGTTACTCTGATTTTATCCTTGTTGTAATTTAGTCTGAAACTTTCTGATTCTTGGACTGGCCAACGACAATGATTTCCCATGATCAGAAAAAACACTGTGGCGGGTGGTCCTGGTAGTCTAGTTACAGGATATCGGATCAATCTGGGGAAAGAGCTAATGCTAATTAGCCATGTGATTGCTCTCAGAAATGTCTGCAGATACCAGTTTATGAAAGATGAGCATTCAGAGAAATAACAGGACTCATTGGTTATAATGCCCCTTTGGCATGTAACTAACTAGACATATGCAACAGTTATAATATCCACAATGGTTCCTTATCAGGAAAATCCAGGGTATAAACACACTTCAATGCATAAGTGTAGCTAAGTAACTTTTATCTGCACTTTTTAAAGTAATTTGTTTGTGTTGCATTGAGCAATATCTAGCTAGAAGTTGACTGTTTTTTCAGTAGTGCATGTGGTATTTTCAATTAAGGCTTGTTAAAAACCTGCATAGCCAGTGATAGGTGGGGGTAGTAGTTTCCTTCATTGTTATTCAGTTTCTGTCTTATACAAGTGGTACAGTGAATTATCTTTTGTTTAAACTGTGAGCTTTGGCCAGTTAAGACCTGCATGATATCAACTTCAACGCATAAGTGTAGCTAAGTAACTTTTATCTGCACTTCTAAAGTAATTTGTTTGTGTTGCATTGAGCAATATCTAGCTAGAAGTTGACTGTTTTTTCAGTAGGTCCCCACCCACCCTGTTTTTGTCTTGGTGTTAATCTTGGTGGCTTTGAAAATTTGCACTTGGATGATACTCCTGGGCCCATCTCATTTGCTCACTCAAAAAAAAAAATTATCTGCTTTTACTGCATTTGTGTTTCTTCCTACTTTATTTTGCTTTTGCGTCATCTTAAACGTACTCATTTGTATTTATTACTGCTTGGTGTAACTCACTCTAAGCCTTTTAGTTTAAGCACTTGGGCTTCAGACCAGTTGTTTTACATTAAGAAGGTTTGTTCTTTGCACTGTAGTGGCAGGACAGGTAGCTTACATCCTTCTAAGTTGGGAACTGCTGATTGAGGGCTCAGTGTTTGTTATTCTAAAAGTGTATTAATTCTGGTTGAAGCACTTGGGCTTCAGGCCAGTTATTTTACATTAAGAGGGTTCGTGGTCTGCACTCTTGTGAGAGGAGAGGCTGGACTCTGCCCTTCTGAGCTGTGAATTTCTGGTTAAAGGTTTATAGTGCCTGCATATTTGCGCTGCTTCTTACTAAATTGGTACACCTTGTTTGCTGTAGCATAGACTAGATCCAGGCCTGCTGAATCTAGTTTTGTTTGTATAACTTGAGCACTAATCCAGGCATTCTTTAAAGTATTCAATTGTATTTATTACTGCTTGGTAGTAACTTGATTAAAGTGTAGCTATCATTCAAAGTCTTTTGGATTAAGCACTTGGGCTTAGACCAGTTGTTTCACATTAGGAATGTTTGTGGCCTGCACTGTGGTGGCAGGACAGGTAGCTTACATCCTTCTAAGTTGGGAACTGCTGATTGAGGGCTCAGTGTCTGTTATTTTAAAAGTGTATTAGTTCTGGTTTAAGCACTTGGGCTTCAGGCCAGTTATTTTACATTAAGAAGGTTCGTGGTCTGCACTCTTGTGGGAGGAGAGGCTGGACTCTGCCCTTCTGAGCTGGGAATTTCTGGTTAGAGGCTTATAGTGCCTGCATATTTGAACTGTTTCTTACTAAATTGGTACACCTTGTTTGCTGTAGCATAGACTAGATCCAGGCCTGCTGAATCTAGCTTTGTTTGTATAACTTGAGCACTAATCCAGGCATTCTGTAAAGTATTCAGTTGTATTTATTACTGTTTGCTAGTAACTTGATTAAAGTGTAGCTATCATTCTAAGTCTTTTGGATTAAGCACTTGGACTCAGACCAGTTGTTTTACATTAGGAAGGTTTGTGGCCTGCACTGTGGTGTCAGGACAGGTAGCTTACATCCTTCTAAGTTGGGAACTGCTGATTGAGGGCTCAGTGTCTGTTATTCTAAAAGTGCATTAGTTCTGGTTTAAGCACTTGGGCTTCAGGCCAGTTATTTTACATTAAGAAGGTTCGTGGTCTGCACTCTTGTGGGAGGAGAGGCTGAACTCTGCCCTTCTGAGCTGGGAATTTCTGGTTAAAGGCTTATAGTGCCTGCATATTTGAACTGTTTCTTACTGGAATTGGTACACCTTGTTTGCTGTAGCATAGACTAGACCCAAGCCTGCTGAATCTAGCTTTGTTTGTATGCTTGTTTGCTTGCTATTTCCCTGAAATGCTAATTCCACCTAAAACGTGGCTTTTCAACGCTTCTGTGGATCCCTAGTGACATCTGCATTGCTTACTGTACTTATTTCCTTGTTTCACTTGAAAGAAAGTTACTGTTTGTCA
Organism: Protopterus annectens; assembly: GCF_019279795.1. Taxonomy (NCBI): domain Eukaryota; kingdom Metazoa; phylum Chordata; order Ceratodontiformes; family Protopteridae; genus Protopterus; species Protopterus annectens. The sequence continues at coordinate 933,593,286 of NC_056741.1, read as the reverse complement.
TTTTTGCATTTAAGTTACCTGTAACACATTGCATTTAAGTTACCTGGCACTTGCTCACTAAAGCAATTATATAAGTCAGAACTAAAAAATTAAAGCACTACACCCTCACAAACTCCCCTTGAGTACCGTGTTTCCCATTGGTCCTTTTTTTTTCATTTATAAAGGAATTCCCAATACTATTCTAGCATGTCCAAAGGTCAGTTGTCAATCTCCTCTCCAGTCCAGCTGGTGAATCTGGGAATCTTGAGGCAATGTTACAACTGCCTCATGTACACAGATAACCCTCTCCTCCTCCCAACAAATTCCAACACATGTGAGAGATGCAACCATATAGCCAAATTGGAGGCTAAGCTCTCTCAACTCAGTACTGGTGAAACCTGTCAGGAGGAGAAGGAAATCACACTCACTACAATTCCAGTCTCACATAGACCTACCACGACAGCAAACCAAACACATAAACACACAAAGACATACTCAGAGGCTCTAAATAAAAATCTGCCTAAGCAGCAGAGACCTCCAAAGCAGACACCCAAGCAACCACTACCCCAAAACAAAACACGTGCAACACATAGCTCACAAAGCCAGTGTGCTGAACAGGCACAGCTCTTAAGCCTAAACAACACACCTGATACACTTGTAATAGGTGACTCTATCGCCAGGCACATTGACGTCCCACTCACCAGGCTGAACAAGGAGAAGGTCACGGTGAGCTGCCTGTCGGGTGCTAGGATCTTCCACATAACACAAGCACTCAGGTCACTCCAAGGCAAGTACAAATATGACTCAGTCATTGTCCATGCTGGTATGAATGACCTGAGATGTACCTCCCTGGACTACATGAAAAGAGACATAGAGGAGCTCTCTGAGCATGTGGCCCAGGCCGGTATGACCCTGACCTTGAGTAGCATCTTACCCTCACCAAGAATGATGCCACAATATGAAGACAAGATGATCAATTTCAACAATTGGCTTAAGTATTGGTGTCATTCAAAGGGGATCCAATGCCTGTCAGCCTGGGATGACTTGATCGACAGGCCATGATGCTTCACTAGAGACGGCTTGCACCTGTCACCCCTGGGCTTTCGGATATTGGCAAAGACTCTTGCTATCCCCATAGTGCCTTTTTTAGGCAAGGCTCAAAAGACAAACCCACCTCCATAGGTATCACAAGGGATAAGAAACTAAGAGTAATGCTACTCAGTGCCAGAAGTCTAAACCTCAAGATGCATGCACTCAAAACTCTCCTTAACATGGAGAACATCGACATCTGTGCAGTAACAGAAACCTGGTTCAAAGCTCCCGAGAGCACCCCAGCACTACCAGGTTATACCTCATACCATGCTTTTCGGGCCCAAAACTTGGACCGAACCAGAAAAAGAGGGGGAGTATCAATATTATTCAAAGATACCCACACCTCCAGGTTAGTGGCACAGCACGAAGCATCAGAGACTATCCATGTGCAACTAACAGTGGGTAAAACTGCCTTCCAGTTTATAGCCTGCTACAGACCAACCTCCCAAACTCAAGAACCCCACTCGACCTTCCTGAGAAAACTGGAAAATATGAAGGTCTCTCCAAACACCATTATATTGGGTGACTTCAACTACACAAACATAGACTGGAAGCATTACTCTAGCTCCAACACCCTAGCTCAAAGGTTCCTAGAATTTATAAACTCAAATGTTATGGAACAACTTGTTACCACTCCCACAAGAGGGGAAAACATACTGGACCTGATCATCACCAACATGGGGACTCTATGCTCCAGACCAGAAGTGTATCCCTCACTGGTAAGGTCAGACCATAAACTAATCTCACTGGATATTCACATCCCGACCCCACCCCCTGACCAGAAAACCACAGTGAAAAACTTCTCTAAAGCAAATTTCACACTCCTCAAAACCAAGGTGGAATCCTTCAAAGCCCCCGGGCCTGTGGAAAATACGGCCCAGACTGCAGAATCCTTTATAAACGCATTCTATGAGCACCTTCAGGAATGCATGGATCATGCAATCCCAAATAAAACCAAGACACAATCCTCCAAAGCCAGACGTCCTGTCTGGTGGACCCCAGCCATAAACAAACTATACAATAGAAGGAGGAAGCTACTACATGATAGAGCAAAATCCCAAAAAGGGAAGGCATCTCTGATCAGTGTTAGCAAAAAACTACGGGCACTCATAAAATCGTCTAAGGCCAGCTTTGAGTAGAAAAACTGCACAGGATACTAAGGAAAATCACAAGGCTTTCTTTAGTTATGTTAGGAACCTGGGTGGGAATTCCCAGATATGCTCAGAATTAGTCCAAAATGACAAAAAATACACCGAACCCACAGACATTGCCAACATCCTAGCTGACAGGTTCAGCACAAACTTCTCCCACCCCCCCACCAAAAGGGCAACTATCTATCCCAGCAGAGTGCTGCCCCCCTGACATCTCAGATGCTCAGGTAAGGGCCACCCTTTCCAAAGCAAAAAACACAGCATCAATGGGACCAGACGGTGTCCCGGGCTGTGTCCTACATGAACTCCAAGAAGAGCTAAACCCAAACATAAAACTACTGTTCAATCTCAGCCTTACCACAGGATATGTACCCAAAGAGTGGCGTACAGCAACAGTGGTCCCTCTCCACAAAGGTGGTGCCTCAACGGATCCTGGAAACTATCGCCCCATAAGCCTGACTAGCTTGGTCTGCAAAGCTATGGAAAGGATCATCATGGACCTCATAAAAAAGATATTGGGGACCTACAGACACTGGATCCTACCCAGTTCGGCTTTGTTAAGGGCAGATCCTGCCTCTTAAACCTGGTCAATTTCTTTGAAACAGTCACCAAGGCCATTGACGAGGGGAAGGTGGTCCACACAGCCTACCTGGACCTCGCAAAAGCCTTCGATGCAATACCCCACTCGGGCATTATAGATAAGCTCACCAGCTTAAATATAAACCCCTATGTCACTAGATGGGTTGCAAACTGGCTCAAGGACAGAACCCACATGGTTAGAATTGCTGGAGCCATGTCAGACTCCAAACCAGTTACAAGTGGCGTCCCACAAGGCTCAGTCCTGGGACCTCTCTTGTCCAGTATATATTTCTCAGAGGTACAGGCCAACACGGAAGGACTGTGGCTGACCAAGTTCGCAGATGACTGCAAACTGGGCACCATAATTGACTCTCCAGCCGACACAAGCATCCTACAAAAGGGCCTCATAGAAACAGACAACTGGTGTCAGAGCCATAGCCTCATGCTAAACACCAAAAAGTGTATAGTCATCCCCTTCGGCAAAAACAAAGTGCCTACAAATTACCACATAGATGGTAATCCATTAAGTACGGAAGAAGTAATTAGGGACCTGGGGACCCAAGTTGATAGCAATCTCTCATTCGACAACCAAGTGGCCAAAGTGGTTAGAAAAACATTTTATATAGCCCACCTAATCATGAAGGGGTTCACATCTAGATCAGGGGAGGTCATCGTGCCTCTTTACTCATCCCTCATCAGGCCCATAATTGAGTACAATGCCCCTTTTGGGATATACCTTACCAGACACCTGCAGCAACTGGAAAGACCCCAAAAGTACCTCACCAAGAGGATCAAAGGGCTCAAACAGATGCCATATGCTGCCCAGTTAAAGAAACTCCAGCTCTACTCAGTGGCATACCACCTGCTCAGAGGCGATCTGTGCCTGACGTATAAAGCCATGCCCAACCTGGAATTAATAGACATGCTGCACCTCAGAAAATCCAAATCCCATCGAGCTACGCACTCAAGAGACTTCAACCTCAGCACTGAAATAAATAGGACAAGCTGGAGGGACAAATTCATATCTCAGAGGCACCCTTCACTCTGGAATAAAATCCCAGTCCAGGTTAGGCAGAGTCCCTCATTGACTCTCTTCAAGAGGAATCTTGATGAGTGGATGGGAGATCATAGGTTTACCCCAGGTATCACTTCTGTGTCACTGTTAGACAGAGGCACAGTATACTAACCTCAAAAAAGGGCATAGCAAAATTAATTTAAAATGGGTGGCGAAAGCCAAACACACTCTGGCTAGGCTTATAAATGCCCTAGGGCAGATAGCCTAGTATGAACCTATGAACCTATGAACCTATACCGATAGCCTTAATGCCCTATCTTTATACTATGTCTCCTACAGGTTACTGAGATGTGATCTATGACTGGCATAATAAGATATTCTCGGATCCAGCTCTGATGGACCTTTTGCACATTTGCAAAATGAACAGCATCAGAACCACTAGATCCAAGGATTTAATTTTTGCTTTTTACATAAATAAAACAAGTTGGTGAGAAAGATATGTGTCTCAGAAGAGCCTCATGCTCTGGAACAGGCTCCCCATCCATGTGAAGCAGAGTCTACCCCTAACCGTATTTAAGTGCAACCTTGACTAATGGGTGGTGAATCGTAAATTCATCCTTGGTCTGGCCACAATGTCTCTGTTAGACAGAGCAGACAGTAAATCCAAAAATAATATACTCCCCAACATAAGAAATTTTCTAACTAACATATCCATTCCTTGAAAATTCCCATGATACATAGGGACACAAATAGGATGGATTGCATGGCTGTGCTTATACAGGCCGTGGTGGCCATTAGCATAGTATATATAACTATGAACCTATGAACTACGTTGGAGAGTCAAAGGGGCACATTTTCCATTAAAGAGAAATTATCAACTATGCATTGAAGCCTTTTGTCCTTCTTAATACAGAAATCTGTGCAGACATGCCCCAATCTAAACAACATTCAAGAAAGGTGATAAGACTACAGTTTTACAGTTCTATGCAGACTGTGTTACTAAACTGGAGAAAATCGACTTCTATGCATTGCTGAACAGAAAAGGGCAGGAATATCTTTTGATTTTCAAATGCCTTGGGGAATCTTATCTCAGATTCTGAGGGCAATAGATATATACAGTATTTTTTGGAATGGTTTTATATTGATTCTAATGATTTCCATACGTCTTAGATTAATAAAACATTGTAATCGATTCTTTGACTGTTAGAAGACTAAAACTGAAAGAAAAGCAATACTGGCAAGGTGGAGTTTAAGATTAAACAGTAAAATATTATTGCCTCAAAACAACACCAACATCAGATATTCAGAATAAAATATTCAAATAGCTAATTTCCTTAAACTAATTTCACAGCAATTCACAGTTTGAGAATGCAAACTGCCTGCTGTCTAGTTTTAAAAAATACACCTTAACTAGTAATACTACGAAGTTCAGTAATGTAACATTGCCACCTGGTGTCTCTATGGTAAAATGCATTTGGCATGTCTTAAAAAGTTGCTTGTAAAAGTGGTGCTTAGTTTTCCTGGTTGTTTTTAGCAATATCAGCATGTGTTCATAAAACTGCTCTGAAACATCACATTGGTTTGGAAAAAGAAATGAATTATTGATTTTTTAAACCTTATTAGCACTTGGAACACCTGTGGGAAGCCATATGCTTTTATAAATTTATTTGAAAACATGATTTGCACAATTTGCATCTATTTAGGGAGACATCTAAATATAAGTAATAGACTAATTTAAATGTCATGGTTGGCATAGTTGGTTGTGAAAACATGTGAATGTGGGGATTTCCCAAAAGGTTTTGAAGCTCTTAATTTTTATCTCACATTAATACTTTTGTGACTGAAAATAATTTTCAAGTTAGCCTTGTTCAAACCATTTATAAAAAAATGTCACTGGAGCAACTTTGCATTAATGGTTAAATACTTGAGTTGGCAGTTTCTCGTTGATGGGAAAATATCTTAGAATGACTATTGTCCGAAGTTTCAAACAGTAGTAGATGATTTACAAAAGATAACAAAAAAGAAGAAATTAAGTGGTCACTGAAACAATACAGCTTGTTCTGATAGAAGTTGAGTTAATGTTTTTTGTTCGGCTTTTCCCAGTTAGGGGTCGCCACAGTGGAACTCCGGTCCGCTAATGATTGTCAGTAGATTTTTATGGTGCAGATGTCATGTCTTTCGAATGCTACTTGACCACTGGGAGGATATGTAGATTCCACACAGAAGGCGCTCCAGCCGAGAATTGAACGGGAGAACATCTTGCTGTGAGGCGACAACGCTACCGCTGCACCAGCACGGCTTCGATAATATGATAGCAAAAAGCAGGTTAAAAATTTTAGGAGATTAACGGTATTGTAGTATATATGATAATTTTGCAAACACATTTATTAGCATACCTGTGTATCTAATATTAATAACAATGTTTTATAAATGTGTTACATATTTGATCTCAGACATGAAGGGAATTGCAGATAAACAATTTTACTGTTAGAAAGGAAATACTCAAGTATACGAGAACAGCCCTCTGATATGCCAAAATGTTTTCCAGGGCTTAAAATCAGTCACCGAATCCACCTGTAGAAATCATTGTTCATTTGAATTGTTTATGCAGTAAATGACAGATATAATAAAATGATGTGGGTCAGTTCTCACCCAGGTTGTACAGATTCATCCGAAGGACACAAACAAGAAGAAGCTGAGGAACCTTTACAACAGCAGATAACTTATTTTTAATCAAAATGGTTACAAAATAATATGTGCTCATTCCCTTCTATTAGCAGTGCACATATATTGATTTTCTCTCTTTTTCTGAGAAAAGCATGGGAATCACTTTTAAGATGGGTTATTTGATAATGCGTTATTTGTTTTCACAGAAAATATTGCAAAAGAAATTAAGTAACATGAATGCATTGCCAACATATTAGAAAATAACATGGCTTTCGAGAGCTGTTGATATAAAATGTGCAAAATGTTTATCTTTGCTGGTTTCTGTTTATTTTGTTTCTTTTCACATGACATAATAAAGTTATGAGGAACTATTCAGTCACATTAAGGATGCTATTTAATCTAGAACAAGGATAAAACAATTGCAGTCTGAGCTCCTCAAAGTACAGAAAACAGAATATCAGTCTATGCCACCATATAACCTCAGATGGGTATGATGATGTGGGCAGTATCCTGAAAATAAGTGCATTAATTGTTGCAAGCCTGTTTACATGACAGAAATAACAGAGCATTCTCAGAACTAACTAGCTGGTTGCTCAACAGCTCATGTTAGGAATGAGAATTCAGTACGATTCTATTTAATTCCACTGTTTTCGTGTTCTTTAAACATAAAACAATGATTACTGATCACACGCTGAGAGTGTAGAACTCTAGAAGAAGAGCCCTGAAAAGGCTGGACTCCAAAATAGAGGACTCTTAGAAGATACAACCTGATAGTGAGGTAATCTTAGATACAGAAGATGGTTCGCTAGTGACTGGAGCCTCAATATTTGCAAAGTCAAAGGCATGTACTGGCAAGTGACCTTAAAAGTCACATGAGCTCTGGATATGCAAAGTACTGCCAGAAATTCAGAAAGTGATTGCCACTCTTCAGCAATAGCTGTAGTGGACTGAAGTTGCATTATGATTTCTACCAAATTATTTGGAGAATAAGTATACCAAGTTTATAGCCTCTTAAAAGGTACTTGAAAGTTATGAAGACATCTTAGATCATTTCCAAAATACTTAGCCCATTAAGTGGTTCAATCTAACCTTATTATGCATTAAAAATATCTATTCAACAATAAAACAGTAATTAATCTCACCTGCTTGATCTCTATCAACCTATGCAGACTATCTTGCTGCCAGCCTGAATGCAGGTCTCGCACCAATTGGATTGATCACCACTTGGTTATTGGTATCTTTGCTTCCTAAAAATCAACAGATAAGTGCCCTAAAGGGGAATCTTCCTCTTCTTGCTTAGATTATTTTGCTGTATGTCTTTTAGATGTCAGCTAGGAGGGGAAAGTGTGAGTTCAGTAGGAAAACTCCCTACAAAGACTTTCATACCCAGTGTATCTTCTACCTTGATGTGGAACATGACTACAGCTCCAACTCCATTCATCAACCCTTTATGCCCAAGAGTTTGCAATCCCAATTATCTTTGATCAACATTTTCTTACAGACCCATATTGTGAAGCATTTGGCTCACCCCAAGATAGCAAATTCCATCTTTCCTGAAGTACCTTCATCACACAAAAAAAACTTAAGAGGCCTAGACTTGATAATTAATTTACCCATTCAGATTCCACACATCATCTGAGGTTACAGAGCTCATTGTACATCTGACTCCATCTCTGATGCCCTCCACTATGACCTTGCTGAGGTTGGTATGGGGTCTGAAGGTCATATGACTGTGGAGACTGCATTTACATAGAAGGGGAAACTACAAATCATCATTTTAGAGGGCCAGAAAGCATCCCAGAGAAATTTGTCAGGGAAGATATTCACAAAAAGCTAATTGAGATATGTCAGATCTCTACCCCCCCCCTGTACTTGGTTCAAATGGATGTCACACCAAAGAAAAAGAGTCAGAAGACAAAGCATGTCCTTTCCCCTCCTCCTCTGAAACCTCCTTCCTCACTTTTCTCTTTTTAAAAAAAAAAAAATATATATATATATATATATATATATATATATATATATATATATATATACACACACACACACACATATATATATATATATATATATATATATATATATATATATATATATATATATATATATATATGGATCTACCTGACTACATCGGAGTTTCACAACACCGACAACAACTTCACCGACACCACATAATGACACATCATAACAACAAACAAACCCTATCCCAGACCGTCAACGCCAGCGACTTTTTACTCGCGCACCTAATCTGACCCGTCACTACGCATACTTACAAATCTTTTCCCCATGTCAGTGTTCTCAGCGGTGTTTTCTCCTCTTCTGAGTCGCTGTCGCTGTTGTGAAATATATATATATATATATATATATATATATATATATATAGGCTATATCAATATAAGTTTTATCGAATAGCTTTATGTAGTAAATGGTTTGACACAGGATGATTGTTCTGTTTGTTACATCTAAGAACTTGAGTATTCAGGTTATCATTGAGCAGATTAGGAAATAAAGCTGTCTAAGCTCTAGGATATGATGAGCAATGATTTGTGTGTTTTTTTTGTTGTGTTATTTGTTATTTTTTTGCAGTATAAACAATATAAATATTGGGATTATATTAGTGGTGAATTCTTGCCATGATAGATTTTGATTGACCATGCCTGGCTGCAGTTCTGAATGGAACATATTTTTTTAGGTAATACATGTAGTGGGCTTTCTATTATGAAGGGCATTCTTAATGGGATCTTCTTTTCTGACCTAACTGGGATTACCAAAATTATTGCAAATGAATTTAGAGACAACTTCAACCCTAAAACTTTTATTCAAATCCTAAAATATCAAAGTCCCTTACTCTACCAATGATTGATTAATTAATCCTGTCAAATATGCCCTTATAGATGCACTCCTCAAACTGTTAAGTTTAATGGCTTTCTCGCTAATGAGTGATGCAAAGCAATGATGATTCTCTTCCATAATGGTTGACTTACAACTGACAAAACCAAATGCATTCATCAAAGTTATCAAACAGACATACATTTCCACATATTTTATATACCCCAAATCATGGAAACAATTTTGCAGTTTGTGTATTAAATAAATAATCCAATCACTACTGCAGTTTCCAAAACATCTTATATCATAAACTTTTGGAGATGAGTTATTATATGATCACTTATATTTTTTGGCAGAATATACATTGTAAGACATGTCAATAATATATGCACCTTTGAATTTTAAATTGATTAATTATTAACTAGGGTGTGGATATATGTATAAAAACAGAGGTTTTTTGTTTGATTTTCATGTGCACATGCACTGCAATGTCCACAAGCTGCATCAATCAGTCAACAGATAACTTTATCTGGTGATGTATTATTAGGATTTGTTGCTTGTGGACATTGCAGTGCATGTGCACATGTATCTCAAACTAAGGCATTCACTAGCAGCAACACACCAAAAGTTTATGATATAAGATGTTTTGGAAACTGCAGTAGTGATTGGATTATTTATTTGGCTACTTGCTTCTTTCTGCTCCTGTTTTTATGTTGGACAAATGTCCAGAACCCACAGACATAGAATCAGTGAACATTTAAGTGACATAAGAAACAAAAGGGTTTCCAATGCCCTTTATAAACACACTCTAATACACAAAACTGCAAAATTCACTTTCATTGTTATAGATAAAATTCAAAGAGATACGTCATGTAAAGCTGGATGGCATTCCATACTAAACCACAAGGAGTCATCTTGGATTATCAGGCAAGGAGCTCTATTTAAACTTGGCCTGAATGAGTTAAGTTAATTTTGGTTGGAACCAAATATTGGTTGTTTGTAATTAAGTTTCCATGATTTGGGGTATATAAAATATGTGGAAATGTATGTCTGTTTGATAACTTTGATGCACTGAAGAAGGCTATATTTTGTAGCCGAAACCGGTTTGCTTTTGTGTTTATTGGGTTTGCCACAATAAATTTTACTAATTTTCATTTTCCCCTTGTGCTGGATCTTTTTTGGATTTATGGACTTACAACTGACCCAGGTAATTACAGTCTTGCAGGCCACATCCACAAAGCCATGGACAATATTATAACTCTTTTTATAAAGTTTGATATCACAACTCTTGCGATGGTTTGAATCCCAACAATCTGGATTTGTGAAGAATATTTCTTGTCTGTATAATGTGGCAAATTTCTTCAAAGAGTTTTAGAAGCTATAGATAGTAGCCATGCAGTGCACACTGCATATCTTGATCTGGCTAAGGTCAATGACTCCATTCCCTATGCTGTTATCATAAAAAAATTAGATGCTTTAAAAATCTACCCATATGTGACAAAATCGATAGAAGGTTGCAGCTGACTCATCAGAAAGTATGGAAGTGATCAGTATTGTTCCACAGGGCTCAGTGCTGGGACCTTTCCATTTTGTTTTGTACTTCTCAGATCTCTAAGTAGAGAGCCAAGACCTCTTGCTAACAAAGGCTGCAGATGATTGCAAACTGGGGACTGTTGTTAAGCACCTTATGATACTCAAACCTTCAACAATTAACTTGCCATATTAAATTATTGGTGTAATAAAAATGGATTCAAACTAAAAGTGAAAAGGTGTAGTATCATCACTTTTATGTGGACATTTCTATCTCTTATCATACTGTCTAAACAGCACAACTCATTAAAATGAAAATTTAGTTAAGTACCTAGGTACTTTTGTTGATATCTTACTCTCTTCTGACCATCATGTAACAATGGTTGTGAGAAAATCCTTTTATTTAACCTAGAAAATTGTGAAGTGAATATAGTCAAAGTCTAAAGAAGTAGTCACTCCAATATATGCAGCATCACCCAGGCCAGCTATTGAGGTCAGTGCCTCGTTTTGGGATACATCTCACTAAATATATCAAGCAATTAGAAAGACAAAAAAAGGTTACTATCTAAAGTTATCATAAACCTAAAGTCCTTTGGGTACCAAGTAGGGAGGCTGGAAGCTCTACTTGTTTCATTCAGTGTCTTAAATACTTTTAAAGTTAGATCTCTGTCTCTCCTACTATGCCTTTAGAGACCTAGTTGTCCTGTAGCTTCTATTTCTCTGCAAATCCAATATCGCTAACAATAGTTGAACCAGAGACCTAAATCTTCACCAAAAGATACATAAAACATGATAGATGGATGGGTTTACAGCTTAATACCCCCTTAACCTCTGGAATAAATATGTGCATGTTAAGCAGTGTGACTGACTATCTTCCTTCAAACATAAATTAGATGATGTGGATGGGTATTCACAAATTTAATCTTCAATTGAACAGTATGACCCACCTGAAGAAAGGAGGTGCTGCATGAGGGAGGGTTTTTGCATGGCAAGAATGGTCATGACACTCAGTAGCCTTGGAATATCTATGCATCTGATTTGAATAGGCTTGAAATTCTGAAAAGTTGGTATATCACATGACAAAGTTTAGTCACCAGATTTGCAGGTTATTCTTATTGTGAAGAAGAGAGGCGTTCAATTTATACAAAGTCCAAGAGGGTGTATTAAAGATAAAATATAGTAGGAGGTTCATCTGGATGGAGAGTGGTATAGGCATTGGAGAGTTCAGTATAGCTCACAATATCATTTAGGGCAGTTAGTAAGCTGGTACAATATGGCACACTGATAAGTATAACAGGTTACAATCAAGAACACAATAAATCTTTCAGGCTTGTTATATACAGAGCTGAGTTTATTGGTAGATGTATTGTGCTGAGATTAAGCATAATGTAACCCCTACAGATGGGCAATGGAAGAATTCCTGCAGTGACAGCTGAAGTTTTAAAAGTGTGGATCACTGATTATTTGAGAAGATACAGCAGTCCATATCTTGAATGAGGTTTTCTCACATATGAGTTTTTCTCATATGAGAAGCAATTTGCTCAGACAATATCTGCATTGTAAAGCCATAAACCCATGTATTTGAAAGAAATTGCTACTCAGTGAATGAATCTGCATGGCATAGCCTTCATCTACAAGGTACTAAGGAGCGGCCAACTGTTTCAGATCCATTTTTCCCAGAAGGGAAAGGAAGATTGCAGTCTGTCTGCTAGTACAGTAGGGCAGAGGCATGCACGGATAGAAAAAGAGGGGCTAGGACAAAACAAAACAAAATTATCCACATCTCATTTAAGAAGCAGTAGAACATGGTAGCCCAGATGTAGTATCTTGAGGGAAACCAGTCGATAATGTGCTCCCCTGTAAGTAGCAGATGAACCAGCTGAGACCACAAGTTATTAATCTGAACTGGGATAAGGTTCAGGCAATATAGTCTAAACTATTGTATTAAATGTCCTGTTGAAATCCATTAGACAAATGTCTGCATGTGGAACTATGCCCATCAAAACCAGAACATAGTCAAACAGCTACATCACTTCAGACACTATCAAATAATAAAGAACCGCTCCATGTTGGAAATCAGTTGAAGTAATATTACTATGTGGTGCATAGGTGCAAGTCATGCATGCACATTTTAAAAACAGTTTTGCAAGTGGCGTCAGTACAGAGATGCATCAGTACTTGCTGACAAGACCCTTTGTCATCTGTTGAGAATTAAGTGGAGTGGGCAGTCTTCTACAATAAGAAACATCTTAATATCCACACTGGGAGTCCTGATGGAGAGATGAAAAGTCAGCAAGCAAAGGAGCGTAGTAGTGCTGAAATTAAATTCATCCTCAAGTCTTGGTGAGTACCTTCGTGAGGTAGATCCTGTTTTTCACAAAATCTCACCATGGCGATACTGATATATAGACTGTATTTATATAGCATATATCACGGACAGAAGTAAATCAAAAATGAAAAAAAAGATAACTAGAGGCACAAGACCCAGGATAAAAAAGTGCCCAATCCTGGTAGGTGCACTGCTGCCAGGACTGGAAAAAATGACAATGTAGAATCCTCAAAATGTGGAAATATTCCTACAATGGGGCCAGGCTAGGCTCAGGAGGAGGATGGCCCCCCTGTTGTAGAAGGAAGCAGCAGTCCACAAAAAGGACAAAAATCAATTGTCCAAAAAAGAGCCATAACGATGATACAGTGGACTACTGAGGATAAGAAAGAAATTATACATTGCTATTATTATGCAAGAAGCCCAGAATTTCCGGATATAAGATATACAAAACGATTAAGAGAGAAATTAGAGGAAAGAAAAATACTTTCGCAGGAAAAACTGTCAGAAGCTTCAGATAAAAATTTGCTTTCATTAATATAACAGATTTTTGAAAAACAGTATATAGATCAAGAAATGTTGATCTCTTTGGAAAAAGAAGCCATTGAGGAAGTGGAAAAATATAAACAACAAAACTTAGAGATATTTGAAAAAGCTAAAAAAGAGATATGGACATGGGAAAGAAAGATATATTTGATATGATGCAATATTTATGCAAAGAAGAAAGCATCCAGATATGGAAAATTTCACAAAAAAGATTAATAACACAAAAACATAATGTAGAAAAGACAATTAGTAAAGTAAAGGTTAAACAAATAGAAGCTGAAGTTATGGAGTGCCTGCAAAGTGAAGAATTTAATGTAGAAGGTCTAAGACAGACTACATCACAGTATGCTGGAGTATGTCCCCAGAATAAGGAAAAGCAAGAAGACCAGGAGACATGTGAAGAAGAAATATGGACAGGGGAAAGGAAAAGAGATTTAATATGGTGTAATATGTATGCAAAGGAGAAAGCAAAATTAATTAATACAAAAAGAGCAGCACCAAAGATATTTGAGGAGAAATACAGGCGAAGGAATCTGGATATGGAAACCTTTACAATACAAAAAATAAGAAGACTAAGAGGAAAAGTAGAAAAAGAGGTGAGTAATGGAGAAGTCAAAGAAATAGAAACTGAAGTAATGGAACAGCTACAAAGAGAAGTATTCAGTGTAAAAAATAAAATGCAAAAAGCACCACAACAGGATAGAGCAATGGATATCCAAATTAAGGGGAAACCAGTGGAACAGGAATTAACTGGTCAGGTGCCATATCAAGATATTTTGGAGCCTTCCACAAGAAACCAGTATAAACATTCATTTGAAGCTAGACAGCAAGGAAATAAACAGGAAACTGTGGAAACTCTGATGCAGTCAATGTTGAGGAGTGATAGGCCAGTGAGTTCCCATATAACAGAGCAACAGATGACACAGGATGAAATTGAAGAGAATGTGCCACAGGAAGATGCTATAGAACTTTCTATAGAATGCCCACAGGAAATGGAAAACAAGGGATATACCCTCAGTATGGAAGAAAAGGAGTTAAGAGAAGAGTTGCTTGATTTAATAGACAAAGATAGATATATCAAGATCAATGAGAGAAATAGACTGCAGAAGGTTAATAAAACAAATGAACACAGTAATTGCCACTGTCCATAGAGACCCATGCAATATAACAGAAGTAAACAGAATATATTACTGTGCTGCTAAATTAATAACTGATAAAGTTCTACCACAGGAACATAGGGTAGCGAGGGAAAAGATGGGGCAACAGCGAATACCATCATGGAAATATTGAATAGAGAAAACTATAAAGGGGCTAAGACAAGAAGTGTCATTGTTGAAAGATTATAGAAGAGGGAACAGATCAATGAAAATATTAAGAAATGTAGATGTGATAAAAGCAATGCATGGTATTAGAACAGACCAGGATCTACTATGCACTATTGGAGATAATAAACTGAAAATTACAAAACAGGCGGAAAGACTTAGAAGATACGAAGATAAATATAAGGGAAAAATGCAAAATAAACAAATTATTGATGACCCAAAAAAGTTTTATAGAGAACTGGGAAACAAGGTAAAAGGAGTAGATAGACCGCCAAAAAAAGAGGAAGTAGATACATTTTGGAGCAGTATCTATGTAGATCCTGTGGAACATAACAAAGATGCTAAATGGATAGAAGAAGTAAAAGAGAGAATAAGAAGTTTAAAGGTACAGGATATGAAATAGGATGAAATAACAACTAAAGAGATTGAAATAAAGTTGAGAAAAGCCTCTAAATAGAAAACCCCAGGCCCAGATGCAGTACCTAACTTTTGGCTTAAAGTATTAACTTCTTTGCACGATGATTTAGCCATGAGTAAGAACTATTTATATATGCACCCCAAACACACGCCACATGGTTAACAACAGGAAAAACAATGCTCTTACTTAAGAGTGAACCTGCAAGCTACCCTACAAATTATAGACCAATAACTTGTCTTCCAACAACATACAAACTATACATGGGAATTGACGCTGACAGAGTTTATAGTCATTTAGAAGAAAACTCATTTATGGCAGTAGAACAAAAGGGCAATAAAAGAAAGTCATATGGAACAAAGGATCATTTGTTGTTAAACAAAGTTATAGTGGAGAACTGTAAGAAGGGGGAGAATCTAAGTATGGCATGGACTGACTACAAAAAAGCATGTGATAGTATCCCACATTCATGGATAAAAGAGTGCTTAAAAATGTATAAGATACACCCTACACTGATTGATTACATTACAGTAACCATGAAACAGTGGCAGACCACTTTGCAATTAAGCCATGATAAACGACAGATTATTATCCCAGGGATAAAAATTCAAAGGGGGATATTCCAGTGTGACTCTCTGTCACCCTTGTTATTTTGCCTTGCCATTAACCCATTAAGCTGCTTACTTAGCTAGGCAATGGCTACAATTTGCCTTCTAGAAAACAACAAAGTCTAATGACTTCTCATCTTCTCTTTGTTGATGATTTAAAATTGTATAGCTCATCAGATGAAGAACTGAAAGCACAGCTGCAGGTTGTCAAAACTTTTTCAGATGATATCAGAATGTCATTTGGCCTTAATAAATGTGCAAAAGCAACCTTTAAAAATGGAAAATTGCAGCACCAGGAAAACATCAGTTTGGGACAATAATGTGATATAAAAGAACTTGAGCAAGAGGGGGTGTATAGATACTTGGGAATTGATGAAGGATCAGCAATAAAACATGAACAAATGCAAATAAGGCTTAGTAAGGAGTACTTTAGAAGACTTAAACTAATTCTGAAAACAGCATTGACACCTAGGAACTAGATCCTAGCTATAAATCAATTTGCTCTTCCTGTCCTAACTTATAGTTTTGGAGTGATTGACTGGCCCCAAAAAGTGTTGGATAGATTGGATATCAAAACAAGAAGGATGCTTCATGTTCACCAAATGAGTCATAAAAATCAGTGTATACCAAAATTATATATCCCCCGTTCTGAAGGAGGGATAGGCCTCCTTGAAATTGATTACATGTATAGAGCTGCAATTGTGGGACTCCACACATATCTATTGACCTCACAAGATCCAAATGTGTTGAAAGTTTTGAAACATGAGGAGAATAAATCTAAGATGACATCTCTGCTTAATTTAGTAGAAGCATATCGATGTCAAGCAGGAATGGAAATCAAACCAGAAGTGGAAAAAAAAAACAGGCAGCAACTGAATGTGCTAAAAAAGAAAAGAAAGAATATAAGGTGAAGGATCAGATGAGAAGGCAAGAATTGTGGAAAAAACATATAGTTGCAAGTATAAAAAACTTCTGGAAGAGCCTCATGTTGATCAAGAACGAATGCAGGAAGGGTTAAGGACAGGTGAATTTACATCAAGAAATGAAAGGTTAATATTGGCAGCCCAAGATAGTGGGCTGCGTACACGTTGGTTTACTAAGTCCATTGAACATGTGGGAGAAACAACATATGTAGGTGTTGTGGAACCGAGTTGGAAACAGTTACACACCTTATTGCTGGTTGTGATGCTCTAATGGCAGAGGAACTGTATACTGAAAGGCATAATAATGTGGCAAGATTGTTACACTGGAGATTGTGCAAACATTATGGTATTGAAGTGGCTGAAAAACATTGGAAACATGAGCCACAGAGAATCATAGAAAATGATGAAGTTTACATCACATGGGATCACCCAGTACCAACAGACCAAAAAATAGATGCTAGAAAACTGAACATAATGATCCAAGAAAAGAAGACAAAAGTAGCATTGATCATTGAAATTGCCACACCTAGTGACTGTAGTGTCTTGCGTACAGAGAGACACAAAGTCATAAAATACCTTGATCTGCAGGCAGAAACAAGAGCCATGTGGAAGAAAGATACCCAGACAGTTCCAATAGTAGAAGGAGCAACTGGTCTTATAAAACAGAATTTACAATCATATTTAGATATGTTACCAATTCATGTAACACTGTATGAATTGCAGAAGGAGTCATTGCTGGGCACATTGCAGGTACTGTGAAGAGCACTTTTGGCTAACATCAAAGAGTGAAATAATACTAATTTCATGAACTTTAATCGTACTCTGACTTAGGAATGGGGTTCATTCCCGTGATGGTATTAGAAAGCCAAAAGACTTGGAGAAATAAAAAAAGGGAGTGCAATTTATATGCAACTTCAGGAATCTATATCACATAAGGAATACTTTCAAGATCCATTAATGTATTTTGCAACTTTCATGAAAATTCTATTTTTTTTTGTTAGTATGGGTTAAATGAGAATAAAATGGAGAATTTTGCATTGCAATATGCCTCTGTTAGTGATACATGCCAGAGATTTAAATACTGTTTGCATATAACTTACCTTCCTTATTTTGTAATAATTTGACATAGTGCCTGCTGGTAATAGATGTTTGAATTACAGAAGAGAAGCACAAGTTTTACAAAAGGATACAAAAATTAGAATGTTTAACAAATGACAGAAGAGCAGACAAAAACAGTGAGTAAACTATCTAAATTTCCAAGGCTAATATACCTTTTCCAGCTTTTCCAAATAATTCCCCCAAAGACCAGTCCTCAGAAATGGGTAGATGATAATTTGAGATATATATGGTAGACAGAGAGCCCTACTGTCGAATGTAGTTGCAGTGTGGCCTAAGATGGCTGTCTATGCTTGACACTGAGTTACTGTTTCCTTTAAAGGCAAAATCACATCCTCTGAAAAATTTGAAAACAAAAGCCAAGATGAAGATGGAGAGGACTCCCTCAAACTGGTAGCTTCATCCAATGCACCACATCAACAATATACAACATATTCTAAAGTTACATCATTGTTATGATCACCTATCATGAATGGACATCACCACTGATGATACTGACAGAATGACACACAGGACACTAGTGAAAAGACATACTTACATTTTTTCATATATTTTTCTCCTCTTTTGTTGCAGTCAGGTTTACTTCAACTTTCTTTTAAAAAAAGTACTTGGTTAGGACTAAAAATTTGTGCTAAATTATTTATTTTCTCTCTCTCTCTCTCTCTCTCTCTCTACGTATACATATATAATTATATATATATATATATATATATATATATATATGGCTCTAGGACACTTGACCGAAAGACCAACTGTCCGAATCCAACCCTACCGAACACCATTTACGAAACTGCTTTCACCAAAAAAGCAGTTTCAGTAAATGGAAGGTAAAACACAAACACACACACACACACACACACACACACACACACACACACACACACACACACACACACAAAAACAAAAAAAAAAACACACACACATCATGTTTATGCAGGGTGGCCTTGCCCCCCTGCACCCCCCCCACACCCCCCTACTTTTATATTCTCACTCCGAGATTTCACTACAGTGGGGAAAAGGGAATATTCCCTTATCCCCACTGCAGTCCGATCTCACCCACTACCACTTCCCCCCGATTCCCTGTACTTTTACGAAACTTTCACAAAAGCACTTTTTTCGTTAGTAAGTGCTTTCGTGAAACTGTGCCAGCCCGTTTCACTTTCGGTGAAACAGTCTTTTGGTAGACCGTCCTAGACACATATATATATATATATATATTTATATTTATATATATTTATATGTATATGTATGTAGACAAGTGCTAGTAAATTGCTTCTGTTTTATATTTTTGTGAATTTCTTCACCCAGGATATGTCTGTAAATGGCCTATTTTGACCTGTGTACTACCCTGGTAAACAAACTAACATAAATAAAACTAAAATGTTTTACATTAACCACAAACACCACTGCAGCCCAGGTGTCCCTTCTCAGGAATGCTGCCTGTTAACGAACTTGTTTAGCGTCACGCAGCTTGCAAATGGAAATTGAAAGAATCAAACCCAGAATTACAAAATTAAACTTTTTTACAGTGTGCAACCTTAACTCTCTGAACTGAAATTCCAGCTACCCTCATGGTTAGGATCATGGTTAAAACGGGACAAAAAATGAGAAGGACCACTTCACGTAATGATTGAATTAGGTTAAATTAAAAGACAGTGTTTATGTCATAAAAATATTGGGAAGGTGTTTTTCTCTTTATTTATTTAATTTGCAAAAAAGGGAAAGATTAAGTAGGAGTTGTTCTCCAAATCAGGTGAAAGGGTCCTAAAGAATATCATGTGACAAGAGTCCTTCACTTGTTCATTCTAGATGTATGAGAACAGTGACCAGATTTCCTTGCAGCACTTTAGTTTAGCAATAAAACCCCCTACCTCGAAACAAAAGCTGTGACTACAGCTTTGGCTAGCAAATACTCTACTGACATCAATTACAGATGTTGTTTTTCTGTGTTACATATTCTTATCATTAAGTGCTATTCTTGTCTGAATGTAAGTTGCATATATTCTGATAGCAACAGCAGCACTTTAAGTGAAGAATTTGTAATTCAGTTTGGTAGCCAGTAGTTGTAGTGGTACTCAGTTTGGGTTACCAAACTCATTTCTCTGAATAATGTTGGATTAACAATCAGTATGCAGACTGGTTTGTTCAGTCAGCATGTAAATTTTAGAATATTTATGATTTTGTATTATATAATATACTTGAAGCTGTAACGACAGTCAAAGGACTCTAGTATCAGTAACTTTTCATAAATTATTATACACATGAATGAATTTAGAAATACATATATTTGTTTGGTTCAATTAACAATGACTATCAATTTTGAAGATATAAAACAACATACCAGCTTCAATGGCAATAGTTTTGTTATTACAGATGCATTTCTGAACAACACAACATTGCTGGAATAGGAATACTCACGCACCATTAGTAGCAGAATATAATTTATCTTTCTTGTCATTTTGGCTTGGACCTAAAGACAAAAGAAACAATCTTTTACATTGGGTTTCAGTAACAGGAATATAATAATCTGATACAGATTCTGACTGTAAAAGGGAAAAGTAGCAAGACATCTGTATAATTACACTGAATAATAGGCAAACGTATAAAGTCACAACTATGATCCAGATCACCAGGCTGATAAAAAAGCAGTAGTTTAATAAAATGCAGTAGGTTAGCTCTTTCAGGTTTAAAAAACCCTTCTTCAGACATCATACAAAAATTATGAACACCTTTTAAAATATATGATACCCAATCAAAAACTCAATATAATGCCCTCCTCTTTTTTAAAAAAGGCTTAATAGGAATGACACCATTCAAACCAGGTGCTCTACCTAGATTAATTATCCATTTGGTTTCATTACATTCTGTTATAGTTCTCAAATCACCCCCCTCCTAGTTAGAGGAATAACCTGCAGAACCATAAATGAAAATATATACCCAGGATACTGCTTTACATGCTGATACAAAGCATTATGTATATCAGCTGTACGTATAGCTGACATATGTTGTAACGGGATCCGTACTGAATCCTGAAGGAATTTTTAAGTGAAACAAAAATGGCCAGGCATACTTACACAAAAGTGCTTTTCACTGAAGAAGCACTTTTGCGGAAGTATGCCTGCAGCTAGAGGGAGTTGTGGGGGAGTGACTGTTGAGGAGACCATACTATGGTGCGGATAAGGGAAAACTTCCCTTCTCCTCACTGTAGTGCAATCTCGGAGTGGGAATATTAAAGTAGGGGGTGGGGGTGCAGGGGGGCTTGTCCCCTGCATAAACATTAATTTACTGTTTTTTCTTTTTTTTTTTTGAACACCCTTTAGCGAAAGCGCTTTTTCGGTGAAAAGTGCTTTTGCTAAAGTGTGTTCCGTGATAGTGGATTCGGACTGTTGAACTTTCGTTCAGCAGTCCTAGATCCATTGTAACACCCTGTCTTTCAATCTATAATTCGTTTTACCAACATAAAATGAACAACATTGCATACAGTCAGCCAAATATATAATATTACTGGTCAAACAGTCAGCATATTGTTTCAGTGAATAACTATTTCCTGACAGTGGCTGGATAAATACATTATTGTGTCTAATATGTTGGCAAGCTTTGCAATGTCTACAGGTGAATGTCCCTTGTCATCCCCTGACAGGTTTCCTGACCCCCTGTTGATCAGTACATCGCAAGTCCTTTAAATTCTTACTACGTTTAAAACAAAATGTGGGTTCCTGAGTTATTAATCCCTTCACTCTGTCATCCATTAACAATATTTTCCAATTTTGGTGAATGATGTCACATATGCCTCCCACATTATTACTGTATTTTAAAGTGACTCGTAAGGGCTGCCTTCTTATATCTACCTCCCTATTATACACTTGTACATTTCCAGAAAACCAGAGTTTTGCTTTACTCAACCTCTCTTCTCTAGTTTTATTAAATGCCTGCTGTATCGTATTTTGCTTGCATCCCCCTGCTTTTAAATTCACCATCAATTCTGCAGATTTCTGTCTGTACATCTCATCATTGGTACATTACCTAGATGTTCGAAAAAATTGCCCTTGGACAATGTTGTTAAATGTGTATCTAGGGTGCATGTTATCATAAGCTAGGAGACTGCTTTTCTAACAGTCCTTCCTATATAACACAATCTCAATCCATTTTCTGTGTTTTTTATCACTCAAACATCTAAAAAATCTATGGTTGCATCACGGAATGAAATACTAGACCTAAAAAAATCAGTGGTGCTTTCCAAGTAGGTAACAAACTCATAAAGTTGTTCCTGTGTCCATGTCCAATGCAGGAAGACATCATCCACAAAACGAACGTAATAACTCAGGTACCCCCTCCATAAATGCCTTGCCTTGAATATTGCTTGATCCTCAAATATGCCAACACTATGTTATATAAAGTAGAGAAGACAGGTTCATAGGTTCATAGGATTGTATGTGGTTGAGTAAAGCAAAACCCTGGTAAGAATTTCACAATACAATCAACATTGCAAATTGTCACTGCTGAAGCTCAGGAAGAAAGTAGGTGAGTTTAGTCGAGTGATCACAGTAGACAGCTTCTTTGTGCAGTCCTTAAAGTAGGCTCCTATGACTAAAAGGTTCTTTACATACAAATGCAAGTCTTACAGTTTGTACATTCTGTCTGATTTTCTTGCAACAAGCATTAACGTTACTTTGAGCATGCAATAATTCAAATATAGACAGCGCATACATAAGATACTCTGGCAATTGAAAACGTTTGTCTTGTCCCATTATACATGTTTGAAAGTAATCTAATGGGTTGATTGCAACAGTTTGAGGTTCATTAAGTCCATTGGCATCGTATGGAAAAAGGTAGAACCATCCCATTTCCTCAACTTTTAGCTCACACAATATATTGATCAATGGAGCATTTTTTCGGTGGATTTCATTTAATCCATCCTTATTAGAGTAAGCTGTATTCACAATATCATTCAGTTGTGGCTGCTGTTGATCAACTGGCAGCATAAGGCTGTAGAACATAGATGTGTGATTTTGTGCCACATCTTTTTCTTGATTCACAGAGTTATCAGCATGTCCAGTGACTTCAACCTGGACACGGTCTAATGGAAACTGTCCTGATTGGCCCATATTATGTCACAGCATTTTCACAAACTGATTAATGATTTTAAACACAGTTATAGAAGCATCACCCTTGCCTGCAGCAGATGTAGTTCCAGTCCTGCATGGCTGTCTAACAGATGCAATAGATGGTTTTCATTAATCATTTGTTTCAGTACTAATCTCACAAAGCATCATGAGTCAGCAACATACCTCCAAACCGTACCAAATTACTCCATTTTTTCTGAGTTTTCGGGTCCAAATAATGGGGTGGCATGATTTCCAAGTGCCCCCCCCCAATTTTCAAATTCCCAGCACATATTTTGAAATATAAATGGCCTGCCAGGCTGTCGGAGTTGAGCTGAAGCTCATCGTGCTTTCCAGCTGCAGCAAGGTTCCTTAGTAAGAATACAGAAAAAGCCACATTTTCATTTGAATATGTTACAGGGCCATTTTCATGAATATGCTGCTGGAAGAAGCTGCCATTTTCACTATGGAAGAGATGCAAGGCTGGAGCTCTATGTCATGAGAGAAGGTAGGAAGAGCAGTGTGTGTGTGATGCCCCAAGTGAATATACCTGGTGACTAGAGGAGGTACTCAGGCTCAAACCTTGCACCTGGGGTACAGATAACAAGAAAGTAAAGGCCCTACCCACCACCCCTTTTGAAAACTTTACAGATTTATGCCTCATATTTTACTTCTGTTCCTCATACAATCTGTGGTTTTCTGGTCTGGATTTCAGTGGAGGATTGAATTCACTAAGTAATGACAAGCATTTGAATTTCAGACTTCATATTCTTCAGAAAATAAATGGTAACACAAAACCTTTTATTCCAGGAATTTTTTAAGTTTATAAGAACAGTATTTGAAATTTGTCCCTATTTTTGGGGCTGTGTTCCTCCATTATTGGCTTTGTCCAGGTTTTTTGTGCTAAGAGGTTGAGAGCTATGATGAAAAGTGAGAACTGAATTCTGTATTCCCTTGTTATTGGCTTTGTCCAGTTTTTTTGTGCTAAGAGGTTAAGAGCTATGGTAACAAGTGAGAAATGAATTCTGTATGTCCCCATTGAGCCAGGTAATGGGACATTGGAATGGCTGCAGGGGGTCTCTGGTGCCATATTTTGGTTGTCTGTTCTTCAGTTTGTGCTTGAAAGTTGGTATCCCACAATCCCATTGGAGTGGGTGGTGTTACGTAATTATGTATGCAAATTGTATGTTAATCGGAGTACAGATTTGTACCTATTTTTCATAGGTCTTGTACAGATTTTTGATGGTTCCAGGTTGAGAGGTGTGGTCGGTGATAATGCCACAATCATAGAGAGCAAAGAAAGAGATCAGGATTTGCATTAAGAAACTACATGTGTTCCAGAGAAGTCTCTGAAAATTGTGGTTCATCGTCAAAATCCAAATGGAACGTTTTTCCAGTCACTTGGTTACTTGACTGTTCATTGTTTGGGAAGTCCGACTTGAGTATCTCTTTAACTAGCTAAAACCATGGCTCATCACCAACAATTGCTTTGTAATAGTGATTTCCCACAAGAAGAACTTCTGTTACAGTATTCACGAGGTAATACAATTTTTGCTTTAAGTGCAGCAGCTATGCACATAGCAACACATTGACTGGCCAGCTGTGTGAGTTCTAACTAGAGCTTATGGTAATTAAACCCACAGGGAATGAAAACTTTCTGCAGTTCTGGGAAGATGAGCACTACTAGATTGAACATTAAACTATTTCTAGCCTCCTGGTGTTTTTTATTACACGAGCAGTCAGCCATCTTTGTCTTTAGTCTATTGGAAGGCTGAAAGTTGAAATGTTCTCAAGTGAAAACCAAACAAAGCATTTGGACTCTATTTTGCATCCAGTGAAGTAAATTTAAACTACTACCCTTGTCTTGCCATTTAAATCAGTTTTGTTTCACACCCACCCACCCTTTCCATGTTCAGCTTTTGAAACTGATAGGTTTTGAGCTGCCCATCCCTACCATCTATTTTCTTTGAAAGTTTCTGTTAGTCTCATGTTCTGCAGAACTGGCCATGGAATCTTCTACCAGTCTCATCATGTGTGCTACTCTTACTAGGCATTAACATGAAACTGGAAAGGCCATTGCCTTAGACTTTTAAAGCTTGACTTAGCCTCTGTTTCATATATTATCTGTCTCTTACTGCATAATTAAGCTATTTTGTTCACCTTCATTTTAACACATTTATTTCTGCAACAACTTGTTCTACGACCTTAGTGTTTTAGCTGAATTTGCAGCTGTGGGCAAATTGTTTATTCCTGCAAGATGTGAACATCATTTACACAGGTACTGAAGTTTTAGCTCTATAAGTAGAATTATTTGTAAGTTAACTGTTTACATTTTATGTCAATCTGAGACTTTAATCTCACAGTTTCATTTGCAACTGTGAAAGTATTGTGAAGTACTACAGGATCTGTGCCTCTTGTCATGTATTTCTGCATTTTTCAATAAGCAGTAATACTGGGAAATCTCTGCCCAATCCATTACCTTAGACTGCAGTTTAGGGTCACCACCTATGTGATGCATTTGCAAGCTTCAAATTCCTACCAAACCCAGTAAACTCCATTGAATACACAGAAACATACATATACCACCACACTATAGCAGCATGTAAACAGCGGTATAGATGCAGTTGTACTCTATAGGAACAAATGCAGGGCAAACCCCAGAAACAAACTCACATAGTGGCACCATAATACAAACAAGTTTTAAAATGAAAGGAAGACAATTATGACCAAAGGTAAGAACAGTATCTTAGAGAATGATAGGGCTCTCGTCACTGAAATAAGAAAGCAACTTAGGATCTTAATAAAATAGACCTAAGCTAAATAGCCACAGCCAAAGATAATCATAAGACTTGTTTAGTTATGTTTGTAATCTCAGAAACGAGATGCAGCAATGTGCTGAGCTGATTGTGAATGATATTATCTGCACTGAGGCTGAAGATAGAGCAAACCTACTCACTGATAAATTCAGATAAACTTTAACCCTCTCTCCCTTCTGTCTACCCAACAAGAAATACCTGAAACTGACTCATCTCCAGCTATCACACAATAATAAGTCATAAAATCACTATTAAAAGCTAAAACTACTGTATCAGTGGGTCCTGACAATATCTCTGCTTGCATTTCATATAGCGTGAAGCATGATTTAGCCATGCCCCTAACATTATTGTTCAGCCTCAGCCACCACATGTTTTCTAGCAAGCAAATGGAGAAAAGTTACATTTATTCCCCTGCATAAAAGTGTTTCTCCTATAGACCCAGGCAATGATAGCCTCATAAGTCTGGACAACTTCATATGCAAAGCCATGGAGCTAATTGATAAGGAAATAGGAAGTCTCCAAAACACTTGACCCATCTCAGTTTGGATTCAATAAGGTAAGGTTATACTTTGTCTGGTGAACTTTTTTGAAAAGGTCAGGAATGCAGTGCATGAAGCTAAAATGGCAAACACCACATAACTCAAACTGTCCAAGGCTTTTGACACAATCCCTCACTCAGACATAGTAGAAAAGGTTAATAAACTAGGAATTCATCCCTCTATCACTGTCTGACTGCCAACAGGTACACAGATAGGGCACAGGAGATCAAAATATGGGAACAAAGAGATAGATCACCACTGGAGTACCCCACTGTTTAGCACTGGGACCTCTCCTGTTTGGCATTTACTTCTCTAAAATAAAAGTTAATATCAATGGGCTCTGGCTGATTAGTTTGCAGATGACTGCAAGCTGACACAGTCATGAAATCCCCAAATGACTTAACCATCCTGCAGGAAAGTTTGCCCCAAACAAATGACTGGTGCCAGTATCGTGGACTGAAACTAAATGCCAAAAACTGCATTATCATCTAATTTGCAAAGCTTTCTACTACAGGGAAATACCACATTGATAATATGCTCCTAAGAGCTTACCAATTTTTCAAAATTTGGGAACTTATGTGTGCAGTAACCTAACATTTGACCAACATGTATCCATTGTCACAAGAAAGTCCTTCTGTATTGCACAGTTTATAAACAGGGGGACTGTATCTAGATCTAGGAGTATCATTGTCCTCCTTTACTCAGCCCTCAGTAGGCCAATCTTTGAGTATTTTGTCCCATTTGTCATGCATCTGTCCAGAAACGTGAAACAGCTAGAATGCCCACAGAGGTACTTTACTAAAATGATGCAATGCCTAAACAATATGCCCTACATAGACTGACTCAAAGCCCTGTTACTATGCTCGGTATCCTACAGACTGCTAAGAGGTGACCAGTGTCTTGCATACAAAGAATCCTCCAACCCAATGCTGATGAACTTACTGCACATCAGAAGTCAAATGCCATCAGAAATACTTGATGCAGGGATCTAAACCTCTTCAACAAAGCTCATCCCTGTTCATATCAATGTGCAACTTGGGTCTACAGGCAGGTAATAGCAAATTTACCCAAGGATTGCTCCCTGTATTACTAATGGGCAGAGACAGCTTCTAAATGCTTTATTCCATGATTGGGTTCTCTTAAATTATCCATGGTATCATCCCAGTTATTCTCACTAGGGTTAATATATAATTATTGATCACGGGATGGAAAAGACAGATCTAAAACCAAATGGGATAGATGAATTCCAGCACCAAAAGGAATACTGGCTAGGCTAGTACTTACCTATGAATATATAAACCTATAAGACTGCAACAGGTGTATCAACAAAATGGCACAAAGACTGTTAACATAGGATGGTGTGCATTACTGAGGTAAATCACCATCACTTATCATTCATATTTACATTCATATTTCAAAAATGACAGAGATACATGCTATTGAGGGCATGGGATAAAATGTCATGATGGGGGGGAGCACATTGATGTGTAATACACTGTACTGAAGCTATGGTTAATTGTTTGCTAGGAACTGTGAGACTGTAATATTTTCAAAGCTGCATTAATACTTCCAGAACCAATTAACATTCACACTATTACATGGATCAGTTGAAGACCTCGGTGATGTTGAAGAAAACTTTCGTTGATATTTTCACTGTAAGTTGTACATCTTGAGAGACATTCAATGTTATGTGTATTGTTAATTATACAAATGAGCATAACTTTAATTTTCATATTTTCGTAAATAAATCAACAAATAACCAAATACAAAAGAATTTCTTGTTGTCATTACAAAGTTCAAGACTTGCTGAAAAATGTGTTCTGAAGCTGTATGTCAAGGCTTTACCGTTAAGATATGAAACATTTATGAAACTTTATATAAAAAATATAATTATGGGTTTGTCTGTATAATTATATTACTGGAAAAATAATATGAATCTGCTGCCTGTTATTACAGTAAAGGATCATAGGATCATAGGGGTTTACTAGGCTATTGCCCCGGAGGTCATTTCAAGCCTAGCCATTTCATCCCAATGTAATACCATAGAAAAACTAGTCAATACCTAGAGTTGCATTTAGTGATGACTGCCCATGCCCAGGAGGGTTGTGGGCATTATCCCTGGTAAGCATTTACAGTGTCCCAGCCACTCGTCCAGGTTCCTCTTAACCAGTGTCATAGAGGTGCTCTGTTTCACCTGAACTGGCAGCCTGTTCCATAAATGTGGCAGTCACTAGGAGACAAATCTGTCCCTCCAACATGTCCTATTTATTGATTTGTAAAGGAGACTTTTTATTGATAATATTACTACTTGCACCTTTTTAATACAGTTCATAAGATATTGACATTTGTATGGCTTATGTTTTATTTAGCACTGAAAATGTCATGGAATGCAAGGATGTATGCAGGCTGCTAGAGGTGTGACATTTCACAGCTCAGAAGCATCAATTGCTTACTAATTAGCTACATATTAAATATTTAGTCCATATTGCTAAATGTTATAGCATTATTAGACTCTCTCCATATTGGTAACTTGAGCATTAAAATTATAATTTACTAAAACATGTTTTTAATACATATTCAAGTTTCAAAATACTCAATGCCCTGAGATTCTAACATTCATGGCAAATCATGTAGGAAAATGTGTGGCCATGACATACTCTTTCAGGTGGGTTCATATTAGCTTGTCGAACACTCAAACACACTTTGATCGGCAGTTAATATATGAAACTACAAAAGATTGAATGGCCAGAACAGTGATTTTTTTTTCTCCAAAAAATCGCTGTTCCCAAAAAAAAAAAAATCCACAAACAAAATATTTTTTTCTCTGGGAAAAAAATCACTGTTCCGGCCATTCGATGTTTTGCGGTTTCGTCTATTAGCTGTCAATCAAAGAACGTTCGCTCTTTTGAATATTCGACAAGTTAATAGGAACCCTTTCAGGTCAGGTTTGTGCCATGTAGCCCACTCATAGCTTATTGTCTTTAGCACCCCTTAGCCCTGCTGAACATTTGGACATATACTCAACAGCCATTCACTTCTGAGTTAAGCACAGCAAAGGAAGAGTTTTAAAAGAAAACTCACAGATCTGAGTAGTAAAACAGTTCCTTAATGGCTGGTTTAAATAATAAACATTATAATGCATTCACTATCCCATCTGCTTTAAAAAGACTCAACCATTCCATAGTTGTAAAGCCCTAAGGTTGGCATTGTATGAAGAAATGAATACTCTTTCTCCTTACCTTTATGAATTTCACTGGGTTTTGTAGTTTCCATAAGTTTGGTTGGTGTCTGCAAACTAGTTGATTCTGAAAGACAAGCGATACTTCTGTCTTAAATTAAATCTGTACTTTAGCATTAATCTCATGTATCTTAATGGCAGATCACAGATAAAGCGGATGCTAAAAACATGTTACATGTGTAGCGTAGACTGAATACATATGTTTTGTTTATCTACACTGTTGCTTTATGAAGCGTAGGTGCACAATCTTGGAGCACCATCATCAGTTTGTGTACACCCTTTTCTTATTAATATTCCCAGTGAAGTCCTGGAAATTCTCCATATCTGTGCTCCTTATTACAATAAGTAAATGTTCATGCATTGGACAGAAGCAAATACCTCAAAACAACCCATGGAATTCAAAAAATTAGATATTCAGAGGACAATGTTAATCAGCGCACATTCTTGTTAAAAAATATAAAAAAGTAAAAAATATATATATAGAAGTCAATCCAGCATGGGAATGAAATGCATTCATACCAGAATAAAAAAAAATAATACAGAAAATTCATAATAAGTAAAGCAGCAATATAGCTAGCTTAATGGAAAATGGAATTGCAGGCAAAGCATACCTGATTTTTTCTAAACTAATAAAGATAAGTCAACTCTAATATATAAAAAAAATCAATAAATGAACCAGCAATCAAAATAACCGGCAAGTCTCAAGACCGTTTGACCGTTTATTGAGTTGTAGATAAATGACAAAAAATGACTTAGCACTTTCACCCATTAACTTCACTGGGCATCCTCAGAGTAAAGCATAATTCCCACTTCATCCGTTTAATACAAGTGCAGCACCACCCCCCCTAATTAATGTCCAGTCAGATTATTCAATACATTAAATATTTAAATACTTAAATACTTAAAACAGTACATAACACACTAACAATATAATATACTTCTAAAAATATTAATATAAACATACATACATTATATAACCATACAGTTATTAAAAACTTTTAAATTAAATAAAATGAGATCTATGTTTTAGAATACTAGAAATGGAAATGTATTCATTAATTCCCTGGGGGTTAGAGACATCCAATCTCAATTGCCATAAACATTCTTTTGCTTCCAATAAAATCTTATAGTCACGCCCCTTATCATTTTGAGGAACTCGATCAATCACAAAAAATAAAATTCTTTTGAAATTCTGACACTTTAGACTATCCCCGGGATTCAAGAAGCTCGGCGCAAGGACAGTTTTAGCCTTGCGCCAAGCGTCCTCACTACAGATGGTGCAGCAGCGCTGTATGAATATGATTGAGGGCGTGCCGCCGCACCCTCGACGTGCACAGGAAATGTGTGCGAGTGCATGGGGCATGTACAAGTGCTCTACGGAGGCGTAAACATGCCCCGACAGTTGCAAAACCTACTATGCCTACTAGTAGAGCCCGCCTCTAATAGTAAATCAGTAATTCAGTGTCCGTGGATACCGAAATGTATGCTAAGCATACAAGAATGTCCATGAACAGCAAAATAAAATCGAAGTAGTAAACACACAAGCACGTAGTGGAATGTTGAGCCATGTCCCTAGAACTTTCACAATTAGATTCCCTGTGTCCCTATTATACATTTGAAATGCTGCAATATCGAAGGTGTAAGCAAAGTGCAGCATGTTTGCACATCGCTGCCCTCCGTCGAGCGTAGCTTATACATAAAATTCATTCAACTAGAGAAAAACATGCGGAATCAATGTAAATGTCAACTGTGTAGTGATTAGAGCATCCACCAAACGAACAGGCATTCACGGTTCGAGCCCAACAATAGCACATATCATTTTCCATGTGGAATGAATGTTGTTTTGCTGTAAAACCAACATAAGAGTATCGCATGAGATATTTAACCTAAATATCATTCAAGCAAAGTGGCACTGTCATAATGAATAAGGCACTAGTAAGCAGGTGTAAGCACAAATAAGCAGCAGTAAACACATATAAGTACCAGTAAACAAGTCTGAGTGCGCTTGCGCGGGTTTAAGCAGTGCCCAGCACAGGAAATGAATATAAGTATGTACAGAGATATAATATATATATATATATATATATATATATATATATACACATATATAAATATATATATATATATATATTTGTGTGTGTGCATATATATATATATATATATATATATATATATATATATATATATATATATATATATATATATATATATATATATATATATATATATATATATATTTATGAAGAAAGAATGACGTAACAATAAAGCATACAAAAGGAATGAGAAGGGAATCAACAGCAACCCCAGTATTATATAGCGCTGTCACCGTATGTCATATCAAGGTGGGCAGGAGTGAGCAAAGCACTGCTACTCACACCTTGATATGACATACGGTGACAGTGTATGTCATATCAAGGTGGGAAGGAGTGAGCAAAGCACTGCTACTCACACCACAGGCAGGATATTACCAGTGGGAGTAACATTGTTGATCTACTAAGTCTACTTTACACACAGAGGGTAGTCCCTGGTGGGACTACCCAAAAATTGATAGGCTATTTGGCCATCCGACCATTACACAAGCAAGGGCAGGTATGTTCAAGCAATAAATGGTGGGAGAGCCTGAGAATACATGGGTTGGGACAACATATGTGTAGGGCCCCTAATGCTTGGGAGAGGGCAATGTGTGGAGGTGTGTCATTGCTGCGATAACAACTGGACAATGGATGGTATGCATGTATGTTGAACTCGGGTGGGGTGGAGGAACCATGGGTATGAAATTATGGAGCCAGGCGTGTCAGGGTTGGATGGGCTGGTTCTAATCGGACCGCCCCGTGGAGGTCAGTGAGTTTGTTATAAGTATATATGCATACACACATGCAGACATCAATATGTAGAAGTATATTCTCTGTAACACATTCATTCCATTTGCAGACATAAATAACATGAATGTGCCCTTACAAACCTTGACAGTAGATAGAATAATATGTTTCAATAAAATGTATTTTGAAATGTCTAGCTTTAAGAAGGTGAGTCATTTTTGGTTGTAGCATGAAAATTAAAATTAAAATAAAAAATAAAAAATAAAAAATAAATAATAAATAAATAAAAAATAAGATTTAAATATAAATATAAATATACCAGATACCACATAATTGTAGACAACATAAGATATATTTATTTACAGTTATAATTGAGTTCTAAGGTGGTTATTATTTGTTGTGTATTTTGCGAAAAAGGAAATTCCATCTTTCATGGTTAACATCTAAAGGGGTTTATTTTATTAAGGCTTTCTATATATATCTTTTATAATAGATTATGGAAATAGCTCAAGAATAATCTGTGCGCTCACAAAGCCAATAAAAAACAGTTTTTAATTTTGTTATTTAAGTTTGTAAATATGTTTATTTTTTCATTGTTGAGTAATTATAGGGAATTCATAGGATATGATGTCACGCATACATATATCCTATATTAGTAAGGGTATATCTCTAGTGGTTTTGAATAATCATTTTCCATTCTTATTTCTATAATAATGGATTGTAAATTTTAATCATCATTTTAATATTATATATATTTATTATTTAATACGAGTGGTATATTTATTGTGTTATATTATGCAATCACTAATTTTAGAGTAGTTTATTTAATAGGACTCAATATAATACTTAGGTTTTGTGTTGCAATGAGTCCTTGTTGTTTTAGCAGTGCTTCATGTGGTACAAACTGGTTTATAATGTGTGTCTCTTTAATGATAAGTTTATGAGACACTATTTGAATTTAATTGAATAATTGTTTTTATTTGAGTATAAAATGGTGTTAATTGATTTAGTTGTTGTCTGATGAAGGTGAGGCACTGACCCCACCGAAAGTGCTAATAAAATCTGAATTTCTTTTATTGCTTTGACATCGCTCAGTTTGTTGCTCGCTTTCTTTTATAATATAGAATAATAGGTTGTGCATAAGAGGGAAGGGAGGAAACTGCTAAAATGCAGAAGTGTGTACAATTTCCGAAGTCAGTGCTGTGCTGAAAAACATCAAATGTGATGACTTTCCCACACATGGAATCATTCCTGGGATCTGCCTGCTATTGCAACGCCAATTACTAAACCGGTCTATTTGTAAAAGAAATACACTGACCACATACATAATTAGGCTCTCATGTGTAACGTGTGCATTACCACATAGCCATACTTATTAATTTATTGTAGTGTCATGTTAACAGAAGTAAGGATGTAATGAAGTATAGAGTCTAATCTTGACATAACCACATGCGTGTCCCATGTGGGACATCCCAAAAATTGCTAATAGCATCCTTTTGGTCGCTCATGTCACCAATGTTTGTGGACTAAAAGTTTGGGAGTTCTGAGGATATGTGGAGTGAGTCAACCGATGGGATGGGTCTATAGAAGTAGTGAGTAGCCAATGTTTAATGGTGTGGATACACCGCAAATCCAACTGGAGAATGGATGACTGCAGTGTTAGGGAGGCATTGGGGTGTGTGTTTGGGGAACCAGGAGCCATGGGTATATGAGTATATAAGCAAATGAAGTAGCACAGCAATAATGTATTGGTTAGAGTAACCGCCTAACGGACAAACATTCCCATACCGAATCCCACTGCATCACATACCATTTACCATCGGTAATCTGTACATGAACATATTGAGACATCTGTCCTCTGTATAACCTGCAAAATAACAATTAAAAGTTAACTGGAGCAAAGTGTCAGTGTCATAATGAACAAGGCACTAGAATAAAGGTTTAAGTATATATAAACACCAGTAAACACGTGTAAGTGCGTTTGTGCAGGGTATGCATTGCTTTACAGACACACACACACACACATATATATATATATATATATATATATATATATATATAAATATATATATATATATAAATATATATATATATATATATATATATATATATATATATATATATATATATATATATATATATATATATAGTTGCAGACATATACGTATATATAATACTTATTGTTTTGTGTTGCAATGAGAGCCTAATTATGTATATATATATATATATATATATATATATATATATATATGTGTGTGTGTGTGTGTGTGTGTGTGTGTGTGTGTGTGTGCATAGATATACACAGATATACAACTATGATAGGAAACAGCACACATGAATGACATATGTTCACAGGCTATGACAATGGAAATGAGGGGCCCAAGCAAGAAACATGAAACATGTAGCATGACCTTTCACCCCCCCCCCAGCTGGACATGGAAAACATACACACAAACCCGCAAACAATGTAAATAGTCCACTGCTCCCCAGACCACAGGCAGGATACAACCGGGGGGGTACACAGTGCACCCGTGAAATCTAATCTTGGAACACAGACAGATGCGTCCTTTGCGGGACACCCAAAAAATTTCCAAAACCAAAAGAAGGTGATACACCGACCATTCAGGCTGGGGTGTATACATACCCAGAATACAAGGGTGGGAAAGCCTGATGATCCATGGGTCAAGACAATTGTATGACATGGGTTCCGTGAAGTGGAGAGTGGGCAGCGTGTAGTGGTGTGTTCAGAATGGATCAGGACCCAGAGCAAGGAAGGGTGCTGTAGAGGAGGTGTGGGTGGGGGAACTATGGGTAGCTACTTATGTGTCTAGGTGTGCAGGTGTTGGCTGATGTGTGTCTATATGGACAGCCCCAGGGATGTAAGCAAACTTGTTCACTGGGCAGAGGCATTGCCCAACGAGCAGCCACACCCACTACGAGTCCCACTGCAGCAAAGTGTAATCTATATGACAAGGAATGGAATAACCAGATGTAGATGTATATATGTAGAGGTGTGTGTGTGTGTGTGTGTGTGTGTGTGTGTGTGTGTGTGTGTGTGTATATCTACCAATAGTGACATAGAAATAAGCCTCTCCCTCTCCGTAGTACAAATGTATACACACAGAGACAGAATACATATACATACCCACATATAAATATATACATATGCAGACACCCATAGACCCAATTGTTGTTAGATATATATATATATATATATATATATATATATATATATATATATATATATATATATAGCAATATATAAATATATACATGTATGCATACATATACAGATATATCTGTATATAGTAATGTATATATATATATATATATATATATATATATATATATATATATATATATATATGTGACTGTAAATATACACATGTATATAGCTAGGATATGATACAGCAGTTACGAGTTAGATATGTTCACAGGCCGTGCATATGGGGGTGAGGGGTCCAATAAACAAACGTGTAACAAGTAGCATCAACCCCCCCAGCTAGGCCGGTGAGACATACAGACACACAATAAAAGTAAACACACCATTGCTTTCCAGACCTCCAGCAGGATACTACCAGTGGGAGAGACCTGCCAGGTCTAATCTTGAAACATAGACATTGATGTCCCTTATGGGACACCTATAAATTAATGATCATCAGAGGCAGTCCTGGTAATGATTCATCAAACCAGGCTGTAGATGTACACGAACCAGTAGGTTGTGCAAGCCTGATAACCCATGGGTCGACACAACGTACGACATATGTCCCAAAATGGGGAGAGTGGGCAGTGTGTAGTGGTGTGTTTATACCCCACCTTCACCTACAGTAAGGATGAGTGCTATAGAGAAGTGGCAGGTGGGGGAACTGTGGGTATGCAATTATGGGCCTAGGCGTGCAGGTGTTGGCTGGTGCAGTCATATTAGGACTGCCCCGGGGATGTAAGTAATATTCTGAAATGGGCATAGCTGATGCCCATACCTCTCAACCCCTAAGAGCAAATCCACTGGACAGGGCATAAACCACTGGGAGAACAAATAGGGACCATACATCTGAACTGTCCCCGATTTCCAGGGACGTCCCTGATTTCGGCTCATTTTCAAAATCTGTCCCACTTAATCCCTTCTAAAACTAGTGACTTTTGGAGGAAAGGTGGTGAATTACACATAATGAATAATGACAACAATTAAGAGTTATAAACATCATTTACCTCAGAAAATGTATATGAATTCATATGCTCTGAGTCTGTGTCAGGTTAATAGCACCAGTAATTTACATGTGTCCCTGATGTTGTTATGATGTGTCCCTGATTCAGTTGGTATTTTTCCCCAATCGTATGAGAAGTCTGATAGGGACAGAAAGCACATATTCCACTGACAGCCTTAGAAAGATGATAGAATATTAGGTATGCAGTAGCATGACTCGGCTGAAGGATGTGGGTTCCAAAACCCAATTACTTGTTTGTGTTGAAGAGTGTCAGTTCCCATGTATTAGCCAGACAGGTCCAGATTGTAAGGGGAACACACCAATAATATGAATCAAACTCTGTATAGGCGGCGGATTCCATACAGTCTAACAGCATGCTTTTGCCTAATGGGCAGCCATTCCCGATACTGTAGGCATGTAATCCGATGTAATAGGCATCACAAGGTAATATTATAGTCCTCACTCCCACCCAGGGGTGTGAGTGTCAGATGCAAACACCAAATGCAGTGCATTTACAAGTGCGGGAGCCTGTTTGGCCGCCAGTATGCAAGTATTACACTGGTGAAGCAATGTAGAGGCTAAATGAGTGTAAGAAACTGTAACCGGAGGTTAGCATTGCTTAGCTCCATGCAAACCCACACACACCCACTCACAACTGCTTTAATGTGCCTTAATCACTCCGTATCCAATGGCCTTGTTCTGCCCAGCAACAAAATAAATGGCCTCTGCAAGGCTCGACACCAGGACCCTGCACACACAGCTATTGTGATTTACCACTAAGCCATGGCAGATATACAGACACTGGATCTTATCACAAACATATCATCCAGCGCAGTCATTCAACAGTATAGGAAATGTATTTCATTATGTAGATGTATGTTTAAGTGTTTATGTCCAGATATAGATACATACACATATATAGATATATCAAGGACATCCCATGTGACAACAAAGCGTTACAAAGGAATGAAAAGGGAAACACCAGCAACACCTGTATTATGTAGTGGTGTTGTCCTATGTAATATCAAGACTCCCTCAGACAGACATGTGTCATTAATACATGCAAACATTTGTACATTGGCCAAATACATCACTCTGTGCATTTTATTTACATTAACACAACAGTTCCTATCCAATCATTATGTGAGAACAGTACTCTTGCAAGGTGCTGTGTGCGACATCATCATCATGAAAAAGGTAAATGGGGTAATCATAGAGGGACCGGTAGTGTTGTGTGTACAATGGGGCCATCTGCATCACATGTACCTGGAACCTTTAGGAGGCATGTGCATACCAGGATCATGTGCCTGAGAGACAGGGGTGAGGACAACTGGAATATGTTGTGATGCATATTAAAAGGGCTACATGTGTTCAGTGGACACGTGTGTGAAATGGACAGCTAAGTATGGGGCAAAGCAAATGTTGTTCTAGGAACAGACTGGCCTTTTGTTTCCATAGGGTGAGAGTGGAATGTGGGGTAAGGAGAGTAGGTATGCTCGTGGAGGATAAGTTGGGTAGGATGACAGACAAGACAGCATACAGGGTCGGTATATGACACATGTGGGAGGATACACCTTAGATGGGGAGGGGTGTTCGGCAGTCACAAGGCCATGAGCCCCCAGATGGAAACAGTGGGACGGAGGTCTCCAGCCATGGGCAGCCACCACTGCACCAAAACAGCCACAAAGGTGGCAGTTCTGGGGGCTGTCTAGGAGGGGCAGGCCCACCCTGTAAATGTGACACTCTGCACTCGAGCTGGCGTATCTGGCCTTGAAATCCCTTATTGAGCTCCCTACGCACCACATTTGGGACTGTGTGACAGCGGACATTATTCTGTCCAGACCTGCTTCCAGGGGGGACAAGCTCCATCCTCAGTGGCGGTTCCACCAGAAGGTGGTGCAGAGCCAACAGAGGTGGAGGTCCAAGGCTGGGCCCCAGATGTGCTACTGCCTGGTGCCATGGCCAGCTGAAGTGGGACAGGAAGTTCTGCCTGGACCTCCAAACCCATACTGCCTATGGTGTTGCAGTTTAAACACACATATGGCTTAGTAATAGTCAACAGCATTCAGGATTACTTATAACATCATGCATAGATATGACCATCAACCCAACACAACAGATGGTATACATTTGCAGAGGGAGCCCAACACATGCATATATACTGCATGACATCTGTACAAAGTGTAGAAGACTTGTGACTGCAGCTATGAATAGTGACCCATTACTGGCATGTCACTGAGAACCACAGACAGTGTCTGTCATACCACTGTTTCATGTGACATATGTACAATCAGGGATGCGATAGCAGTAACTCATCACTATCACCATGTACTAACTGCAATCCTCATACTATGCTCCTGCAGTTCACAGATGTGTGTTCAGTGAGTAACACAGGAAACAAATGGTTCCACACAGTGAACAGTCCACAGATGACCCTACAAATGGAGGCCCCTCAGAAACAGAGTACTGTCTTGTCAGTTTTAAATCATGCAGAATAGCCATTACCACACACAACTTGTTAAACAGGCAGTAGTCTCAATGAAGCATAGCTACACTTACATGTTGTAGTCATGTCTGGCACATCACCCTCCTGTATTTAGGCTATTTCCCACTGTGTATGTAGTTTGAGGAACATTGAGATATCATCTGTGATGCCGTTTACCAAACACCAGATCCAGGTACCACTCACAGCGACTGCCATGGGCAAACACCAACATGATGTTCCTAGATATTGTACTGTGTTTCCATGCGATTGGCTATGGGAACATCATCACAGCTGTTCCACATGCAATCAGCTAGAGAAAGACTGCAAAAGGTGCAGAGGCCATCACCTGATCATGACCATCACTTACAAAACACAAGTTGCTGCTGAGCAGGTGTACATCTTCACATCCACCAGAGAGTGTGTGGGAGGGACAGACAGAGGCAAAGTACATCAGAGAAGGGCTTGGAGACTAAAACCTAAGCATTGTCTGTCACACACCTACCAGTAAAGGGGTACAAACCCCTGACTGACTAGTCATTACTATTACAAGTGCATGCAGTTGCTCCATGTGCCACAAAGCTTACATGTTGGTGTGCTGTAAGAACATATATGTGTGCTGGTGAGCGACATCTGCAACAGAGATATAGTAGACATACATTAGGTGTAGCACACATGGCTGTCCACATGAACGGATGTCATTGCCAACACAACCACACTCTCTAATGGACTCACATTGACACACTTTGCCAGGCCCACAAATACACTTCTTAACTACTTAGTTTGCCACACTGCAGTAATGCACAGGTACTACATGCACCACAGGGGATATCTGGATGTTCTATGGGCTAGGGCATGTTTATGTTTTTGACATCAGTAGGTATGCCAATGGGAGTTATACTGGGAGTGACTGTGGTTGGGAGCATCATACCTCACATGCAGACACAAGGTGCCAGTACTGACATGCATGTGTGCATTGCTTCATGGGTGTGTAGTGGTTGGCTGTGCAAGATGGCTGTACAAGACTGGGTGAGGGGTAATCCTTGGCATCACGCCATCTGATAATGGTGTGCAGTGTGGTACAGGGGTGTAG
This sequence comes from Protopterus annectens, assembly GCF_019279795.1. Lineage (NCBI taxonomy): Eukaryota > Metazoa > Chordata > Ceratodontiformes > Protopteridae > Protopterus > Protopterus annectens. The sequence continues at coordinate 933,552,897 of NC_056741.1, read as the reverse complement.
TGTCTGCAATGTCCCACACAGATGGGTATTGTATAAACTGTCCTGACATCCTGGTTACCATTGTGTATGTCCATAGCTTGGCAATGCATGCCATGTCTGTGTTTAATAGTCCTTGACATGGACATTGCCTGGGATATGCATGTCCCACAATAATGTACAGTGACATGTACAAGTGTACCTGGTTTCGCGCACATGTGTCCACAGATTGTTATCCTCAGATATGCCAATACTGGCCTGGTGTGGCAGGACCTGCTTATAGACAGCAGGTTGACCCTGCACCTGCATTGATAGCATGATAAAGGTATTCCCTGGTGTCAGTGGCATCAGTCCATACAGGGCACATAGGTAAGGCATCGTATAGCCTCTGTGGATCACATTTGATGGCACCACATATTTTGCAGGCATCCAGTGGGGAACATAGTGAAGGCACATTGTCCGCAATTATGTGCCTATTGTACTGCTTTACAGGGTGCCACCTCTGCAGCCCACTGCAATCACACCATGCCTACTATCTGTCATCAATGTGCAGGGTGCTAGCAACATAGGGGGATATTCTAGGCAAGTGTGTTTGTGTATGACACATGGGTTCAGAACGTATTCTGGGTAATAGTAGGGCTGCATACTTTGTTCACCAGGCCTTTTGCCAGATGTAGGGGAATGACTTGCCAACACAGTCCCTTGGCTGACTGACATCTGTACTCCTCGTGAGGTGGGCATCGTGACATATAATATGGACACCATATAGGAAAACTACAAAATCCACTCTCCAACATGTCCAGTGGCTAGACATTCAACGCCACCTCCACAAAGGCTCTGACTGTCAAACACACACACACACACCCGCCATGTCTTGGAATAGAACCCCTACCTAACTAATATATCACACTACAGCATTATGCAGTTACAGCATGCGCTATGGAGATTACTAGGTTACAGCAGTCCCAGAGGTGTGTTACTAGGTGGGTGACTACAACAGGCTTGCCAAACGTGGTTATGTGAACTGTAAGGAGTGTGCATACTCTAAAAATAATTGTTCCTTTCACAGGCAAAGAGAGAGAGACACACACACACACAATTGGCCTCTCTTGAAATAGAACCCCTACCTAAATAGCTTATCACACTACAGCAATGCACAGTTACAGCACACGCTATGGAGAATACTGGGTTACAGCAGTCCCAGAGGTGTATTTCTAGGTGGGTGACATCAGCAGGATTGCCAAAGGCGGTTATGTGAATTGTAAAGTGTGTGCATATTCTAACAGGTATTGTTACCTTCTGAGGCAGACAGACAGACGCACACAGTTGGCCTCTCTGGGAGTAGAACCCCTACCTAACTAGTTTATCACACTACAGCAGTACGCAGTTACAGCACGCGCTACGGAGAATACTAGGTTACAGCACTCCCAGAGGTGTATTTCTATTTGGGTGACATCAGCAGGATTGCCAAAGGTGGGTATGTGAATTGCAAAGAGTGTGCATACTCTAAAGGCACTATTTCTTTCACAGGCAGGCAGACAGACACACACAGTTGACCTGTCTGGGATTAGAACACCTACCAAACTAGTTTAACACACTACAGCATTACACAGTTACAGCACGTGCCATGGAGATTACTGAATTACAGCAGTCCCAGAGGTGTATTCGTAGGTAGGTGACATCAGCAGGATTGCCAAAGAAGGCCATTTCAAGTGTACTGGGAGTTATACATGTCTGTTACCTGTGTGTACCCACTGCTTACTGTCACGAAAACACATTTACACCTGCTTACAACTGCCTTATGCAGTCCTGACAATATCAACAAGGCTTGCAGGTCTTGAACCCTGGACCATGCACACTGAGGTCACTGGACATTCCACTAAGCCATCTGGGTTGTATACATATTGCATGGAGTCTATAATGCACATCTTACTACAGGTACTCCACAGTACTGAAAACAAATGGTACAGTCACTTTTTGTACATAAGTACAGTACCCTTGAATGTACTGTACTCTGTGAAACAACAAAGACAAGTCTACATCTGTACAACTGTCATAACTACACACACATATATATATATATATATATAAATATATATATATATATATATATATATATATATATATATATATATATATATATATATACACACACCTACAGGATGTGTACACACACACACACACACACACACACACACACACACGCACACATATATATATATTTATATATATATATATATATATATATATATATATATACACAGACATATATATATATATATATATATATATATATATATATATATATATATATATATATATATATGTATACACACATACATACATGTCTGAACACCCTTTGTGACACAGAAGGGTTCCAAAGGAACTAACATGTACACAAAACAGAGGCATCTCTTTGGTTATAACATTTAAATTCTAGGCAGTTCACCAGAGAAGGGATGGTTGTGTATGTGGAGTTCGGGGTGGGGAATGATGGCTAATGTAATCTACCCCAGGGATTGTGGAGTTATGGTGGGGGAATGATGGGTGTGGACCTACACCTCAGCAACCATTTCTGTGTTACTGCTCGACAGTGGCACAGGAAAATATCATACCCAACTGTAGTCGTGCTTGACTGTGTATCCTTTTCCATTCTTAACTATGTAATACTTTGTAGACACCGGTCACCACAGATGGCTACCATGGTGTGCTAAAAGACATTACACATGTGTATGCCTGGCTACAGGGCAGTCACACACACAAACACGCACACACTTGCCAGTATTGTGCATACACAGCTTGCCTATGTAAAGGTAACTAGTACAGTGGTATGCAGTTGTGGCATGTGCCACAGAACACATACAATTACACTTACTCTGATTCCACTTCTGAGCTAGGTGACATCACAGGACTGATTACTTGCAGTGGGGAGGGGGGAAAGAGAGAGGTTTAGCAGTTTACAAGGATAAACGCTGGTGCAAAAGGGGGTATCTCTCTGGAATGCAGCAAAACATGCTGTCATGACAGGATGCAGACACAAATACACACACACAACCACACTCAGCCATTTGCTGACACACACACTCAGGCATTTGTTGACACACACACACACACACACACAGAAAAACACTCAGCCATTTGCTGACCACACACTCAGGCATTTGGTGTCACACATGCAAACAGTTGCCAGTGGTGGGATCAGAACTCCTGCCTATCTACAGATAACTATTACAGTTCTACGGAGTTGCAAGATGCGCCATATAGACCACATGTTCCAAGGCAGTCAGACTGCCCTTCTAAGATTGAGGACAACAACAGGGAGACTGACAGTCACAAAGTACATAGCTGTAAACCTGTGTGTTTAAAGTAGGTGTCCATTACAACCTGTATGCACAAACAAGACACATCATTTGCAGGTAGGCCTGAGAGGTATAGTTGTAGCACAACATGAACCTGAACTGTATTATGGCCATCTGTGGAATGGACAACTACTATCACTATACAGGGTTACAGTGGGCATACTCATACACTTAGTAGCACAGGGTCATTTGGGATGCACTATGACTACAACTACACAAGGTTATACTGGGCATGCTCATACACTTAGTAACAATGGGCTTGTTGAATGCACTGACTTAAATTACACAAGGTGGCAGTGGGTACGCTCATACCCTTAGTAGCACAGGGCTGTTTGGGATGCACTCTAATTCTAACCACAGAAGGCCACAGTGTGTATGTTCATACAATTACATGTACAGAACACGTTGTAATGGACTCCTATTGTAAACACACAGGTTTACAGTAAGGTACATCTTAACTGTCAGTATATATGCACATCATACAGGTTTACTGCCAGATACCTGCATGTGGCCCATAAATGATATATCTGTGTCTGTGCTGTGTGATACACATGCATACATGTACATGAAGTACTGACATAAATATGTTAACAAAGTCAAAATCAAGCCACAACTCCACAGCTGAAATCAATATTCAGACAACTCAAAATGCTTTTTTGAAAACTTTATAATGTTCTTTAAAACTTGTTTGAGTATCAAAAAATACAAAGTAAAACACAGACCTTTCGGTCCTAGTGTATTCTCCAAAATGTTTTTGAAAAATATATAATAGCACACAGACCCTTCGGTCCTGGTTTATTCTCCAGAAATGTTTTTAACAGATTTCATAAAGCAGCGTTGCTAAAACAACATCGATAAAAACAGCATTAGCACCTTCTCAAAATTCAAAGACATAAGACATAAACTTTAATGAAGTTTTAAATGGTGAGTAGTAATAGACGCTTTGGCATACAAAAACACAAAACATACAATACTGCAGAGTCCTGGGTTGGTGAATGCTCTCCCAAAGATATATAACACAGAGCTTGAAGCTTATCTGGAGTTTGAATTGTTCCGTATTGGTCGACGCTTTCAGAACATAGAACACTGCAGAGATCCTGGCTAGTAAACACTTCCTGAAATTGCAGAAAAAATTCTCAAATAGTATGTAGATGATAGTTCCTACAGCATATACCATAAAATAAAGGCAAGAACTCATTAACGTCCCAAAATGACTCGATAAGCGCTTTTGCTAAAACCTTCTTCAGATCATATAAGGTAGGGACTCCATTTCTTTCTTTATTAAAAGACTTAGCCAATAAGCATTGAGATAAAGGACAATGCCCTTTCTTAATTCAAAGGTAGTAGCGACCTATAACTTCATTCACTAAGAGACACACCTTCTCATTTATGCAATAGTAGGTCTTCTAGCTTTTAAAGTTGGTTTTAAAGGGATAATAGCGTTCAATCCTGGAGGGCAATCTGCCTGTAGATTGGTTATCCACTTGGTTTCACTTACTTCGGTTTTGTTGGTAATATCACCTCATTTCATCCCTTCATAAATTCTATCAATGACCTTAAAGATAAAACTGTGGTTCGGAAATTTAGTAACATGTACCACTAAGGCATTATGTACATCTCCTTTACGTATATCATTTAAATGTCGTAAGATCCTTCTTTTAAAAATTGTATTGCTTTTTTCCAACATAAAATGAGGTGCAATTTTTACAGGTTGCTAAATAGACCACATTTTTAGTGGTACAAGTTGCTTTACAATTAAAGATACACTCACGATTTGTATTTGGATGTATAAAAATGTTCCTGCTGTCTATACATCCACAAGCAGTACAATTACCACATTGAAAGGTCCCTTTACATCCAACTGGCTCTGGTCTTATAAAACCATCTTTTGTACATAAGAGTCTTTTAATATTCTTTTTGTTTTTATAACCAAACCGTGGTTTGGCTCCTACAATGGTACAAAGGTTCGGATCTTGAGTAAGTATTGGCCAAAATGTCTTTAACTTGTTTACTATCAGTACTATAAGTCAGCATTAGTCTCAAAGGTTGCAACTCCTGTTGCATCATCCTTGATTCTTGATTATGTTTCAGTGTTTGATTTCTTTGAAAAGTAACTAAAGTGGATTCAGTTTCTTGCTGAGAATAACCACGTAATTGCAAACGCTCTTTCAAATCAGTCATTTCTTGTTGTATAACTTCTGCTTGCATGCACCTTTCGGAAATTATAAATAGCTCATTCTTCATTATATTATTTGTAATATGCCTAGGGTGCATGCTATTTCTATGGAGATAGTGATTTCTCCAGGTGGTTTTTCTAAAAAGAGAGGTCTCCATTTCTCTTTCTCCATTTAGAGTAACATAAGCATCAAGGAAGCTGACTTGATGGCGTGAATATTGACTTGTTAATTAAAAAAAAAAAAAGTGGTTTCATTTAAATACTGCAGGAATTGTAAAAATTGTGGTTCATCACCTTCCCATAACAAGAAAAGGTCATCTACAAAACGACCATAGAATTTGACATGGTGAAACCACGGATTCATGGTACTGAAAATATACTGCTTTTCCCAGTCTGATAGAACTATATTGGCGTAACTGTTAGCGCAGGGGGTGCCCATAACTACCCCCCAGCACTGCCAATAAATGGTTTGACCATAGGTAAAGAAGTTGGTTCAAGTAAAGAACAAATAAGATTTGCATTCCTATGATTGTTCATTTTTCCAATTACTTTTCTAACAGTTTCTATTCCATGCTCATTTGGAATAGAAGTGAATAAACTTGCTACATCCATTGTCGTCAGCAATAAATTGGTTTTATTCACTCTTGCATCCATAGCTTCTTTCAATTTCCACAAAAAAATCATCAGTGCCTCTTAAGACACTGGGAATATTAGCTAGAATTACTTTCTACTCTTTCTCCATAAAAAGAGACATAGTCTCAGTTATCCATCCTTGTCCAGCTACAATTGGACAGAGTGGCGGACTAACTAAACTCTTATATATTTTCAGCAGTCCACTTATAAATGGAATGGTAGGATGACTAACTTTAAAAAAAATTGTGCTGCTCAATATTTATACTGCCTTCTAACAGCATACAGTAAAGTTGATCTTGGATCTTCTTTATATGCATGTCAAGTTTACGAGAATCAACTTTTAAATAGGTCACTGGGTCTTCTAACATTTCTTGCATTCCAGTTCTATACCATTCAGACGAAAGAACTACAATACTTCCTCCTTTATCAGCTGGTTTCAGCACTATGTCTTCATTATGTTGTAAGTCAAAAATAGCTTGTCTTTCTTGTGAAGATATATTGTGGAAATGTTTGGTATCCTTTCCCCTCCTTAATTTATCTACTTCATCATTACACATTCGGGTAAACAAATCAACTGCTGGATGATTCATTGGAACAAACACACTAGGTTTCTTCAGTGTTTTATTTTCTTGTTTCACATTTCCATATATGTTCTTTAAAGTCACACTTCGTGCAAAGTATTTCAAGTCTAATACAAACTCACTTAAATCTGACTTCAGAGATGGAATAAAGCTAAGACCTTTTTCCAAGACATTGATTTCTTATTTACTTAGTCGATGACTAGATAAATTTACTACTAAGGAATCCTGATTTAACTTGTAGTTTTTTTCCTTTTCCTGTCCTGACTCATGGCCTGTGGGTTCCTGTGTTGGTTCTGCTCCAGGAAAACCAGCAAATGATGTGTCAATGGCATGTGAACCGCTCCTTTTTTAGGGAGGGTACCTATGTCTCCAGATTTATATCCTGATTCTGTGGATGTGGTGGCACATACATCCACTCCTTCTGTAAGGTCCAGTCTAGGATGAATGGACTGTTCATTTTCAGCTGATCTTACTTCCATATTCACTCTAGATTCATGAACTGGTACATTAGTTTGTAGGATGTTTCTTTTTCCTGTATTCTTAATATGATGTATCTTAGTTATTTTTTCCTCTCTAGGCCATTCAAAGATCCTACCATTTTTAAAATCTAGAATGTCTCTTGTTAACCTTTTAGTCTTTTGGTCTTTTAACCTTGACTCATACATATTCAGGTTAAATTGTAATGTTTCCAATTTGCTTATTTGGAAGTTAGTCAGGCCAGATTTTTCCAATTCCATTTGTTTGTCTTTTATAAAGTCAGTATTTTTTTGTTCCTCTGGTTTGAAAAATTCTATGAGCAGACGTATATAGCGAAAACTAGTTTCTAAATTTATCGCTTGCCATTTTGCCAACAGCTCAGGATATTGATTGCCATAGCTAGGCATGCATTTAATTTTCATTCCTCTTGGAATTACTTGATTATGCATGCTGGCTTCCATATGGAAGCGTTGCCATGTTAGCCTTTTAAGGCGATAAGAGGCTGCTTCTACTTCTCCTAAAATGGTTTCAAAAGTACCATCATCCGTAGTCTCCATAGGTGATACATCCACAAAGGACTCGGAATTTAGATGTAGAAGGGGATTGGAATCACCACCTGGTGAAATTACCCCTGAATTAGTTGACATAAATGTGAAGGTGGTATGTGTTTTGCCACTAACAAGTGGGTCATCATTACTCATTTTATCAGTCATGTATAGTGAGTAAATACCAAATAAAAGTAAAAATGCAAAAATAATGTATAACTCACTATTAACATAGCGGCTAGTAGGCAAAATGAAAACAAAGTCAAAATCAACAAAAAGTTCCAGAAAAAATCATGTGTCTCTTAAGACACTGGGAATATTAGCTAGAATTACTTTCAACTCTCTCAATAAAAAGAGACATAGTCTCAGTTATCCATCCTTGTCCAGCTACAATTGGACGGAGGGCAGACTAACTAAACTCCTGTGTATTTTCACAGTCCACTTATAGATGGAATGGTAGGATGACTAACTTTAAAAAATTTGTGCTGTTCAATATTTATACTTCCTTCTAACAGCATACAGTAAAGTTGATCTTGGATCTTCTTTATATGCACGTCATGTTTACAAGAATCAACTTGTAAATAGGTCACTGGGTCTTCTACCATTTCTTGCATTCCAGTTCTATACCATTCATTCAAAAGAACTACAATACTTCCTCCTTTATCAGCTGGTTTCAGCACTATGTCTTCATTATGTTGTAAGTAAAAAATAGCTTGTCTTTCTTGTGAAGATATATTGTGGAAATGTTTGGTATCCTTTCCCCTCAAGTAAAGAAGAAATCAATTTTTTGGAAAAAAGTCTTAGCTTTATTCTGTCTCTGAAGTCAGATTTAAGTGAGTTTGTATTAGACTTGAAATACTTTGCACGAAGTGTGACTTTAAAGAACATATATGGAAATGTGAAACAAGAAAATAAAACACTGAAGAAACCTAGTGTGTTTGTTCCAATGAATAATCCAGCAGTTGATTTGTTTACCTGAATGTGTAATGATGAAGTAGATAAATTAAGGAGGGGAAAGGATACCAAACATTTCCACAATATATCTTCACAAGAAAGACAAGCTATTTTTGACGTACAGCATAATGAAGATATAGTGCTGAAACCAGCTGATAAAGGAGGAAGTATTGTAATTTTTTCGTCTGAATGGTATAGAACTGGAATGCAAGAAATGGTAGAAGACCCAGTGACCTATTTAAAAGTTGATTCTCGTAAACTTGACATGCATATAAAGAAGATCCAAGATCAACTTTACTGTATGCTGTTAGAAGGCAGTATAAATATTGAGCAGTACAAATTTTTTAAAGCTAGTCATCCTACCATTCCATCTATAAGTGGACTGCCAAAAATACACAGGAGTTTAGTTAGTCCGCCACTCCGTCCAATTGTAGCTGGACAAGGATGGATAATTGAGACTATGTCTCTTTTTATTGAGGAAGAGTTGAACGTAATTCTAGCTAATATTCCCAGTGTCTTAAGAGACACTTATGATTTTTTGTGTAAATTGAAAGAAGCTATGGATGCAATAGTGAATAAAACCAATTTATAGCTGACGACAATGGATGTAGCAAGTTTATTCGCTTCTATTCCAAATGAGCATGGAATAGAAACTGTTAGAAAAGTCACTGGAGAAATGAACAATCATAGGAATGCAAATCTTATTTGTTCTTTTCTTGAAATGGTGCTTGAAACCAAGTTCTTTTCCTATGGTCAAACCATTTATCGTAGCGCTGGGGGGTAGCTATGAGCACCCCCTGCGCTAACAGTTATGCCAATATAGTTCTATCAGACTGGGAAAACCAGTATATTATCAGTACCATGAATCCATGGTTTCACCATGTCAAATTCTATGGTCGTTTTGTAGATGACCTTTTCTTGTTATGGGAAAGTGATGAACCACAATTTTTACGATTCCTGCAGTATTTAAATGAAACTACCTCTTTTTTGAAATTAGCAAGTCAATATTCATACCATCAAGTCAGCTTCCTTGATGTTTATGTTACTCTAAATGGAGAAAGAGAAATGGAGACCTTTCTTTTTAGAAAAACCACCTGGAGAAATCACTATCTCCATAGAAATAGCATGCACCCTAGGCATATTACAAATAATATAATGAAGAATGAGCTATTTATAATTTCCAAAAGGTGCATGCAAGCAGAAGTTATACAACAAGAAATGACTGATTTGAAAGAGCGTTTGCAATTACGTGGTTATTCTCAGGAAGAAACTGAATCCACTTTAGTTACTTTTCAAAGAAATCAAACACTGAAACATAATCAAGAATCAAGGATGATGCAACAGGAGTTGCAGCCTTTGAGACTAATGCTAACTTATAGCACTGATAGTAAACAAGTTAAAGACATTGTCTCTAAATTTTGGCCTATACTTACTCAAGATCCGAACCTTTGTACCATCATAGGAGCCAAACCACGGTTTGGTTATAAAAACAAAAAGAATATTAAGATATTCTTATGTATAAAAGATGGTTTTATAAGACCAGAGCCAGTTGAACGTAAAGGGACCTTTCAATGTGTTAATTGTACCGCTTGTGGATGTATAGACAGCAGTAACATTTTTATACATCCAAATACAACTCGTGAGTACATCTTTAATTGTAAAGCAACTTGTACAACTATAAATGTGGTCCATTTAGCAACCTGTAAAAATTGCACCTCATTTTATGTTGGAAAAATCATTCAAATTTTTAAAAGAAGGAGCTTATGACATTTAAATGATATACGTAAAGGAGATGCACGTAATGCCTTAGTGGTACATGTTACTAAATTTCCAAACCACAGTTTTATCTTTAAGGTCATTGATAGAATTTATGAAGGGATGAAAAAAGGTGATATTACCAACAAAACCGAAGTAAGTGAAACAAAGTGGATAATTAATCTACGGGCAGATTGCCCTCCAGGATTGAACGCTATTATCCCTTTAAAACTAACTTTAAAAACTAGAAGACCTACTATTGCATAAATGAGAAGGTGTGTCTCTTAGTGAATTAAGTTATAGGTCACTACTACCTTTGAATTAAGAAAGGTCGTTGTCCTTTATCTCAATGCTTATTGGCTAAGTCTTTTAATAAAGAAAGAAATAGAGTCCCTACCTTATATGATCTGAAGAAGGTTTTACCGAAAGTGCTTATCGAGTCATTTTGGGACGTTAATGAGTTCTTGCCTTTATTTTATGGTATATGCTGTGGGAACTATCATCTACATACTATTTGAGAATTTTTTCTGCAATTTCAGGAAGTGTTTTACTAGCCAAGGTCTCTGCAGTGTTCTATGTTCTGAAAGCGTCGGCCAATACGGAGCAATTCAGACTCCGGATAAGCTTCAATCTCTGTGTTATATCTCTTTGGGAGAGCGTTCACCAGCCCAGGACTCTGCAGTATTGTATGTTTTGTGTTTTTGTACGTCAAAGCGTCTATTACTACGCAGCATTTAAAACTTCGTTAAAGTTTATGTCTTATGTCTTTGAATTTTGAGAAGGTGCTAATGCTGTTTTTATCGACGTTGTTTTATCAACGCTGTTTTATGAAATCTGTTAAAAACATTTCTGGAGAATAAACCAGGACCGAAGGGTCTGTGTGCTATTATATATTTTTAAAAAACATTTTGGAGAATACACTAGGACTGAAAGGTCTGTGTGTTACTTTGTATTTTTTGCTACTCGAACAAGTTTTAAAGAACATTATAAAGTTTTCGAAAAAGCATTTTGAGTTGTCAATATTGATTTCAGCTGTGGAGTTGCAGTTTGATTTTGACTTTGTTTTCATTTTGCCTACTAGCCGCTACGTTAATAGTGAGTTATACATTATTTTTGCATTTTGGCATATATATGTTAAGTATGCACATTCATGCATGTGTGGACATGACAGACAATAGGTTACCTGGGTCACACAAGTGGATGCTACCTACAGCATGTGTCACACACCTTGCTGCCCTGAAAAGCATACATTGATAGCAGGTTGTGGGCAGTGGTATTATACGTGGAACAGTGGCATGTGCAAGCATAATGTGTGAGCCACATTCTGTAATGGTACTAAGATGCAGGTGTCAAGATGACCTCTCCCGGCTGTGTTAGTAGTTGTCATTATTAGCAGGACTGCTACCCTAAGTATATCTCACACTAGTCATATACACAATTTCTGCTGCTGTCCGTCACCTTACATGAGGCATTTGCTACCAAGCACATTACTGCCACTGGCAGTGATGTCATGGTATGAGTGGCAACTGCTAGACCAAAACAATGAGCCAATGTCCTGCTGTTATTATGAGGTTGTCCAGTGTCTGTCATTCCGGGCTGTCATGACTAATGAGCCTTTAACACAGAGCACATGCATCCATGTTTCACGTGTGTGTGTGGATAATACCTAGGTCACATTTACCCATATAGCCGCATTCCAAGGCAAATGTCCTACACCCAGAAGTAACACCTTGACACCTACAAGACAATTGCATCGGATGCTTATGCTAACCATGCTAGATGTGTGGCTTTAGTAATCCATTTGCTCAATGTAGAACCTACAATGGGGAATACTGACATCTGTGCAGTGAGGAACACCTGGCTGAAGGCTCTGTAGTGCACAATTTCACTACCACCATATAACTCAGATCCAGACATGTGGGCCATAACAGTGGTATGAGCCATTCCAGGTGGTGGTGTACACATATTCATAAAGGCTACTCACATGTAAAGACCACTACTTCGATATAACCCATCACAGATGAGTCAGGTACAGGTGACAGTGGCAAATGCTGCATTCTACATTGTATCCTCATATACATCCACCACCTTGTCCCCAGACTACCAACACACATCCAAATGTGGTATGACATAGTATGGTAGACCACCAGATAACACTTGATTGGTGGACTGTACCTAGGCCTACATCAACTGTGTAAAGTACCCCTGTACAGACACAGCTGCATAATGTGTTATGCAATGCAATAATACCACTGTTTGTAACCAGCTAAGTTGTACACATACCAGGGTCCCTCAGATGTTGTCAGCATTAACATGGTCGACTGTTGCTGTACACCAGTAAACAACACCCTCATGGTTGGATATGACCTAACTGTACCTGCCCTGGATATGTACATCCCACACTCATACAACATAAATGACATTACCATATCTTTCATTGTCCTTTCTACATACAGGTAGTTACAGTCATTACACACATGCACATGACAGATAGCATGCTAACAGTACATAAGGTTTGATATCTAAGTTAACAGAGGTAATATTCCCTCTCTACTCGTCACCCATGACACCTATCATATCATACAACTCCCCATGTGGCATGTATGTCTTTAGACATGTCCACCTAATGCAATGCCTACAAACATACCCAAATAACAGGATCATAGGACCTACACAAGGCCTGTATTGACAGACTCAGGGAAATCCATCTCTGCTCTGTATGTTGCTGAGTAGTCACAGGTGATATGTTCATGACATGTAGAGCCATGTGTGGCTACATCTCCTACATATACCCCATGTCAACAATTGCAAGCCATGCATGCTGTGTGCTGTCTGGACATTAGCCTTAGTAGCACAATAGCCAGCAAATACTGGGGTGAGATGTTTACAAGCCACAGACCTCACACATGCTTGAATGAGTGTACTGCCTAGCTCTAACAAAGCTCATTGCTGGCACTCTTCCAGTAAATATGAAGTATGTGTGGCAAATATGATGTACTCACTGTTGACCATTACAGTGCCCTGGCTTCACCATGGCACTGTCAAGTAACAGTTTGTAGGAGCATGACATGCAGTAATGCTGTGTGTGTCTCCCTATGTGCTGTTGTCATATATGTGCACTTGGCTACTCGGTGAAGGTGGTGGTGTCCTACCAGTACATGAATACAACATCCATTATAGTGTAATGCTCGGCTATGTTTCACACATGGCATGGGGAAGGTGTGGAATGTATCCTCTTGACCTTTTAGTGCACTTACTGATGTAGACTGCATATGTGTACATGTATTGATGTTTGTGTAGATTTCATGTGTGTGCAGTGTCTGATGTCTGAAGGTGACTGTTGTCTTAGTACATCATGCTGTTACAATACAGCCTCAACATTGCCAGCTGTATATGGTGATATGCTCTAAGTACAGTAAGCCGTACATGAGGTATGGACAGATGTTTGGACATGACTATTAAGTGGTGGGGCTTCTTTGCAGTTGAATAATTACTGAGGTCAGCTCACTGGTGTGTTGAAACCAGTCCTACAATAATCTGTGTAACTGCTAAGGTCAGGTGTTGTTAACTGAAGTGGAAGACAGACAATGTAGAATGCTGTAAGGGTGACACTGAAGGCAAACCTCATGACACCTGTAACAGTAATACCTCCCCTGTGCATATATCGTGCATATATCAGCACAGCTGGCAAAGGAAAGAGTCAGTAAGCTTTGTACCGGATGCGATAGTGCTGTACTTCTGTAATACCTATCATGAGATAGGCAGGTGTTTGATTCACAGTACTGGCACGTGGGGTGTGTGTGTGTCCATATATGTCACATATGGTTGGGAATACATCCCACATGTTATCACACTCCTGGACACTGTTGTTTACACCAGTACAGAGTGAAGTGTAGAAAGAAAGGCATAGGCAGGTGGTTGAACCTCACACATGTAAAGTGCCAGTATGTGTGTGACATTGGTGTATATCTTTGTGAATGCCACAGTGTGTGTGTGTGTGTGTGTGTGTGTGTGTGTGTGTGTGTGTGTGTGTGTGTGTGTGTGTGTGTGTGTGTGTGTGTGTGTGTGTGTGTGTGTGTGTGTGTGTGTGTGTGTGTATGTCAAGAGTGTGTGTTACTGTGTCTGTGAATCCCTGAGTGTGTGGCTGTCTGTGTTTGCATGCTCTCATGGCAGTGGGTATTACTGCTTCCCAATGAGAAGCCACTATTTCCACTGACCTTTACCCTTGTCATCCGGCATACCACTCTTTTACCTCCTCCGCACTCTAGGTAACTATACCTGTGATGTCCCCCACTATGGATGTGATGGCTCTGAACACAGTAGCTTACTACACAGCTATCATGCTCTTGGATCATTAGAACAGTAAACATAATTGAAACATGGGAGAATATAACTGTGATGTGGAAGCTACAAATTGCATGCAGGTATTGTCATACTGACCTCTGGGTAGTCAACATGTACATATGGGACACTAACCGCAAACACCGACATCCCACGGCACATGCAACTACACCTGAAAGAGGAAGGCAGAACGTCAAGATCAACATGCTGTTAGTGTTGTTACACATTATACATACTGTCAAACGTACAAAATGCATTCTAAAACTGTAATACATGGTATGTCTGCTGCCTGTCAGCACTACTCAACAATGTTAATTGACAACTGTCTACCTAGTATGTTCACCCTGTGCATCAGACCATATGAACATGTCCCTGCACCGATGGTGTGGATGACAGGGATGCGGCACAGGCATCATCATATGCACAGGGTGATAATGTTTGCCAGAGGCCTAGGCTGTGCCATTGGATGACATCATGTGTGTGTGTAGGGCCTGTGATACCATTAGGCTTGTGTGGATGTTATGTGTGTGTGTGTTTAGGTGCCCTACATTTGTTTCCAGTGTGTGTGTATATGCATGCACACAGGTCTGGCATGTGGCTGGCCTACACAGAGGTATTATTGACAGCTGCAGACTGTACAAGGCAGGTTTCACAGTTCACGGTGTCCGGCCACAGCCACGTGACCTGCGCCTGCCAGGGGTTGCACGGGCACTACCAGGCAGAGGTCCAGATTGGGTACTGTCTGATGACACATGTCCACTGGAATTGTGTCCCTGTTGGGACCATCCAGGACCACGTGCACATGGCCTGATTTGTCCTGGTGTGGACTGCACAGCTCCAGCTGCACTGCTGCTGCTACCACCACTATGGGAGCAGGCTTGTGCAGTAGCATATTCACGTAGATCTTCAACAGGTGATGTAGCTGACCTACATCCACGTGCCCGATGCCTCTCTCCCACCAGATGTTCCAGCACAGACATTCCACACTCGAGGATTGACATGCCACGGTCAAGGACTCCCACCATGTCACCCAGT
Source organism: Protopterus annectens (assembly GCF_019279795.1). Classification (NCBI taxonomy): domain Eukaryota; kingdom Metazoa; phylum Chordata; order Ceratodontiformes; family Protopteridae; genus Protopterus; species Protopterus annectens. Next base: position 933,537,065 of record NC_056741.1, on the reverse strand, counting down.
CATCTATCCAAATCATCTGCAAGATGATGGTGAGCATTTGCAAGTGCCTGGATGTTGTCAGTTAATGAACGGACAGCAGCCCTCTGAAGTCCCAGACCTTCTCTATTGTGACATTCAGCACGTGCCTGTACCTCCATTACAGCCAGAAACATGTGTCTGGTGACTCCAGCTGATGTGCTTTGTCTCGCAGGGGCATGTTGGCCAGTGGTCCTCCTACAAGCAGCGCTGGACACATGCCTGTGTGGGACATCACCAGTCAGTTGACTGGGATCATGGTGTGCAGGCACACCTTCCATAGTCTCCACACTTCCCTGTTCCGTGCGACCACCCAGCAACTGTCCCTCCTCTATGGCCAGTGGTGATGGGGTATGTGTAACCAAGGGAACTGTGTGCCAGGATGAGGCAGGTGGAATGGCAACAAATGATACAGATTCAGCCCCTGACAACACTGTCTGTGCCTCAATCATACTATCATCCTCACTGCTAGAGTCTGTGGGGACATTAACATCAGGTGGACCACAGGAGGGCAATGCACCTACATCAACACTTGTGAGGGAAAGACAAGAACTGTACATTACAAGTTATATCAGACACAGACAGACACACAGACACACAGACACACACGCTACGTGCAGGTGATATGGTAGATGGCATTCAACTTAGACAATTTCAGCTTAGACAATTATAGTGGTAGTTATCATATATCCCTGAGTTGCACACAACAGCATACATGTGTTATAGCAGATGGCATGCACCTTACAGAATTATAGTGGTGGCTAGCATACATACCTGTATTGCAACATTTGTGTTAGTAGCCTATGCCCCATACCTGCAACACAATGCATGCACTTTGCACCATTGCACCGCACTGCCATGGTGTGTGCAAGAAACACCACATGTTAACAGACCATCACTGACCTTTGTACATCTGCCACTGATGCCTTGTGTTGGCCCCCGCCCCTATGTGTAAGGACATGAGCAGTAGGGTATGTCAACTGCATACTATGTTTGCCTGAGCCCTAGCTTGTATATCTCCCCCAAAGCAGTGCATGTCTGTTCAACATTATTCCGTCTACCCATCAGCTGAGTGTAGACATTGTGCATGTGGCTGTACACACGTTTGACATGGCTGTCCCTACTTTGCAATGGTGTCACAGTGGTCCAGCACACGTTTATAGTACACCGGCCTGCTGTGTGGTGTATGACCTTGCCAATCACATGTAGTATGACATGTCTTCTACTGACATTTTGAATGACATGCATACATGTGTAACACAATGGTGTCCTTTCCAATCTACAGTACGGTAATGGTGTCCCATTGCAAGGATGTGTTATACTAACATGGGCCTTCAGCTGATGCAATGTTGTCTGTCCATCCTACAAATATGCAGGGACATACTGCACATTGAGCTGATGTGCATAGCCATTGCAGGGCATCACGTGGCTTTACAATTGCTATGCATCACAGAAGGGTATACAGATGACACCCCTGCACATCTGCAACCATATTACTTATGCCTGGCAACTATGACCACACATGGCTAACTTAGCAGTACGCTATGTCCTACATGCCATCTGTGTACCTCACACACATGAGGAGCAGGCATTACAGTGATGTCTGACACCAGCAAGGTGAATGTACTGTATCTGTGGCTTGATGTGGTTGTATGTGTATGTTGTGCAACACATGTATGTATTTGGATACTGTATAGGTGAATGCTTCCATGTTGTGACACACTCAAGATGTTCAAGACATGTTATGTGGTAATTTCATGTTATGCCTACACAAGCTGTGCACAGGCCTGTATGATGTTTAGTGTTTCACATCTGCAATATCACCATCACACAAAGGCCATAGTTGCATTGTGTCGAGCTAATGTACAACAGGGTGTACATACATGTACATCACTTCTACTCTGTGTGTGTTGCTTCATGTCTCTGGCCATCCTCCATGGCCATGTGTACACATGTTCTGTCCAATGGTTGTGATGGCCATCTTATTTCGCATGTCAGTGTTATCCCATATGACATGCACCCATAGATGTCATATGCTCCACTTAAGACAGGGTTATGCAGACAAAAGGTGGTATGTATGGGCTGTGAGACATGTTTTGCAGGATAGTTGAGCAGTGTTGCAGTCAGCCCACTACATGTCATGGACATGTCAGATAGCACATGACATTGTGTTACATTCATAGCAAGGGTATACTCCACAAGGGTGTATCCTGTGGGCCGGTTATACTCCAGCTCCAACACATTTAGAGTGTGTGCACACATATGCTCTCTGTACAGTACTGTTCGTATTCCCTATGTGTGTAATGCTGATATGTAGTACCTGTCCCTACAGTGGAACACACCTCTACCATTGTATTCACTGTTGTCCACACATTTGGCAATGGCAGTTTGGAAGGTGTAGTACAGGTGTTTAATATAGTCTTCAATTGTTTCACATGGTAAACACTGTGATGCATTGCAGGTCTGATCAGTGTCCATTAACAGGACCACCTTACATTATGTGTACGTGTGTTATGGCAGATATCATTCAATTAATATGTTCCGTGCATTATCAAGCCTGGTAAATAATAACAATCTCACATGACCGAGGCTGCTGTCACTGCAAAACACCAGAGGTACCTAAACAGGAGTGTCACAGCAGTAAGATCATTATCCACACCTGTGTGATAGCTACAGGGTGCAATGTCAATGTTAGCACATAAGCCATTACTATACACTATACTATGGAGCATGAACATCTGTGCATACATAGAGTGGCCGACTATAGTATGTGGCATGTGTGCATACATGCCTTGCCTATGATGTTACATTACATATTGTACAGTAACACATGTAACTATGTGAAATATATTTGTGTTATATGTGCAGTAGTGACTTACCAGGCAACTCCAGGCTCGGTGGTTGAGAGACACCAACCTCCACAATACCAGCTAAAGCTTGTGGATGGAGGTCTGTAGGTGTCCCCAGGTTGGCCAGTAGCTCCTCGGTATGTGTGAGTTGGGTCTGTGTGAGTGGCCCTCCACCTGTTGCACCTTGTTCCCTGGTGACTGCATTAGCATGCTGTTTTGCCCATCTTATGAGGTCAGTGCAGTGTCGGCGCACCTACTGATAGGTGTGATTGTGACCTCCAACATCATTTACCCTCCAGCAGAGTTCCTCCCACAGGGCATCCCACTGCTGTGCATCCTGTGGCACATGGCTCAAGGGTGTTGCATGGTTTTGAGGAGGTATGGGACGAGGGCCTCATCCTCCAAGTGGTTGTATGCCAGCAGTTTGCTACCTGGCATACCTGGAAGACATAATGATGGAGACAGGTCACAGTAACTCACAGAGGAGTACAGCAATACACCTGAACACACGTGTATCACATTTATTAAGATTACAAATATGTCTTTGCAAATCTACATGACACTAACACCACTGACATGTATAAGTAACACACATTCGACACTTACTGGTGATGTGATGTTATCTCCATATATGTGTGTGTCATGTGATGACATTGCTCATACACCATGTGGATGTTGTCTTGACGTGGGCATATCTGTTTGCCTGTACTGGTGTCTTTACCTATCAGCACATGCCTGGATGTGTTCACATTAATGCAATTGACCTTAATGCTGTGTATATGTCACATATATAGTCATAAATAGCCATTAGTGACATGACCTGTGACACTCAGACTTGCAAGCATGTATGCGTTTTGTCATATACATCTACATGGCACTGTACAGCTGTGTAGCATCCTGCCATGTATTGCCTGTGTTGCACATGTGTAACGCATGGGACAATAGCTAGCCTGATGGTATTTGCAGGGTTGGATATCAACTATAGCATGTATTGTCATAGTGATCTAGTAGGCTATATGCCCTGGGCCATTTATGAGCCTAGGCAGACAGGTTACCTAGCTGTAGGCACAGTGCCACAGAACTGATCCACAGGGTTACTGATATATTTGGCATGTGGTCATCACACCATGTCACAGAGAGGGGTGATGTGCAGCTTCGCTGGACAGGGATCCATAGTATGGCAAGAGTATGTTATGTGTATGGGACAGAGATCTGTCAGGCATGTTGTGATCCTTGTACTAGAAAGGAGGATGGCCATTATGTATGTGTTTATTTGGGATCAGGATGTGTTAAGTGTAGCATGTCCAACACCTCTGGGTAGGACATGGCTTTATTCAAAGTAAGCTGCATGCTACATAGTGTAGCTTCGGATTGGGAAGGGCAGTATAGGCCATCTACACATGGGCAATAACCCTTAAAGGAAATATGTGATGTATTATGGGTCACATGGGTGTTGAGTATGGCTGAGCAATTATCTCTATATTCCTGGATGGCACCGTGTCATGATTAGGGATGCCACATACGACTACCTGTCTGGTGTGTTGAAGTAACTATCAAAGGAAAGTACTGTCCAGCTTGACGGCTGCCTAGGTGGTAGTTCATGGGTACAGGGTTTGTAACATAGGGGATGACAATGCAATACTTAGCTGTCAGACTGTGGCCATACGTCACACACCACACATCTGACACACTAAGGCCCTTCTGTATGTTGAACACACACATTGAGTCGACTATTGCTCCTAGTTCATAGTCATTTGCAAACATCAATAGGCTGATGTCTTCTGTGTTAGTCTGTGTGGTATAGATAACAAAGAGGGGGAGTACCAGGAATGACCCCTGTATTACTGTGGCTGGCACTGATTTGATGTGCGTGTAGACACCTTCTGTAGTGTTGGTTCTGCTAGCAGTCTAGTTCCCAACCACTCCTGTGACATAGAAATATACAACTAGTTTACTGAGTGTAGCTGGAACACAGTATGGGTGATGGTGTCCTACGACCTGGCAAGGTAATGATATGCAGTGTGAATCAACCCTACTGTCATCTACATCTGTACCGAGTACATCAAATACGTTGATCACGGTTCATGGCCGTACATACCAGACTCAACAAGGTAGTTGTGAACTATGTCCCATTATCAATGGTGTCTCCCCCTTTGTGGGGTGTGATAACTGTTGCTGTGCACCATTCGATGTGTACACAGCCTGACATGGAGCTATGATTGAACATGATGTGTATGTGGATAGCTGATTGTTCTTACATTTGTGTAGGATACACCCTGGGATTTTGACAGTTCCCATGAAAGCTGTATGTATGGCTTTAGAGAGTGCAGTTTGTACTTGCATAGTCATTAGTACAGGGGGCCCTGTAGTGTACATGGATATATTACTAAGTGTACCGGTTGGGGGTGGTGGGAGAGGGTTTAGGTTCTCCAAGAACCTATCTGGATGAACAGGTGCTATTTCTGTAGGTGCAGTACTTCCCATGCCATATTGCTGTGCAGCACGGCAGGTCTTGTCTTTGCCATTACGATTAATGACCCAGCTATAAAATGCTCTGTGCTTGGCCTCATAATATGTGGCTGATTAGTTTCACAGTAGCTTTGTGTGGTTTTATAAGGTGTATCTGCATCTTACTGAGGCTGCCAGTGCCAGGGATCACCTACACTCATGTGCGTTCACTCTTGCAACAGTTACTACCTTCTGTGGTACAGTTTAAAGCATGGTACCACCAGTTTGCCTTCTTGTTTGTGTTGGGTGAATCCTGCTTCTGTTTCAATGGCACAATCACTGCACATATGTGACTGCTTAAGGTTCATTTGTGTAGGATTCAGCATTTGCACATGCATTGTCCATCTGCATGGGTGCCATGACAGTCACCACTCTGCTCATAGGAAACATAACATTGGCACTGGAGACTAGCTATGTGTAGCATACTGTTAGCCCTGTTTGTGTAACTACTGTGATCCAGGTCAGTGGGGTCGATGGAATCCAACATGCATTGAGTGCAGGTGTTGGTACATAAGGAGTCTTCCCAGTTCATAATGGAGTAGTTGAGAGTAGCCATTATTATGGTTCTGTCTCAAACCTAATCTTCCCCATTACAGCACATTATGACAGTTGGGAAATCCGTGGCCTGGTGGGTGATCTGCCTCAAGGTGCAATTTGAATTCCACTTTGGCACAAAGGTAGTTGCCTAGCATTATGCATCTAAAGTTATGCAAGTGCAACTAGCCTGGGGGTGTACATATCCTTCAGGAATATGGACACAGCTGTGGCCCGTGTGTTCCAATAAAGGATAATGGGCAAGAGGAGAGGTATGTGTTATAACATGGTCATGCAAGTGTGCTCTCCGGAGCGTTGAAACATGTCTCAGCCACTGCACAGATATGTTCTCCATGTTAGGGATTGAAATATGTGTGTCCATATAGTGTTTCTGACATGTATCATTGTGTAGCAAGATCCGCAGTTTATTGCTTGGCTGTCCCTGTAACAGCAGTAGACCTTCACTTGAACCATGCATGATGAAGGCACTATAGATGAAGCATGAGCCCTAGGCAGTATCCAGATTCTCAGGGGTGATAGGTGCAGGCCCTGTCTGGCAAAGCATCATGGTCTGTCAACCATGTTATCCCAGGATGACAGATACTGGATACCCTTTGACTTGCACCACTACACTAGACAATTGTGGAATACAATCCTTTTGTCCCTGTACTGCAGTATCATTCTGGCCAATGTCAGATTGCTACCCAGGCCTTGGGACATACCTGCATGGGCTACAAGACCTGACAGTTCCTACATGTGTTTCCATGCAGTCCAGGCTACTGCATCACAGATCCTGCACAACAACATGGAATATGCCAGAGCCATGTGTATAGTTCAAATGGTGGTCTGAGTGTATAGGAATGTAGCTAATCATGGCAGACAGGCAGCTGACATTATGTATGCCCTCATATAGGTTAGTGTGTAACATAGTGCTAGAGTTTGCATTCACAAATGAGTACTGTTGGGCATGTTTCCAGTCACGTGTTCTGAGGTGTGGCACAATTATGCAAACTATGTCATACAGTTTCTGTATTTCGGTGTCTGTCTCTTCCTGCTTGGGGGGAGGGGGGTCACTTGTTTGGCCAGATTCTTAGAAGCGTCTGTGAATGTGTGTGATTTCTGGTAGTGTGTGTGGATGTCCTTATTGTGTTCTGGTAAGGGTATGTGTTGGTTGTGTTGATGAGCTGAATGTGTTAACCTAAACCTCATGACTGTCCAGTCCAGTCATAGCTGTAGACTGGACTGCCTTCCAGCTTACCCCTGTAGCTGCATCCCAAACAATGTGTGGGGCATGGTGTTAGGTGGGTTTGTCAGTGTAAATGGCATAGAGATTACATTCCCCCAGAATAGCCACATACACAAAGCAGACATTAGAAACACCAGTAGCTCACTAGTGGACATGCCTGCATGAGCATTCAGTACTACAAGTACCAAGTATTATATTTAGTTTACGTATTACTTATGAAGATATTTTAGACAGTGATATTCACATGTAAATATTTGTGTTATGGACGTGACAACACTGGCTATTACAGAAACATTGTAGCTACCTTTAGCAGCAATCCTCCTCTGAGGAGCACATCACATTCTGTTAGTTCATTACAGATGTTGCAAGTGTCTACAGGTCTGTTTCCTTCTCTGGGTATATACTCACATATCCACCAGGACCATGAGCTCTGTTGGGCACAGACACCCACTCTCCAAACAGAGTCATGTATCAATAGACTCTGATGCCACTATCAACATGATCAGGATATAATCAGATAGTGTAAGTCATCACCTATGAAGCGGCTTTTACACATGGGCAGCTGTCTCCTACATCTTACACTCCTACTGCAGATGTTACACTGGAGTTAAAGATGATATGCAACCTGTTTCATTACAAGTGCTGTGCACTACCTTACATACAGTATGTGCAAGCAGCTGTTAGGTTGGTAATGAGAGGTTGGGCTACACAAGCCTGATAGTTCAACCAGTGTGTCTCTACTCTCAATATACACTCTATGTAGATGTGCACATAGCCATTTGGCCCAACCCTGCAACAAGGGTCATTAAACATTTGCATAACATGTACACATGCACAGCTGTTATTGCTTGCAAACAATACTATAGAGGTGGATATTGCATGTGTTATGTGCATGGATAGTTACCTGGCTCTTCAATTATCTTTGCTATCATGCTGCTAAACTGTCAGATGAACATAAATGATATGTATCTTGTTATAGAGTACTGTAATTGCCAATAGACATAACTACTGTTTGCATAACATAACAGAACTGCTATGTAGAATAGAATACAGATCTGCCTAGAATACTGTACATTACACAGTTATTGGCACAATATCCCGCAATGCACACCATATTTGCATGGTAAGCCCACTTTTAACATGTTTATCTTACTTATACACCCATACATATGTCGACTGCTACAATATATCGACATATACAATCCCCTGTTATAGCACATACTTGTTGGACCAATCCTGACACTGACAGTGACTTGAAGCGAATCGGTGGGTTCCAAGCCCATATCATCCCCTGTGGTGTATGCGGAGTTTGCCGTGTGACCTACAGCAGTACACATATAGAATACTACAAGCATTACTACTGCTCAACAAAACATTGCTACAAGATAGCTATTTCCACTATATGCATTGATTACACTGTAATTCTTACAGCACAGGTACTACATACACAGGCATACTACATGTTATACATACCTTCTTAGTAATCAGAGGTGTTATTGACTAGTATAATACTCATTTTCGGTTCGTCTTTCAGTGTTTTGTACTGTCCTACAGGTAGATACAGACGGTTTCAATGTGTGACAAAGCAAACTTTTATAGTTACAGATCAGTAACATGTGCTATCCCGATGACCAATTGGCGTTCCTAAGTAGCTAATTACATGCACATCAGCTGCGCTGCTACTGCCTTAGCCAATACCATGGCTACAGTGGAGTATAACTGAGTACTCCACTTGGGCGTTGTCCCTTTGCCTTACTTGTGAGGAAGACAGCGTGGAAGTGTTGTTTGGAATCTATTTCATCAGCTGTATGGAGACGAACAGTAATGTATTGTGTGTAATGCCCAGAGGATTTGGTCTAAATGTGAGTACTGCTGTTATATTTCTGAACATTGCTACTTGTGCAGGGTTTTTCTGTACCTAATACTTCTGCATATGTTTCAGTCTGGCCAGGCTGTTTTACCAGCTCAAGGCTGCATAGCTATGCATATAATGTTAGGGGGTTTACAGTGTTCTTACCAGACATATTTAGTTTGGTGTTACTGTGTATCATACTGTGCTGATAATCAGTATTCGGTAACACTTCCTGGTGTATGAACCTTTCAACCCTCTGAAACAGGATTAGTTCTTCCAAACCCTGCTACATCAGCAGCTGCTCAATTGTATAACGGCATCTATTTCACATAGGGCCATGTTAGTGTGTCTGTCCAGGAATGTTAAGGTTTCAGCAGATGCTGTACAGTAGTTGAATAATTGGTTATGGTATGACAGTATGTATTGATGTAATTATTTTGGTTGTGGGGTAGATGTTGGTGGGTGTACATAGCACATGCAAGTGTGTAGGAACCCCTTTTATACAACGTCTATATGTGTGTGGGTGTTCTTTCCCTATATGAACACCTATTCCTTAGTGGACTAATACTATGGTAACTACAGGCTGATTCATTAAGGCACTATTAAATGCTTCCTGTATAGCATGCAGGTACTGTTAGTCCTTGAATCCTTTTGGCAATACATCGGAATGTAATAAAGTTTTGCAAAATTAAAGCTGTCTGTGTATTTCTGTCATGGATATCTGCAGTCATTGCAGTTGTGTTGGTGACTGTGTCCATAGAAAATATTTGTAATAGGGTATTGGCATATGCTCTTCATATGTTATGTTCATATTGTTTGGGGGAATGTGTGATTGCTATAGTTCATGTTATACTGAGATATGACCACTTTGGATGCTGTCTACAGACATGTATGTATGTGTATGTGTGTATATATATATATATATATATATATATATATATATATATATATATATATATATATATATATATATATATATATATATTTATATATATATATATATATATATATATATATATATATATACATACATATACATACATATGTATATATACGTGTGTGTGTGTGTGTGTGTATGTGAGTGTGAATGTGTGTGTGTGTGTGTGTGTGTGTGTGTGTGTATATATATATATATATATATATATATATATATATATATATATATATATATATATATATATATATATATATATATATATATATATATATATATATATATATATATTATTGCATACGTTTAGCTGTACCTCCATAGATGTGCAGATGTTTATAACCTATCTATATATCTACATATATATGTAGACCTGTATATATTGACATGTCTCTATGTGCCTTTCTCTCTCTCTCTCTCTCTCTCTCTATATATATATATATATATATGTGTATGAGCATACACCTTTAACTGGGTACATGGTGGGTTGTCCTATTTCACACATTCCTCCCTTTTGTGTTTTAACCTGTCTGCATACACAACAGGGATAGGTACATCCCAGGTAGCTTAGTGTTAGGTTACTTTGAAGATGGAGTACATGGTTGTAGGTTCTACTCCTGGGAGGTGTTATTATTTTACATCTGAGAGTAGGCACTGGTAGGGAAAGTGTGAATAACGCACATTTACACAGTTGTAAGCAGGTTTGCCCGTGGTCTGTGTGACATTAAGCAAAGGTTAAACCTGTGAAGCGCTTCTCCATTTACTGTGTTTCAGCGCCGCTTGCTGTCACACAAACCAGTGGAAACCCACTTACAACTGCTTAAGAGTGCTTTAATCAACCTGCATCCAACAGCCCTTATTCTGGCTCTCAAAATAACCTAACAGCCCTTGCAGGTCTTGAACCCCGGACCATGAACACCAGTCACTGACTTTACCACTAAAGAATCTGAGATTTGTACAAATGTTATGATGTTTAGAATATACATTGTACTACAGACATTCCTCACTACTGAAAACAAATGTGAAAGTCAGTTGGTGTACGTATGTCTGATACATGTTAATGTTCATATGTTTGTGAAATTAGGTGTTGCAATGTGACATGACGGTGTATTATGAATGAGAAAGGTTCTTGCTTTGTGTTTTTTTTATATTGTCCCCATACTCCATGTATACCCCTCCAGTTCACTTATTGGACATCCGACCCAGGCCCTCTTTGATGCATGATTGCTTTACCCATCATTTCTCCCCCACCCCAATCTTCACATAGACAACAACCACCCCTTCTATGGTGAATTAGGTTAATAATAATTATTGTTATAATATAAGAGCTACATGTGTTTTGTGTACACTCCAATTCCTTTGGACTGCTTCTGTGTCACGAAGTGTGTTCGTAGATGTTTATATATATGGCTATTGATGTAACTGTATAATATATATATATATATATCTATATATATATATATATATATATATCTATATAGATATATATATATATATATATATATATATCTATATATATATATATATATATATATGTGTGTGCAGACATCACTGACATATATATATATATATATATATATATATATATATATATAGATATAGATATATATATACACATATATATATATTTCGTATTAGTTTGTAACAGTAATACATATGTAGACTGGAATGTGTTGGTTTACAAACTACAGTACATTACAATGTACTGTACATATGTACACAAAGTGACTGCCCATTTGTGATCATTACAGTGAAATGCATATGGTATAAGGTGCAGTCTCAAGACCATGAAACATGTATACACCTCAGATGGCTTAGTGTAAGTCCCATGACTATAGTGTGCATGGTCCAGGGTTCAACACCTGCGATGCTTTACAAATGTTTTTTACTCCAGAATAAGGCTCATTTAAGCAGTTGTAAGCATGTTTAAAAGTATTTGTGTGACATTATAACAGGGTTTAACACAGTTAAGCAAATTTTGTAATGTATAACCTGTGCGCGCAAACATGGCCACATCCACTAACTACTCAGGATGTATACATGTCAGTAAAGTAACATCTCACTATATGCTGACATAACATTACATTCTCTGTTGACTGCACTCTCCAGCACAGATGGGTTTATATGGGTGTTTCGAATGTTTATTATACAGACGATTACTAACTATATATGCAAGCTGTGGTTAAGGTATACTTTTGCACATGATAAAAATCCCTGCCTTTATCGGGATTGGAACCTCGAATGTACAGATACTATGCAGATGCTGTAACTATTACACTGTTGACATTAATGTTGCTTCCGCCTATTTCCTATTTAGATGATTTCTATGTGTAAGCTAGGCTAAGCAAAGGGCAGAGGCCCCCAAACTCACTGAGCCTCACAAACTCTTGAAATAACAACATATAACAAATGTACTGTGAGACAATACATTAAATTCCTAACTACATTAGGCATAGCCCCTCAATGACACACTTCAAGGGAAACCTTGTTGTGTGAATGGGTAACAGAATATACACCCCTGTGATCATGTGTCCCAGAACCATAGAGCCAGGGGGTGGGGGGGGCCTGTCCAGTTGGATAGCTGCAAGACCTATTAGGGGAATTGAATGGTGTTGAGCTGTCACATTAACATGCCCTCTTTAGATCACTAAGTGCCCCTATCACTCTCCACTACCCCAGTCTTCAACAGCTTTCAGCAACTGTGCCTGGAATTGCTTCATTGGCTATGCTTGACAGAGGCTCAGTTACTTCATCAATGGTGCGGGGAAAGCCAACACACTGTAGCTATGCTTGTAATTGCCCTTGGGCAGATAGGTAGTAGGCTATCTGTGAAACTCTAACATGCAGGCCATCACAGACATAATATGTGAATAAACAGACCTTCAAATTACAATATACAGTGAGACATCACCATGTAGTCAGGAAACAGTTAAGTACAGCAAGAACATACAGACACTGATATTTAGTCACTCCAAAAGCCTGTCTTGGAAGCTAGAAGACTTGTATAAGTTTAAGGCTTTCTATTGCTTACCAGTAGGTTACCTACAGGACAGATGAAAAACAAGCAGAAATGGGGAACATGCATGCAATGATACCATACCGGCCTATGTGTCAGCCTTAGGCTTTGGAATACTGGCCAAGGCAATTGGCACCCCCACGGTGCCTTATTTAGGAGAGTCTCGAAGGTGAATACCAGCTCTGTAAACAGCACAATAGCAGATTCAATGAGGGTTATGCTACTCAACACCAGGGCTTGTGATCACTAAATGCATGCACTCACAGCACTCCTCAGGATGGACAACATCAACATCTGTGCAGTAACTGAGATCTGTCTTAAAGCTCCTGAGAGCACACCAGCACTACCAGACTACAACCCATACCACTCATTAAAGCCACAGAACATGGACTGACAGACATGGAGGGGCTGTATCCATATTCATCAGGGATACCTACACCTGCAGGTTAGTGGGGGAGCATGATACCTCTGAGATCATCCATGCACAGCTAACATCAGCCACAACTGCAATGTAAACTGTGGCCTGCTACGGATCACACTCCATGACCCAGGACCTCCACTCCATCTACTTGGAGACAGTGGAGAACATGACAGTCCAAATGCACACCCAGACATTGGTCGATGGCAACTACCATACCATTAACTGGGAAACTTACTCCGGTACTCACTTCCAGGCCCAGCGCTTCCTGGAATTTATCATCTCATATGTCCTGTATCACGTGGTAACCTCCCTAATGTGTGGTGGAAACTACTAGAAGTGGTCATCACCAACATGGGCAACAGGTGCACCACAGCGGAGGTTAACTGGTCACTGGTTAGATCTGACCATGAACTATTCAGTGTTTCCACACCCAAGCATCTCCCCCACCCAGAGATACCGCAGTGTATACCTTTCCTACAGCTAAATTTACACTACTAGTGACAGAGGTGGGGGGTTTCACAGCCGCCACACTAAGGGAAACACTGCTCAAGATACAGACAGATTTACAAATGCAGTCTATAATCACTTACATGGATGTATGGATCGTGCCATCACTGGCAAACCAAGACTCACTCCTCTTAGACAAGGACACTGGTCTGGTGGACCTCTGCAATAAACAGGCTATACTACAGAAGTAGGACAGTGTTCCAGACACACAGCAAATCCCATGAAGGGCGTGACATCATCCAAAGCTAACATCAGCAGGAGAATACGCAAGGATTTGAAAGATAACTACAAAGCCTTCTTTGGCTAAATCAAGGATCTACGTGGTGACACGCAGATTTGCACTGTGCTGGTGAACTATAGCACAAAATATGCTGACACTATTGATATCGCCAACATCCTTGCAGATACATTCAGTGCATACTTCACCCCTAAAGAGCCCACAACACTACCCGAAAGGTGCAGTATTCCACACATCAGAGACACACAGGTGGAAGTGTCCCTCTCTAACAGCAGAACACAGCGTCAATGGAGGCAGATGTTGTCCCATACTGCATCTTGCAAACTGTACAAGACAACCTGCCTCCCACATAATTAAGCGTTCCTACCTCAGCCTCTCCACAGGCTACATGCCCATACAATGGCACGTGGCAATGGTTATTCCACTCCATCAAGGTGGAATCACAGCTGACCATGGTGACTACCACCCCATAAGCCTGACTAGCCTGGTCTGCAATGGTATGGTTCACATCCTCATGGCACACATTAACAAAGACAATGGTAACCTCCGAACACGTGACCCAACCCTGGTCAGCTTGGTTGAGTGCAGTTCATGCCTACTGAACCTGTTTGATGTCTTACATACAGTTACCAAGAAATTAGATGATGGGGGAGGTGGTTCACACATACTACCTGGATCTTGCCAAGGCTTTTGACACCATGTCCCTCTCAGGTATTATTAATAAACACACCAAACTGTACATACACCCATGCATCACAGGTTGGGTTGCCAACGGGCTTACACACAGAACCCATGTGGTACAACTAGCGGTCTCCAGGTCCAGCTCTTGACCAGTCATGAATAGTGTCCCACAGGACTCAGACCTGGGAGCCCTACTGTTTAGCATATACATCTCAGAGGTACAGGCAAACACAGGTGGACTACGGCAGACCATGTTTGGCAATGACTGTGAACTGGGAGTCATGATTGATAGTCCAGCTGACACAGACATCCCTCAAGGGGCCTCACGGAGAATGTCACAAGGTGCCAACGTCATGGCCTCCAGCCAAGTGCCACTAACTGCATGGTCCTTCCATTGTGGAACTGACACCCACATATTAACACATAAGTAGCAGCCACTTTAATACAGACGAGGTAATAGGGTATCTGAAGACTAAGGTAGATAGTGATCTCCCCTTTGACAATCATATCTCCACATCCTTCTATGTAGGCCATCTGATTACTAAAGGATTCCCATCTAGAAATACTGGGGTTATAGTGCCCCTTTACTCATCACTCATCACTCGTCAGTCCCATCATAGGGTATAATAACCCATGTGGGAGGTACCACAGAAGACACTTCCAACAGCTGGGAGGTCTTAGAATGTACCTCACCAAGGGGAATACTGGCCTCCAAAATATGGCCTATGCAGCCAGACTGAATAAACTCCTGCTTTACTCAGTGGCATCTCGTTTACCCAGAGATGATCTCCACTGGCCAACACAGCCATGTTGAACTCAGGCTTGATGGATATGCTCCACCTATGGGAATCCATGTCACAGTGAGCCACACACTGTAGTGAGCTGAACCTTGCCACAACAATAGATGGAAGATGCTGGAGGGACAGCTGCCTGTCACGGACACTCCCCATACTTTGGAACATCATCCCTAACTACATTATACTGAGCACCTCACTAACATTCTACAAGAGAAACCTTGAAGAGTGGATGGGGATCAGTAGATGCACCCCAGGGATCCCGCCATTGGCTCTGCTCTACAGAGGGACAGTTAATGAATCAATGGGGAGGCAAAAGCTGACACATTTTGGCTGGGTTTATGAATGGCCTCTGGCAGTTGGCCAAGTACCTACCTATGAATCTATACATACAGTATCTGCATATGCTGATAGTTTCATTTACTGTTCAGGTGTTGACTTACCTTGTGCCAATGGCAGTTGTGTGTGCAATAATTGAGGGCTGCCTATGTTGGATGCACACAGTAGACTGCCTATACATGACAATTTACAGGTAGTCTTGTATGTGTGCCATCCATTTTTACTGTGTGTGCAGGTGGAGAAATGTGTCAGTCCCTAGGTGCCTACACTGTCAGTGTGTATGCTATACGTTCCCTCTTTGCCAAGGCATGGGCATACTGGGCATGCCTCCATCTGCCTACTGGGGCTGGCTCAGGGTGTTCATGGTCTGAGTACCTCTGTGCCTGTGGGGCCCTTGGCAATGGTGGTGGGCTGTGAGGGCCTTCACCATTCTGTCCCTGCTGCAGCTGTTTCTAAAGGACCATATTGTGTAGCATGGCACACACTATGAAGATGTGGGCACATGTGCCTGGAGAGTAATGCAAGGCTCCACCAGATATGTCCAAGCCACAGAACCATGATTTCAGCATCCCAAACACACGCTCTATGATGATTCTGGTTTGTGCATGTGCCTCATTATGGCATTCCTGCATGGGTGTGTGTGCATTTCTGATGGGAGTCATCATCCACGGTTCCAGTGCATAGCAAGCATCCCCCACCAGGTGGCCATTTGGGATGTCCCCCCTGGCAAATAACCGATACAGCTGTGAGGCATGCCAGATGTGGGAGTCGTGATATCTTCCAGGGCTGCCAGCACACACATCCATGATAATGCCCTGGGCATTGCACATGACCTGGCAGTTGATGGAGGGGTATCCCTTGCGGTTTATGTAGAGCCTACACTGCTCACTGGGTGGTGACTTGATGTGTATGTGCATGCATTCTATTGCACCCAGTACCTCTGGGTATTCTGCCACATGGTGGAAGAGACACATATTCCTGGCCAACTCCTCCTGCATTTGGGGGAAGTATATGTGCTCATTGGCATGTGGTAACATGGCATCCAGGAACTGGTGTAGTACCCTGGATGCTGATGCCTGTGAGATCCCCATGATATCCCCATTTGGTCTTTGAAAGGTACCTGGAGCTAGTATTCTCAGGCTTACACATACCTTCATATCCACTGGGATGGGTTCCCCTCTGTTTGTTCTAGCTCTGAAGCGTGGCCGGCACAGCTCCACAAGTTGCTGTAGGATGTCCCTGTCCACCCTGTAATGCTCTACTATCTCCAGATCATGTAGCCCCTGGTAGGTTACCCTGGGTCTGAACACTCTCCTCTTCCTCTGGTGCCTGAGGTGGTCGTGTGCATCATCCTCCACATCACCTTCAGTCTCCAACACATGCTGATGGGTCAAAGCTATGGCAGCCCCTAACATGTACATAATAAAAGTTCCCCATCTGTATACACCACTGGTGTAGAGTGCATAGGAATACACAAATGTGTGTGAGGTGCTTTCACACTTTATAGTATTGTGCTATGGATGCTGCTGATGTCAGTGGGTGTGTGAGCTATTCCAGCTGCAGTGTGTCTTAATTATGGGTTTTGCAATGAGTACTGCAAGTGTGGGGCCTTTACTGTGGAGATCTACTTGCCTGCCTTGATTAATATGTTGCCCTTTAATTCACTTTTAGACCTGGATCCCCTCCCATTATCAGGCATGCACCCACCTGCCGTCTTTCTTGTTTTGTACTTTCCCTACCAGGTCATGGCAAAATGTGCCCTGTAGCTGATATACTGCAAATCGGCTTTGTTCTGCTTTGACACTTTACTGTTTTCTTTGCAGTACAGCCCCTCCCCTTTCCTGTTCTACAGGTAGCTGCTTGCAGCCTTGTTAGCTGTTGTCAATAGCCCACTGTAGGCTCCTAGGTGTTAATTATTTCATTTGTACTCCAATTTCACTGCTGCAGCATGTTCTTATTTCTTTCCTAAATCCTTCCTGTTTCAGCTGCAGTGCGCGCTGTGCATACCAATTTACTGGGTTTACACGCGTTTTCATCTCTGTTCACATGCATACTCGGTTACCTTGTGTACTCTCAGCTAAGCATAGCTATGGCCAATTCGACACATCCCTATCCTGCAGCTTTGCCTAGCTAGGGGCAGACCAGTTTAGCAGTGCTCCAATGTGCTTACAGCAATGGCGACACACCCCTCTCTTGATGTCATCTTTATCTCAAGGTCACACCTCAGTGTTATAACACTACTCTGTGAGGTGCATCCTTACACCAGCGGGGAATCTGCAATTCACTATTACTCCTCTCATTTGCATGGCATTGCCTACTAATTCCTAGCTACTGCGCATAACACTGTCACTGCCCCGTAGCAACCCTTGCGCCATGAGTATGGTGTAGCATGCCTGCCATTGACTATTATGGGGAAATCGTGTAATGTGTTTTATTGCGGTTTTATTCTATATTTTTATATATTCCTTGCGTTCCCCTTTGTGCACCGCTGCCCTGCGCTTCCACGTCACAATAGTGCGACTATATATAGTAAATGTTAATTTTATATTTTGTGCATTTTTTCTATGCCAATGGTTATATATTTAGCCATTGGCATATATTAACAATACAATGCATGCGTTTGGTCAGCTGTCATGGCTCCAGTTTTATATTTGCAAAAATGTAAACCGTTTTCTACGGTTTACATTTCTGCATGCTTACACTACACCTGCACCACTTCCTGAATCACTACATACCTTCATTTGCATGCTAGACTGCTGCACATGGGGTAATTAGCATAAAAGGCTTGGGAGTTGTGCGGGCGTAGCATACGCAAGTAGTGCACGTGGAAACAGCTCAAACCTGAATCGCTAGGTGGCCATATTTGGTGTTAGAACGCCGACACTATGCCTGCACCTGGCGCAAGCTTCATGAATCCCGATGTATGTATATACAAGGAACTCACTAATTTTTTGTTTTTGATGTCCCTCACATGCTCTAAAATACATAACCTTAACTTTCGTATAATCTTCCCTATGTAAAATGTGGGACAGCTCATGCATGTAGCAACATAAACCACCATATTCGTACTGCAGTTACAAAAGCCAGTACATCTAATAGTTCTCCTGTAATTGTGGATCGTAACATATGGTCCATCATTTATAAATTTACATACACTACAAACAACGCACTTACTCATTTTTGACATCTTGTGAATGCTAGTGTCCACTTCATGTTCCAATAATTCTTTTAAATTAACACCCCCTTGCTGTAAATAAACTCCGGAGATTCACCCAAAATCTCTCTCAGCTCACCTTTAAACACACTTGCCCAAGTTGCCTGCATAATGGTCTTAACCTTACCTACTGTATCATTGTATGGGAGTACTAATGCACCTCTCTTATCCCTCACAACAATATTATTGTTGTTATTGTTATTAACCACATCATTAGTGTTATAAATCTCACTTTTGTTAACCCTGCTTTCATTATAGGCTGGAAAACAGTTTTCCTTTTCTTTGTCACCTCATTACATATTTTAAGTAATATATCAGGAGGATACCCTAACTCACACAACATATCCATCAATTTAACCATTTCATTATGAAAATTCTCATCTACACTAACAAGCCTAGACAGTCTCACCATCTGTCTTTTCATAATGTTTCTTTTCTGGAAATATGGGTGACAACTATTAAAATGTAAAAAGGAGTTGGAATAAGTTTTTTTCTGATAAATACTAGAATTTAATACACAATCTTCCTTATACAATAAAATGTCTTAAAATTCACACTTATTCTCATAGACATTATTAGTAAATTTCAAAAATGTTGTTGTACTGCCTAAATACTCTATAAAATCTTGTACCTCAACCAGAGACCCTTTCCAAAATATCAGGATGTCATCTAAAAAGTGCAGATATAACACTATATTTGACATAAAACTCAAAGTAAAAACAAACTGTGTCTCCCATTCTGCTAAAACTAGATTTGCGTAAATGGGTGCACATCTAGCACCCATAGCTATGCCTGCAATCTGTTTAAAATACTCTCCATCAAACATAAAAAATTGTTTAATAAGACCATTTCCATAAGCTCTACCAATAATCCCCGCTTCACATTGTGCAATTCACTATGTCGTAACAAACAATTTTCAGAAAATTCTAATCCAACATTGTGCGGTATTATAGAAAATAAATCAACCACATCCACAGTAACCATTAAAAATTCTTCACTAATATTTATTTCTCTAATTATGTCAAGACAGTGCCAAGAGTCCCTAAGGATGTGTGGTAACTTACCCAACACATTTTTACAGCTAAGGCCAACAAAATATGCCCACAGAGGTACTTAACTAAAATGATGCAATGCCTAAACAATGTACCCTACACAGACTGACTCAAAGCCCTGTTACTATGCTCAGTATCCTACAGACTGTTGAAAGGTGACCAGTGTCTTGCATACAAGGTATCCACCAACCCAATGCTGATGAACCTACTGCACATCAGAAGTCAAATGGCATCAGAAACACTAGATGCAGGGCTCTAAACCTCTTCAATAAAGCTCATCCCTGTTCATATCAATGTGTAACTTGGGTCTACAGATAGGTAATAGAAAATTTACCCAAGGACTGCTCCCTGTATTACTAATGGGTAGAGACAGCTTCTAAATGCTTTATTCCATGTTTGGGTTCTCTTAAATTATTCATGGTATCATTCCAGTTATTCTCACTAGGGTTAATATATAATTATTGATCACAGAATGGGAAAGACAAATCTAAAACCAAATGGGATAGATGAATTCCAGCACCAAAAGGAATACTGCCTAGGCTTAAAATGATTTACAATGACAGCTAGGCTAGTACTTACCTATGAATATATAAACCTACAAGATTGCACCAGCTGTTCTCAACAAAATGGCACAATGACTGCTAACATAGGATCGTGTGCATTACTGAACTAAACCACCATTACTTATTATTCATATTTTCATATTTACATTCAAAAATGACAGATATACATGTTATTGAGGAGCATGGGATAAAATGTCATGATGGCAGCCAGAAGAGCACATTGATGTGGAATACACTGTACTGAAGCTATGCTTAGTTGTTTGCTAGGAATTGTGAGACTGTGCAATATTTTCATAGCTACTTTAATACTTCCAAAACCAAGTCACATTCAAACTATTACATGGCATCAGTTGAAGACCTCGGTGATGTTGAAGAAAATGTTCCTTGATGTTTTCACTGCAAGTTGTACATCTTGAGAGACGTTCAGTGTTATGTGCATTGTTAATTATACAAATGAGCATAACTTTAATTTTCATATTTTTGCAAATAAATCAACAAACAAACAAATACAAAGGAATTTCTTGTTGTCATTAGAAAGTTTAAGACTTGCTCAAAAATGTGTTCTGAAGCTGTATGTCTTGGCTTTACTGTTAAGATATGAAACATTTATGAAATTTTATCGAAAAAATATAATTGTGGGTTTGTCTGTATGATTATATTACTGGAAAAATAATATGAATGTACTGTCTGTAATCACAGTAAAGGATCATAGGATCATAAGAGTTTATTAGCCTATTGACCCGGAGGTCATTTCAAGCCTAGCCATTTCATCCCAATGTAATACCATAGAAATAACTAGTCAATACCCAGAGTTGCATTTAGTGATGACTGCCCATGTCCAGGAGGGTTGTGGACATTATCCCTGGTAAGAATTTACAGTGTCCCATCCACTCATCCAGGTTCCTCTTTAACAGTGTCATAGAGGTGCTCTGTTTCACCTGAACTGGTAGCCTGTTCCATAGACGTGGCAGTCACTAGGAGACAAATCTGTCCCTCAAGCATGTCCTATTTATTGATGTGTAAAGGAGACTTTTTATTGATAATATTACTACTTGCACCTTTTTAATACAGTTAATACAGTTCATAAGATATTGAAATTTGTATGGCTTATGTTTTCTTTAGCACTGAAAATGTCATGGAATGCAAGGATGTATGTAGGCTGCTAGAGGTGTGACATTTCACAGGTCAGAAGCATTCATTGCTTACTAATTAGCTACATATTAAATTTTAAGTCCATATTGCTAAATGTTATAGCATTATTAGACTTTTTCTATATTGGTAACTTGAGCCATTAAAATTTTGATTTACTAAAACATGTTTTTAATACATATTCAAGTTTCAAAATACTCAATGCCCTGAGATTGTAACATCCGTGGCAAATCATGTAGGAAAATTTGTGGCCATGACTTACTCTTTCAGGTAGGTTCATATTTGCTTGTCGAACACTCAAACATTCTTTGACTGACAGCTGATATATGAAACCACAAAAGACTGAATGGCTAGAACAGTGATTTTTTTTTCCCAAAAAAATCGCTGTTCCCAAAAAAAAAAAAAAAAATCCACAAACAAAATATTTTTTCCCTGGGAAAAAAATCACTGTTCCGGCCATTCGATGTTTTGTGGTTTCGTCTATTAGCTGTCAATCAAAGAGCATTCGCTCTTTTGAATATTCGACAAGTTAATAGGAACCCTTTCAGGTCAGGTCTGTGCCATGTAGCCCACTCATAGCTTACTGTCTTTAGCACCCCTTAGCCCTGCTGGACATTTGGACATATACTCAGCAGCCATTCATTTCTGAGTTAAGCACAGCAAAGGAAGAGTTTTAAAAGAAAACTCACAGATCTGAGTAGTAAAACAGTTCCTTAATGGCTGGTTTAAATAATAAACATTATAATGCATTCACTATCCCATCTGCTTTAAAAAGACTCAACCATTCCATAGTTGTAAAGCCCTAAGGTTGGCATTGTATGAAGAAATGAATACTCTTTCTCCTTACCTTTATGAATTTCACTGGGTTTTGTAGTTTCCATAAGTTTGGTTGGTGTCTGCAAACTAGTTGATTCTGAAAGACAAGTGATACTTCTGTCTTAAATAAAATCTGTACTTTAGCATTAATCTCATGTATCTTAATGGCAGATCACAGATAAAGCGGATGCTAAAAACATGTTACATGTGTAGCGTAGACTGAATACATATGTTTTGTTTATCTACACTGTTGCTTTATGAAGCATAGGTGCACACTCTTGGAGCACCATCATCAGTTTGTGTACACCCTTTTCTTATTAATATTCCCAGTGATGTCCTGGAAATTCTCCATATCTGTGCGCCTCATTACATTAAGTAAATGTTCATGCATTGGACAGAAGCAAATACCTCAAAACAACCCATGGAATTCAAAAAATTAGATATTCAGAGGGCAATGTTAATCAGCTCACATTCTTATTAAAAATATAAAAAATTAAAAAAAAACATATATAGAAGTCAATCCAGCATGGGAATGAAATGCATTCATACTAGAATAAAAAAGAATACACTAAATTCATAATAAGTAAAGCAGCAATATAGCTAGCTTAATGGAAAATGGAATTGCAGGCAAAGCATACCTGATTTTTTCTAAATTTATAAATATAAGTCTACTCTAATACACAACTTAACATTAGCACACAATGCTTTACTAAAATATTAAAAATGCATTAACAAAGTGAACGAGCATAACTAGGATTACAATAAAAATCATATCCTGCAGCACAAAAACAGGCGAGCGACAATGACCATTAAAGCCTGTGCAAAACTACTAAAATGTAATTCAGCAGACTGTAAGGTAATTAACACAACACGGTGATGTCAATTTGAGATTTGCTGCTGTTAGATTTGGTCAACATTTGCAGGAAATGGGTGTCTACTCTCTTTGCATGTCAGTTTCCCAATCCTGGTGCTTTTCTGGCATGTGATACTTTCGGCTATCTGGAGACCACATAATGCACATGGTTTAGGTAAGGATTATTTTAAATACATGCCAGGCATCTACCTTTTTGAAGAGTCCATCATAATTATCCAGCATCTGCTGAAATGGGCATGATGGGGATAAACAAACATATTCATCACTTTCAGACAGTGATTAGGAGTTGTTATAATGGTTAAAGAGTTTATGGCTAATACACAAAGTGAAAGGTTTGATACTCAAATGGGATAACTGTCTAGGCATAAAATGCTTGCAAAAGCAATCAGCCTAGTAATAACTTATGAGTCATTTGGGGCCATATGCCTAGAAGCTTTACCAGCTATCTCTGTCTCACCTTTTACCAAATCCCAAATGGTATATCAAAATAATAGCAACTTGTTAATGTCACCAAAAATCTGTTGTACAGTATGCATAAATATATTTACCTCTTGTGCCAGCCTTATTAATTTCAGAACATGAAAAGGATGTCATGGACACATTGCTCATTATAGGCCTGTTGCTTGAAAACAAAATTAGGAGACTTAGAATTATTTATGTTAGGAGGCCTTATTTTGCCTGCATAGCCTACAGAAGTTATTTAAATGTGCAGATTTCAGTTTGACTTCAAAATTTTGGTTGCTTATATTGCACAAGTTGTACCATAGTGGGAAGAAGTATTGTGAAAACATTTATAGCAGTAGATATGGAGAGTGCTGTTCAGATTGCATTCATTTAGACAACTGCTCATATGTCAGGGGTAGGACTGACCAGTAGGTAAGTTTCCTAAGAGTATTAGTATGTGTTAACATGACAATTTATTTTTGTTGACCTCTTTGCACTTATGTGTTAATGGTTATACTGGCAAGTAATCTGCTGTTTTGTGGGAAGCTTTACCACTGTATGTCAGCATTTATTTTATTCTAGAAGAATAAGTCAAGAAGTATAAAGAGGTACTGGAGCACAATGTATAAGAAGAGCATATTGTGAATATGTCAGCCTTATACAGCATATTGTGAATATGCCAGCCTTATACAGCATATTGTGACTATGCCAGCCTTATACAGCATATTGTGACTATGCCAGCCTTATACAGCATATTGTGAATATGCCAGCCTTATACAGCATACTGTGAATATGCCAGCCTTATACAGCATATTGTGAATATGCCAGCCTTATACAGCATATTGTGGATATGCTGGTTGGGACAGAAGGATTTGCCATGCAATTTCATTTGAGCATTTTATTAACTATCTTTAGTGAAAAAGTATTATGAGACAACCATCACCAGGCTAGTCACCAGAATCTAAAAGACTGACAAATATGGAGGAATTCCTTGCATCCCTGCAAGAAAGGTACTCAGCAAGATTTCTCTACACGGGGGTGTGGAAGCTGATGCTGGGCTGACCCATAACTCACTAGCTGATAGAGCAGTACAGTGGTATAAACACAGTAGCAGTCTGTATACACAGATGTTGCACATTTCTTTTCATAGGAGTGCAACAAGTTGCTGCCAACAAGACAGTGATGTTGCATCACAAGAAATCAGATGCATTTAGAACCCTGTTAAGGGCACAGTAGGGGCAACAATTTAACATATCATAAAGTGTTGTGTAAGTTATTATCTGTCATATATATTCACAGATGGTAACAGTGATGGATAACAGGTAGAAAAGGTGAAGGCTGGATAAGGTTGTTTCAAATAAACCTTTGCAGAGTCTGGCAGTCTAGTGGCCCACTGTCCTTAATGGAGCTATAAAGTGTTGTGCATTGCACTCAGGATGATGTCGCCCAGTTACCTGAAGTCATGCTAGTCTGACAGTTAGCACAGAGGATTAATAAACTGCTTTTTGTAATCAAGCTTACATAATCTCATTGTTTTAAAATCAATTTGCTTACTGTGTAAGTGTCAGCAAGTCACATAACCAGACAATGCTTCCAGGTCACCCTGTAAAGGGGACACATATCCATTTGGCTTACCTAGTTAATAAATGAATAAAAAGAAATGTGAATGGTGAACTTTGTGAAATGTCTGGTCTAGTGAGGGCTGTGCTGACAAATACCACCACAATGAGCAACTACCTCTGTACCATTGACTGTGCAATTGTGTTTGCTCAGATTGGGAGTGTTGTCTGTGATTGGAGTAGGGCATAGATGTAAGGTAGAGGAGGACTATGAACCCCACAGGAGGCAAACGCAGTAGCCATGTCCACTTTTGTCAGAGGGCCTGCCAACCGTTGCAGTGCCTACTTCAAGGACTGAAACTCCTCTCTAGCGAATTTCATCTAGATCCATATCGTGAAGATGCATACAATTCCCTCTATCAGAAATCTGAAGCCATTGTACACCCACACTTGCAAAGTTACATCAGATTAAGGTCATGAAGCACAACACAATGTTTGTCACATGAGTCCTCAGGGCTTGCCACTATTGGCTGCAAAGTAGCATCAGAACATGGTCACACAGTAGTCACTACCCATGTCAAATGAATGTTGACATAATTTTTCCTTCCAGAGATCCCACCCTTTACTATGCCCATCTGACATCTGTCCACTACACATTTCCTGTTGTCAGTCTTGAGGTACTGTGTGCACTGGCCTCTGTACATTTGATGACCATTGCTCAAACTCCCATTCCAAATTTCTTTCATCCAGTTTGTGTAACCAGAATCCCATGCAAAGCATGTTTTACAGTGACACTTTCCTGCTAGCATATTTTGCAGACTTAAACTTTTCTACAGATGGTCACTGAACATGATGTACTAAATTGGAGCTGAGGGTACCGAAGATCATGAAAGGGACTTTGTGGAACAAATATGTACATGGGAAATTCATAACACATGCTCAACAATATTCTTGATATAATAACATTTAAAATTATCACTTCAAACACTTTTTCCTATGAGCAAATGCAGTTTGAATGCCCAGCCAGCAGTACTATCAGAGAATGGAATGTACTCTGGAATGATTACATTCTCCTTCATTTTGTAGCAACTGTGGTATCCTATTGACCATCTCGTTGTGGTATGAAACAAAGCCATAACTATGCAAGAATGAAGGAGGTGACTGACTCAAGCAAAAAGATTTATGGGGTGTAATCAGCAGATGCTGTTGTGAGAGTGCAGTACAGGCATTCATTTATAAATTCCAGTATTGTATTTGTGGTCGCAGCTGAAGCTCTGAAGTACAGAAGTATCCATTATGTGATGGTATAATTGCAGCAGACTGCTTGTAACATTTGTTGCAAACAGCTTGCTACAGTTTGAAAGCAGAGGAGCTTACTTTTTCTTCAACTCCAACTCTGAGAATACCTTTATTTTTGCTGGGGGGTGGGGTCATTTTTGGAATTGCACAGTGTGCCAGATGACCTAGTTATGGTTCTGGTTTGAAGAACTTTTATGTAATTTTGTTTATAAAATGTCACATGTCTGTATTGCCTTTAAAATTAGAACCACAGCATTAGAAAATCTTTGTACTGAAGTTGTTGAGATGTATACGTTTTCTCTACTGCTTAACCTCTTAAAGAAAACATATTCATTATCTCTTACCTTTATCAACTGTAGATTGCATTGTAGTTTCTACTGGTTCAGTTAAGATCAGAGAACTTGTTGATTCTGGAAAATAAGGCAATATGTAACTGCTATAATTAATGTAAAACAGTGTAGCTATTTGCATATAGTTTGGCAGTACTGAGAATATAAATTAAGAGGAAAATTCATAGTTCAGTCAACTGGTCCTTATCAACCTACATTCTGCACAGATACACCACTCATCTTCCCATCAGTGGAAAAATCTGCCCCCAGATCAATCAATTTCTCTGTCTAGCCTAGTGGTATCACTCAAATCCTAACTAGACCATATTTAGGAACTTCTCCAAACTTATTTCAACTTGTAGAAGACTCAGTTCTCAAAAATATCCCTTAAATGGACTCAACTAAAAATGCTGATGAATTCACCTCAGACGTTTGCTAGCACATAAACCATTACATAGAAAAATCAATACCTGTCAATGGTGCATATAATGATAAATTCAAGCATAAATATCTCTAGTGGAGCTGCTGGATTAATAACTTGGAACTTAAGCGCATTAGTAGAAAATGTAATGTGGACTATAAAATTAAGATCACTACAGATACAAACTGCACATTTTTTCAACAATAGCAGAAAATTAGGGAGTAATTTCTGACAATGCACTGTGAAAAAATTATGAAACAACTGCCAACATGCACTTATCCATAATAATATCACACTTTCCTTTCCAAAAGATAAAGCTAATATATTAGTATAAATTACTATACCTAATCACACTGTGTCCCAGTACTCCTGAAAATATATATATAAAAATAATGCTACCATGGGACAAGAGACCACACCAACCTGTTCTCTTATCAGTGCCAAGTGTGCACTATCCATGCATCTACATAAACTGTTCAACCATAGCCTTTCCACAGGGTTTCTGCCCGATGCTTGGAGAACAGCTATTGTGACTCCCCTATAAAATGGTGACCCCTTCATCAAGTAATTACAATAGGGTAATTATAGGTCCATCAGCCTCACCAGCCTTAAATGAAAAGCAGTGGGATATATCATAGCAGAACTCATTTATGCAGACATAGACAGCTTAACTGATTATTGAAAAGGTTACAAAAGCTGCAGACAGTATTCATTCCATGCCTGCTACTTATCAGAAACTGATAAGACCTTTAGCACTATCCCACATGGTGGTATTATTACAAAGATTAGGCCAGTTTAATGCAAATTAATATGTTGTCCACTAAACTACATTTGATATCCAACAGATACCAAGTTGTGAAGACTGCTGATATCATTTTTGATAACTAGTGTGTACCACAAGAATCACTTCTAGGCCCTCTCCTCTTTGTCATTTATTTTGCAGACATCCAAGCTAAAATCCCAGAAGTGTTGTTGACCACGTTTGCTGTTGACTGCAATCTGGACACTGTTATCCACTTATCCATAGATAATAAACAGTTCGAACAAGGGCTGCAATATTCACATACCTCTTGAACTGAAAATGGCTTTAAACTAAATACAAAAATGCTGCACAGTTACATTCACCAAAATAGTTACTCTCCCCACACATGACATAAATGGTAGTGACAGATACAGTAATAAGAATCCTGACTATCTATGTGGGTGACTTTCTTTCCTGTTCATTATCATGTGCCCATTAAAGTCAGGAAATCATTCTATCTGACCCAGTTAATTTTGAAGGGGATATTGTCAAGATCCAAAGAAGTATTCATACCACTGTGTTCTTCTCTTATCACAGCCATAATGAAATATAAACCTTCCTTTGATATGTACAAACCCAAGTAATAGGGTAATCAAAAACAGTGGGGCATATCATTACAATGCCTCAAAGAATTCTAAACAAGAAAATCAAAATTGTTAAATCCTTCAATAGATTATCTCAATTTTCCTTATACTCGGTAACCTATCATTTGCCCTGACCTGTCTCATTTTTAAGCTATGAAAGATGCACTCCTATTTGACCTTTTGCTATTTCTTTGTAGAACTAATGGCTCCAGAAACACCTACAATAGTGACCTAAATATACACTAAAAATAAACATCACTCACTGGATGCAGTAGTTCTTAAATAAACATATTTCCAGCCTAAGGATTATGTTACCACTACAGGTCAAAGAAAGTACAACTTTGTCAACCTTGAATATGAGTCTTGATGATTGGATGGACAGACAAAAATTTACACTGGAGATACCATGCAAGGCCATGCTTGATTTTGGAGGTGAGAACTATTAAGTGCTTGAAAAGGATGACAAGAACTTTAATGCTAGTCTATTTAAAGGTTTATAGAGGTAAGCATGTTACAGTCCCCATGATCACTTGCGTAGTATTGTTCCTATTTTACTACATCCTTAAGTTCAAGAAAGTAAGTAGTGGTCAAGAAAGTTGAAATGCAAGATCGTATGAGCACACTTCCAAATTGAAAGAAACTGAAACATTTTGTTGAAGCAATTGGTTTCGGAGGAAGAGACTAATTGGTCTCATACAGGTAAACTCAGAAATGAAAAAGATGCGTATGACTAACCAATGCCTTCTGAATTGTTTAAATATTTGTTGCAAGGTGGAAAAATAAAAAATATTACATAAATGCGTATTTGCTCCCTAACTAACCACATTATAGCAGCCAGACTTAACCTAATGAATGATATAATCAGTTTGCTGCTAAGGCCACATGATTAAGGATATTAGCAGACTAGCGGAGGAATAGATTTGGGCAATAATTCAACATCAATATATATGATTTCATGTATCCAGTCCTTCTTGGGCAGGTTGGCGAATCTTGTTTATTCTAATTGACTTTCTTAGTACCTGGTGTCATTGCAAGACTATAAGTCAGCCAAATAAAACAAACATTTTAATGGCAAAAAAGTTCACATGATAGTTATCTAATCACTCAGTGACATAAACCAACATTTTTGTACTCTTTAATTCTTCTAGATAATGTGTTCTATTGATCAATATAATGAAAGGGTTGGAATGACAAAAATGATAGTCTCTGTCATGTAAAAATAGAAATATCAAACATTGTAGCAAAATCTGTAAATTATGTTTCCTACTATGGGCATACTTAAGTGACAGTTTGAATTCCAAGAAAGTTTACAGATATTTCTTAGCTAGTTAAAAAAAAAAAGATTAGTAACTAAGGGTGGAATCACATATAGAAAGTTATGAAAGCTAGAAACTTGAAATTATTATATAGCATTGCTGTTCATAGACAATGGGTACTATGAAGGGCTTGTACAGTGCATAATGAAATAAAAAGATGATATGTGATTCAAACAAGACATTACCTAATGATGCTGGACCTTGTGCATGATCCTACCCTACTGCACAATAAAAGAACTACAAGCACCAATTTTTCATGAGATTGAACTCACCCACCTGATCATATGCAATTCATAAATCGGGCACAACTCCTGCACCTGATGATACCAACTGAGTAAAAAATGGAAGCTCATCTGCAAATAAACAGATGGTGTACCATTTTTGTCTGAAGTGATGCCCCCCCTAACCCTTGCTAGCACATTACTCCAGGGATTGCACTGAACAAATTACTAGAACCGTCAAGTCCAAAAACTAACCAACAACTCCATTACACAGCAGGAAAATCCCACACTAACAATGAGGTCCCCTACAGTGCAGACAAACCTGCTACAGCACAGAATCTTTTCCCATCCCACACTGGTGCTGATGAGCTCTCAGCAATGACAACTCACACCGCACTGGGTCCCTTCATTACAGTCGTATGCTAATGAACTCTGGTCCAGGGCAATATTGTCTTAATGAATGACAGACTGGCATAATAATAGGCTGCAGCTGCAAAATTCTTACCAAATTGTTAAAGTAGATATCTGATTAAGCATAATTTACTATGCTAAGCTGTCTTCCTTCACTAAGTTAGGTATTGCTGCAATGCTACACAGTTGTACCATCTAACCCCAGTACTGGGATTTCAACTACACACCAGTGGTGTACTAGGCATTGCTGACAGTCTTCCTAAGACTGTGATTGATATTATACACCATTGCATACTATCACAGTTCACATTTGTGAATTGTGGTAATGCAAGCATACTAGACATAATATGCAAGATGTCTGCCTGTATCAGGGTCTGAGCCTCTGTCACTCTCTTACTCACGGACCAAGAGAGAGTGAGAGAGAGAGGGAGTGAGTGAGAGAGAGAGAGAGAGAGATGGTAATGTAGAGCTTTGATACAAAGAAACAGTAACAGAACTAGGGCAATGAAACAGCTGCTCCAGGCACAAAATGTTGGGGGGCATGATCAGCCAGTTCTAATCTCTGTTAAAACAATGCTGGCTTTTAAAAGCCAGTATTCCATTTGTGGTCAAATCTGAGTGCTGTAGCATTCCATGTGTTGTCTAACCTGTAGCAGCATGCAGTTTAATACAGTTTAAAATTAATAAAAAATCAAGTTGTTTCTCTCTTTTTTTAACTAAAACCTGAGAGCTATAGCACTCCTTGCAGGCAGGGTAATTTGTTGCAATCCACTGACTACAGTGTAAAAGAATAAATTATTTATTTAGTTATTTATTAAATGTGTTCAAGGAGGGTCAGGGGCAGGGCACAGAAACAGGACCTAAATGGCTGAGGTTAGGGAGGAGGGGTGTATGCATCTGGTCACCTGGTTGGTGTGCCAGTCAAAGGAACCATTTTTTTTTTTTTGTTCTTTAATAGAAGAGCTGGGGGAGCATGGATTTAACTGTAATAAACTGACCTCTACAATATATCAATTGGCTTAATACCATAAAGTGCTTTTATTTTGCTCTTCACTTGAAGAGCTGGGGTGGGGTGAGGCAGTTGTTCATGTTACCAGACCAGGGTGCTAATCGAGCACAACTATACTTCTGCAAAGGAAAAAAGTGCATGAGGAGTTTGAGGTATCTGGTAACTTGCAGATGTTTATGGTTGTTTTCTGTTTTTTTATTCTGTGCAAGGCCCATTATTTGAAAACTTAGTAAAACTTACTTTCTGTTCTGATACTGTAAGTACAAAAAAAAAAGGTTAAGAGTCAGAATGTTTGTAAAGGAAAAGGTGCAGATGAAACTCCTTTCGATTCAGACATCTTGGTTGTGTTTCCACTGTGTTTTTTTTATCTATTTTGTCACTCTTAGAGCTAATCATCATCTGCTCCCACTGTATGCCACATCTTTTAAGGCTTCTTTCCTCCCCTGGACTTGCTCTGACAACATTTAAGGCTGTCATGTAGATCAAGGTATCATATGGGAGCAGCATCATACTGCTGCCACTGACTGGGGAATCCTTTTCCGATTTCTACCTCTTCTGCTTGTCAGAAAAACTGTGATGGTCCTTGAAAGAGAGCACAAAGGATTAATGTAGACAAAATCATTTTAGCTAGCAGATCTAGGAGACTCTCTCTCTCTCTCAGTCTGATACCTTCCCTGTGAGAAGAATTAAGGCACCTTGTTGAAGCTTCAAGAAGTTTATTCAGTTAAGCAGGTAAACGGAAGAATGTTCTTGTTCTAATATATTATATTCAACTGGTCAGTTATTTAAAGGCAGTTACAGACAATGTTGGGATGGTACAGGGAGCTGACTAGGGAAAGTCTGGGAGATGGAAAAACAAAGAGCCAATCCCACAGCTTAGGGGTTAGACCTTTATTTGCGTATTCTTGAAAGAGCCATGAGGGTTTACCAACTCAGTAGACTGTAGAACCTCATTCTTAGTTAAAACATTTGTACTTTTATTTTTAACAAACAAAACATGACAACACACAATGAACTAGAAATACAGAACTATATTTAAGAAAACACTATCAGAGCTTCATCAGGTCCATCTAATGGAGTGGTTTACACTATGATCATTTAAAAATACATACTTTTATGAGGCTATCACCAGACTTTCTTAGAGTGTTTTGTAACACATATAATATAAAAGGCTGTGTCTGCCTTTGTGGGGCTCATATTCCTTGGGGCTAACTATGAAAGCTTTATTACACAACTTATTTCCAGTCTGACTTGTCCTTATTGATACTTATGTCACATGTAATATGAGAGGCTGTGCCCACTTTTACTGGGCTCATATCTCCTGAAATACATTGGGCAGGATTCACGAAGCCTCCGTGTAAGAGTTATAACTCATATACGGAGGCTGCAGTTAAACGGATTGATGTCAGCATGCTCTGCATATTCATGAGAGCATGCTGAATCACGCCTAAGTCTAACACGGTCCGTGTAAGACATGAGGGGGCGTGTCCGTAGGCTGAGCCCTGCAAGTGGACACGCCCCCAGAAGTGTAAAAGTGCCCAAAGTAGACACCCACAACAGAGTCCACGGAAATGTGAATAAACACAACACAACACATGCCCCTACAGACTATTAAACATAAAAGAAATATAAATGAACATGTCATATTTTTTTAAATTGTAAAAATGTTTAACCGTGAGTGCGCTCGTTTGCGCGGGCGTGCCCGTAGCGCAGCTACAGTTAGCAGTCAGTGGGAAAGCATATAAGAACTAAATATGCAAAATAAGCCAGGAAGCAATAGCGTAGCGGTAGAGATGTTGGCTGAAGAGCAGGCATTCATGGTTCGAGCCCCCACAACACCAATGTTTTTTTTTCAAAATAAGCAGGAAACGAGTCCCTGACAAATATGTACACATAAAACCCCAATATATGTAAAATGTAATGAAATAGCCCATTTATATTGAAGAAATGTGAGGTAACAAAAGAATAAAAAATGCCAGATGTGCCCATAGCTGAGCTACAGTTTAACAGGGTGAGTGCATGTGCCCGTAGATGAGCAGTGGTTTAACTGGTGCAAAATGAGTGCCCGTAGCTGAGCAGTGGTTTAACACGCTAAATATATGTGCCCCTAACTGAGCTGAGTGGAATATGCGTGCCGATAGCCAAATGAGGCTTAAACCAGCGTACCCCGTTTGTGCGGAGCAGCGCACCGCGCAAACAAGCTAACCGACGGGCAACGCTGAGCAAGCCGTATCAAAACTGCCTTTACACAGACACACCCCTCAGCATGTCTAGACA
Organism: Protopterus annectens; assembly: GCF_019279795.1. Lineage (NCBI taxonomy): Eukaryota > Metazoa > Chordata > Ceratodontiformes > Protopteridae > Protopterus > Protopterus annectens. The sequence goes on along the minus strand of NC_056741.1, from coordinate 933,502,794 downwards.
GTCATGAAAAATAAAAAGCAGTGGCCAGGTTCGAACCCAGGATACTATACACCATAGTCAAGGTACAGAACCACTAAGCCATGACAGCAGTACCTAGAAATGCAATAATAGCTAATATATAGGAATGAATACAAACTACAGCATGACAATGCAGGTTTACTGAAGTTGATACAATTCCAAAATGGCCAATCACAGATATGTGCGGGAAAAACGGACTATATAAGCCCCATAGGCGGGAATACACAGCATAAACGATTGTAGAACAGACCTGCAGGCAGAATGTCAGGTGTAGGAGAGGGTAGTCACTTTCGAGCGCAGAGGTGGGGTGTTGAGGAGTCCAGGTACATGGCCTGGCTCCTAGTCCACAATCATGAGGCCCAACTCATGCAGGGCCAGGTCCTCTGGGGAGCGTACAGGGCTGAGGCGTGGGACCAGTTGGCTCATGAACTCACCAGTGCCACAGGGATTCCAAGGACAGGTGAGCAGGTCCGTCACCACCATGCGGACCTGAAGAGACGCAAGCAGGACCAACTGAACCTTTGGATCCAGGAGGCCCGGCAATCACCCAACGCCCCACCACTGAGTAAGTAACATTTAATTATGTATGTAAAAAGTTAAACTAGCTGAAATTATGGAGATGTGTATTCCAATATTACTTCATTTATATTACAGCTGCAGGTGTCCGTTCTGCGAACCGCAGAGCCTATGGCGATAGGCTGGTGCGGTTGCGCCACCAGGCAGGTCAGTAATCCACTACCAGTAACTGTAAAGAAATATAAAAGTATGACAGTCAGCAAAAGAGTGCAGTGTAGCCAGTAAGGAATAAAATCTGCAAGTAACAGTGTGAAAGTGTATGCAAGTATTGCTTGAGTACAAGAGTTCCCAGCCTGTAAGTGTAAACTAAACATGAAACTGTCCAACATATATTCTGAAATAAAAATGCCCTGCCTGTAAGAAAATAGTACACAACCTGCAGCAGGATGTAAAGTATAGCTGCAGAAGATGATGAAATCACATGTGTGAAATATATCCCTGTGGAAATACTGAAACATGACAGAAGTGAGACTGCTGGAAAGGATTGTAATAACTACTGTTAAAACATGTCAATAAAGCCTAGAAGTACCATCCTGAATAGTAACATGAAAGCAAGTGAGAGAGTGTGAGAAAGTGTCAGGAATCCAGCAATACAGTAGTAATAACCCCTGAATAAAGTATACTGCAGTCAAGACAGAATTAAATGCATGTGAGACTCAGAACCAAACAGCAAAATCTGTTCAAAGTGTTGCTGCATGTGGAATGTGTATCCCAAAATCTGGATATGTTGCTCCCAGTCTGAAATACGCAGATAGGATGATTGTCTGATATACCAAACATCCACACTTGTCTACAGGTATATAAAGCAAAAGTAGCAGGATGATGTATCTGAACAAAGCTTGATATGAATGTGTATGAAGAACACTAAAATGTATATTGATGTTGCAGTAACAGTCCTATCAGCAAGGTGAAATAGTTAACATATAGGACACTGCAGTTAGAACAGTAGTGTGTATATAACTGTAGCTATTAGAAATGTACAGCATATGTATTAGTATTGAAGGTGTTAATATTACCTTATTTACCCCACCCTATAACCACCTATAACCCATTCCACGTGAAAATGGTATGTGCAATCACAATTAACACCCCTGGACGTTTGTCCTGTTGGGTCATATATATTTGCATGTCTGTTGATGCATCTGCCCTGTTCATACATCCACACCTGATGGCCTGTTGCCATCAATTAACCCTGCATGTTGTTGGACTGTGTATTTCTGTTCAAATTATGCATGTGTTATGCACGCTGTTCAATGGTGTGAATATCTGGGTGTTTGGTTAATGGGAATACTAATGCATGCTGTTACAACTAACTGTGAATGGTATTATATGTCACTAACCCAAACTGTCATGACATAATGCAAAACATAGAACGACAGGAAGGCGGGTTCCAGCGGACCCACCTCTCCCACCTCAGCTGGCGAGTGCACCTGGCACTAGTGCCGAGTCCGGACCCTCCTCCAGTGGCCCTGTGCCACCTGCGGGTGGAAGCGCTGCAGGGGATGGGGCTCGCCCCCCCTCTGCAAGTGTGGCCGGAGGAGATCCACCACTCACCCTCTGTAACGTCCGGACTGTGGTGCGTAGGGAGATTCGGGACTCTGTCCTTGAGCCCCTACGCCAGCTCGAGGCACGGGTGGCGCAACTAACGGGCTTGCCCGTTGCCCCGCCTACACAGCCCCCAGCACAGCCCCGTCCTGGGCAGTGAAGGAACAGTGGCAACTGCCTATGGGTGGGGATATCAGTTCCACTGTTGCCATCTGTGGGCTCATGGGCTCTGGATATCCAAACCTCCGTCCCCGTCAATTGTGTAACCCCCCCACACGTGTCATACACCGCCCTGTATGCGTCTTGTTTGTCTTGTCTGTTTACCTACCCAGCCTACCTCCCCAGCTGAACCGACTTCCTTCACCTGACATACCACTCTTACCTGAAAAAAAAAAAAAAAAAAGGGCACTCTGTACCCACAAAAAAATTACGCCCCATACATAGCTGCCCATTCCGCACACATGTCCACTGGACATGGAACCTACCAATTACAATTGGCTGTACAACAAGTATTATTGTTGTCCTGACACCTCTCCCAGGGGTGGAAGGTTTTAAATGTCACACCAAATTACATACATATGCACAGCTGTTGCTGCTGAAGAAATGGGCAGCTATGGGCCTTACCTACATCCCTCCTGCACATCCCAAGCTTGTTTCCCTACTGTCTTACCCTCTTTGTGACCCCTTTTTCACCACTTTCCTGTCTCCCCATTTTCTTTTCTTTCAAAGAAAATAGCGCGGGTGTGCGCCAGAGTAAGCACTGTTAAGCGGTTGTAACCGGGTGTGCGCGGAGCTAACCGCCAGTGCGCATGCGTGAGCTCCGCGCAAACCAGCGCTAGCCCGGTTACAACTGCTTAAAAGTGCCTTAGTCACTGTGATTGACAGGTCCTGTACTCAGTTCAAAAGAAAAATAAACTCCCACTGTCAGTCCCGAACCCAGGACCTTGGAAACACTAGTCTGTACAACCTACCACTAAGCCATGACTCTTATACAAAAACATTGTGCTAAAATAAATATAACCTGTAAAAGTAGGGATGAATGTAAAGGGAATATAGGATGTGTAGTACACAAAGCATGTCATTTAAAATAAATGTCAAAACCACTGGATATCCATAATAGTAGTGTGTGAAAAGAAACAGCCATGCTAGTTGGCAGCCTGTAGATAATAAGGTCAGTTAAAGTACATAGATATATGTATGCATATGTACATATATATATATATATATATATATATATATATATATATATATATATATATATATATATATCTATATATAGTTGTAGGAGTCAATGTGCATACACACTTGCTACAGGGAACATGAAAGAGGAATGGAGAATTGTGAATATACAACACAGCCTGAGGCATGAGAGAGATACTAACCTTCACAGTCACAGAACACTGTCCACAGCATACCAGCATGGTCCCCGCCCACACAATCTGAAAGGGCAACGCCTATCACACATACCCTTTTATAGCACTGACCTGAAATCACAGTGAGAACTGCAATCAGTACACAACTGGCTGTATGCAATTAGCAAATGCTGGCCTGCAATTGGTGCAGAGGCCATCACATGGACCTATGCAGATACCTACAAAAGCATCCAGTGCTAACACTCCCCACATGCAATACATTCATTGCATTGTCTGCAAGCAGACAGAGGGAGGGCGAGAAGTGGAAGAGAGAGAGAGAGAGAGAGAGAGCAAGAAAATAAATAAAAAAAAACTGTGACTCTCTGTACCCTGAAGCTGTCAGCACTGACAGTAGCAGCAGCAAGCAGAAGCTGTGGTAACGCAACCAGCTGCGACAAACAGAGGTAATGCAAAGTAGCAGGTTAATAGTGTGCATACTGTGAACCCTCCAAATGTGTCATAGGTCTGTATCCATAGGTATGTCCATGTGATATGTTGTGTGTACGTAGTTCCAACAAAAGGGGACGACCATACATCACATGTCAAGCAGGCATAGGCCAGGATCCTGGTAGCATGTGTCTGTGCGTTGGCCTAGCAATGGCTGTAGTGACTGCTTTGAAATGTCAGCCAGGCCCAAAGGTCAGGATCAGCCCATCCCAAAGGCACACTGGCTGGGAACAAGTGTCCGCAGGTACCTGATGTCACTGCACATGCATCCCATACTGCATAATCCCATAGCGTAGCAGACCAGGCCCATTATGCATATGATGTGGTAATTCCCAGGGTCAGCCAAGGTGCCCCGTAGTGTTGTGGGACCACTGTTGCTGTATGCCACTGTCCAGGTACATATCCTGTAGCACGGCCAAGATAAACTATCAGTGTTACATGCGGTGGTATGTCCCCTCAGAGAGCTGGTAGCACACATCCAGGGGGACCACGAGGTCACAGTGATGCTGTGTGTTCTCCTCTGCTGAGGGCGGCCCTCACCTGGACATGTGCGATGATAGGGAGGTTACATCCAGCTGGGATAAGTATCCCAAAGGTGAGGGAGAGGGAGGGGGGATATGTGCACCGAACATGTCTGCAGGAATGTTGGCAATATGCGTGTGTTTGGTGAATGTTAAGTAGGTGTGGGCTAACACAGAGCATATCCGAGGCATGTGCTCCATATGTGTAACATAACTGAAGAAGGCCTTGTGGTCATCCATAGTGTTTGTGTCCATTTCCCTCCCAGAGTAGGCTGTGGCTGTCGTTATGACGGACTGTAGCATAGTACCAGTGCTGACCACAGATGCCTACCCTTAATGTGAATGTGCTCCATCCTGCAGTAGCCTCCTGCTATTGTTATACAATCTGCCTCTGTCTGGGCCCACTGGACAGGATGCCTAACCGTTGTGCATAGGGTCTGGGTTAGACATGTGTGTGCAAGTGTCATGCAATCCGCAGCATGTCCGTGGTAAGCATTTGCAAAGGGGTCAGCAGTGCGGCTCGTGGCCTCCACTGGCCCAGTGTGCTGCATGGATACCATCCCAGTCCCAGCAAGTGAATAACTGTCTAACCACATACATATCAATGTAGTCTACTGTTCTGGTGGTGGTGGTGGGATATGTATATCCAGGCCGAGTAACGTCTGTCCACATCAGAGTAGTGGACGGTGTCCCACATACAGTACCTTGGGATGGACCCCCAGAGTGAGGTTGTGCATAGCACCTGTACGTGTGTGCTGACCGATGGGGCATGCTACTACGTAGTGTGGAATGTGGCAGGTATTGTTGCACAGGTATTGGCCGAGCACTGATATCTGGCCATGTACCTGTGTATCCACCACGACACACACATGCAACATATGGGAGTAGTAGTATATCACTACACATGCGTATCATGTATAGTATGTGTGCCATACATTGCTGACATGGTCTGCTGATATCCTGTCTGTGTTCTCTTCCAGGGAGATGGCGCGACAGCGTAACCCCGCCTACTCCATGGCGGAGGATGAGGAGATCCACCAGAGCCTGGTGCGGGAGTATGACATCCTGTTTTCCCGCACCAGTCAGAACCAGCAGGAGAGGGCCGCACTGTGGCAAGACCTGGTCCATAGGGTAAATGAAATTGGCATGCATAACAGGACATATGAGCAGGTACGACATCACTGCAGTGATTTAATCCGAAGTGTCCGGCAGCGTGCAGCAGATATCCACAGGCAACAGGTCGCCACAGGAGGTGGGGTGGCCACACATCCCCCCCTCACCAGACTGGAGGGGCTACTCCTAAGTGTTGTGGCTCCAGCCCCGGAACACCAACAGCAGTACACCTGCATTATGATGGAGGCTGGTTCCACACAGCAGCACGACATGGAGCGTGCAGGTAATATGCCATATGTACACCTGACTGTTCTGTACACTGTATCATATGCAATATCAATGGGACAGATGTGCCCACTGACATTAATCTCATCATTTCTGCAGGTCCCTCCAGGGTTACAGAGAGACAGGCCATCCATGCTGGTGAGTGTGTTTAACATAACCTATAATACTCCTGATAATGCTAGTAACAGTAGTGTAACTCAGTAGTGCTCTGTGTGTATACTGCAGGGTGTGCATGTGTGCATGTGTGCAGGTGTGTCAGTGCCCATGTGTGCATGTGTGCAGGTGTGCCTGTGTCCAAGTGTGCATGTGTGCCTGTGTCCACGTGTGCATGTGTGCATGTGTGCCTGTGTCCACGTGTGCATGTGTGCATGTGTGCCTGTGTCCATGTGTGCATGTGTGCATGTGTACACGTGACCATGTGTGCATGTGTGCATGTGTGCATGTGAACATGTGTGCATGTGTGCATGTGTCCACATGTGCATGTGTCCACGTGTGCATGTGTGCATGTGTGCATGTGTGCCCGTGTGCATGTGTCCATGTGTGCATGTGTGTATAACTGCATCACTGGTAACAATGTCTGGAGAATGTAAACTGTGTTTCCTGTCTTCATCCCACAGGTTCTGGGGCTGCTCTGGTGACCTGCAGCAGGGAACCTGAATCCTGTGCCACGGCTACTGGTAATGATGATATATGTGTAATGGTACAGGAAGGTGTGTCAGGGTCTGCCATTGGTCAGCCAATTGACAGTACACAGCTGTCAACCCCATCATTGCGCACAGTCATCCTGCCTATACATCCTATGTCACCATTGTCCCTAGGTGATGGACAGGATACAGCGGGCATAGACCAGGGTAATGTGGTACCTGTGGCACATGCGTCCCCACACAGCAGCCATGGGCAGGGTCCTCCGATGGTACCACACAGACAGTTGCCCATGGGTTCTCGTGGGAGCATCCGTGGGCGTACTGCCTCCGGCCGACGTGCCCAAAGAGGTCTGTCAACCTCAGCGATGTTTCGGACTGTCATGCAGGCTCAGTCACGTATGGAAAGGTACACCAGACAGGGTCTGAGGGAGCTCAGAGCATGCCGCACAGCCATGACAGACAGTATGCGTGACATTGCGGATGCTATCCGTAACTTCACCGATGTCATAGACAGACGTTGTGGGGACATATTACAGCAGTTCCACAACCAGATGTCCATGAGCCAGGGCAGTGGTGGGCGTCTGCGGCGTCGACGTGGCCATATGCCGGCAGCGGCAGCAGCTGGCAGTCGGCGCGGATGGCAACAGGCTCGCGCACGCCCCCATAGTGCCAGCAGCAGCCCCAGCAATGCTGGGTCTGTGCTGTCATCGGAACGCCCCAGGAGACCACGTGCACGTGGCTCTGGACAGTCCCAACAGGGACATGTGTCCAGTCAACACACTCCCGCTTCTGATGACAGTACCCAGTCAGGCGTTGTACTGGATACGGTCCGTAGCACCCCTGCCAGGCACAGGTACCGTGTCCGTGCACACAGACACTGATCTGTATGGCCTGCCAGGTGCAGTCTGTGGCTGTCCACAAACCCCTGTATATGGCAGCCATGAGGTGGAACTGTGTGCGTGCATACACACATGCGGAATGTTAACACTTAGGGCAACCACATACACGCACACACTGCAGCAACACTGCCCCACCCTGTACTGCTGCCCCTCACCAACACACATACACACACATGTCAATTGGTGGTATCAGTGGCTGACTCAGGCATACCTAATCCACACCCTGTGCATATGATGACACTGTGCCACCTCCTGCAATCTCCAACATCATTGCGGGAACAGGTAAACACGTTGCTGATGCACAGGGTGACTACATAGATGTGTATTAGTAGTATCATGTTGGTAACAGTACAGTGTGCTGCTATGACTGTGTGTGTACCCCAGCATGCCTGCTGTAGTAACTGTATGAATGTCCTGAATTGTTATCTGCACCCATAGTACATACCAAAGCATAACAGCTGCACATAATTGCATGCCGGTGGTAAGGTTGTCGACAGATAGCCGCATACATGGGTAGCACAGGGGGAAAGCTAACGCAAGTAGTGATATGCAATGGTGGACATGTACAGTAATGGTGTCAAGATGCCCACAACAACTATGCCATGTGTATGTTCACGCATCTAGATATGTGTGCAGTACCAATGTTGTCCAGACCACAAATAAGTATGACATAATATCGGTTCCACCATGGCCATCTGTGCTGCGTATTCCTGGGTACATGTTGATAGTGCCTACATATATGCATTGTTACTTACTGTTATTGTTACCCCTTCTTTGTTGTATGATGCAGTACTTCCAGCCCTGTGTACTGTAGCCTTGTTTGCATGCATGTTCGCCTGGTGTCCCTGGAACACTGCTTACACCTGCAATGCAGGGTTACAGTGCTTCAGTAGACTGCTAGTGACATCTGCATAGCGTACCATATGTATGTCAACCTTACACATGACAGAACGTCACTGTCTGTCCTGTACGCATGTAAGTTGCCTGTGACACATTGCACACGTCTTACCCGGCATGTACCCACGTGTGCAGTCATATATGTCAGTGCTATGAGACAGAGGCAGTCCACCCACACATACACACCTTCAGTATGTTGTTCCCCATTGGCCCTATGTGTTGGTACTCACCATGGCAATCACACTACTAGGGTGGCATGTCCAAAGGTAACCTGTGAATCGCCTCTATGGTCCAGTCGTGGTTTATGTGGGTCATGTGTCATTGTCACAGCTGCCACATGTATGCAGTCAGCCATCACCCTTGGCCAGGTATATACAACACATGTGTGGGATGCCACCACACAGCCAATCTGTGGACTGGTCTCTCCGAACCCAGTGATGCCATACCCTGTCAGGTGGCATGTCATATATACTACGTACAGGACAAACGTCAAACCCAATCCCTGCTGCTACTAATGATAATACCCCTGAAGATGTTCCTGATAGCTTTGACCAGTCCTTTACTGAGACAGTGCAGGCCCTAGCTTGCCATCTACCTCCCAGCTCCCCTGGTCCTGAAAGCAGCACCCCTAGAAAACTACTTGCGTCCAGCTGCCAACCAGTCCCCACTTCACTTCTCCATACCTTGGTTGTAACAGTGAAACCCACTACACTGTGTGCCGATCAACACCCTGCCGAGTACCTATCAAAACCAGATGATGCTATTGCTTACCCCGTCTCAAAGGTAATCAAACGTACTATGTTAGAATCTAACTTTCCCACCATCCGGAAAATGTCATATGTAATCCCACTTCACACAGGAGGCAGCTCTACTGACGTCTCCACTGATAGGCCAATAGCTATACACTCTCCACTTGCAGAGATTATGGTGACTTTCGTCATAGACAAGTCAGGCACCACCTAATCCAAACTCGCATTATGGCAGACACTCAGCATGGCCTACGTCCTCATCACAGCACTCCGTCAGGCCTCCTAGCCTTCACTAACACCATAAGCCATACTTGCAACATCAATGATATATCCACAGCCCTCTTTTGGATAACTCAAAGGCATACGATATGGTTGATCACCAGCGTGGACTCCACACCCTGCACAGACTGTCTAGATACTGGAGCCTTCCAATGGTGTCAATCCTACCTGCATGGTCAACAGCAGGCCGGCCTCTGGCAGAACAAACCCTCTAACCGTCTACCTAACACCCTCAGAGTACCACAAGGCTCTATCCTACGGCCCTTGCTGTCCTCCATCGTCATTAATGACCGTTGTACTGTCATCCCAAAAGCCAGCTGTATCCAATATGCTGTATACTCTACTCTGATCTGCCCAGCCACATCTCCAGTAGAGTTATGTTCGGCTACCCAGACCACCTGTAATACAATAGCAAACTGGCTTTCTGAACATCGTCTGATCCTAAATCCCAATCAAACTGAACTGCTGTTATTCCACAAACACGTAGGTCTACCACGTTCACCATTACCATAACATCAACTGATGGCACAATAATCTACCCTGACCTATCTCTAAAACTATTAGGTGTCATCATAGACAATAACCTCATATGTGACATACATGTTAACCAGATTAGCCAAGCCATCAATAGAAAGCTAGGGTCACTTTACAGAATGAAAGCCTTCCTAGCCCCTCCAGCTAAAGGTGCCATAGCTCGCTCACACCTTGTTCCAGCCCTTCTGTATGCATCCCCTCTACTCTCACATATGAACAAGACTGTCCTTAACAAGCACTGGATTTGCTACGACCACATTGCCAGGTTTGCCACTGGCCCGCCTGTTAGGACACATCATTGCATCAATCTAAATCAGCTTGGTTGGCTTGCAATACCCAGCCTAATACGGTATAAACAACTGATTATGGCCTATAAAACCCTCCATAATCCAGACAATACTCCTGCACTTAAATTACAATCACCCCCTATAACAATCCTAGACCGCTTCGATCCTCTAACATTGTACTACTTCGAACTAGCGAGTGTATTACCACAGCTGGTGATTCTCTCTTTGCAGATCCTGTAAGTAGATCCTGGAACCCACTTCCAGCTGGTATTACCCTAATGTCCACCTTAGGTCATTTAACAGTAGACTCAAACAACATTTGTCATGTAACTGGCTATGTCAGTGTATCAGGCCTGGCTAACTCGGATGTGTAACCTGTGTGAACCACTGTACTGTGTAGATACAATTTAATCCTGGCTTGTGCTCAGGTCTAACATTAACCTGTGGAACATGTTGGACCTGCTTACTTATGTAATCTCTGTAAATACTCTGTTTGTACTATGTCATGCTAGTATTCTGTAATGCTGTATCTGCTACCCTCGTAGCTTGTCTCCACGGGCCTACCCTGGGAATGGACATGCATCCAGTTGGGCTATCCCAGTCAACATATGTAGGATAAATAAATAAAGCAATACATGATATTACAGTGACGACAATACCAGTCAGACATTGCCACACACTGACAGCATGCCGAACACACTGGGGCATACGTGGGGACTCAGACTAGCAGCCTGCCTGTGCATCACACACCTCCACAGCTGGCACACAGGCATATGTTCCGTCGGAACACAGCACATGCCACACATGGCACGCACATCCCCTGTGCCACACACCCACAGCCTGTAGGGCTACACAACACACCTGCTACAGACGTGTCAGGTACCTGTCATGTGTGCTGCACTGGGGTCCCGCTCAACAGGCTGTATCTGGTGGAGGGCACAGTGATATGACTCAGGGGCACTATGGTCCACCACAGCACACATGCATACAGGTCAGACAGAGGCATGAACAGATATGACTCACTCATTGACCATGCCAGTGTGGCTGCCTGGGACATACCTCCCTGGACTACATGATAGGGAACATAGAATGGATCTCTCAGCATGTGGCACAGGCCAGTATGAGCCTGGTGTTGGTTGCCAACATACCCTCCCCAGGTATTCTACCACTATATGTGGGACGGCTGTTGTATGTCTACATTATGCTCAGTCTCCACTGTCATTCATAGGGTATCCACTGGCTGTCAATGTGTGCTTACATGCTAGGGAGGCCACATTGATGTTCACGGGTCATCTTGCACGTGACACACATGGCCCGATGTATACTGGCAAGGCTCCTTGGTACACACATACTGCCATATGCTGCAGGACATGGTTTACATAGCGACCTCCGTGGGTATCACACAGGTTAGGACACTAACAGTGCTGCTACACAACTACAGCAGTGTACACCGGAGGATGCATGCACCGGACACTGCCCTCAGCACGGTGAACTGCAGTGTCTGTGCAGTACCAGATGCATGATTCATGGCTCACAGGTGTTACCCATCACTGACAGGTTATGCCCCTTACCATGCCCGTCGTCCCCTACACATGTAACACACATGGATAGGGGTGTGGTATCCCGAGTTAACACAGATACACACACCTCCAGGTTGTTGGCACAGCACAAACCATCAGGGCCTACTCAAGTGCAGCTGACAGTGTGCCGGACTGCCATCTGGGTCATAGCATGGCACACACAACCCTCACATACACAGGAAGACCACCTATCCTCCACAACAACACCGGCAATATGACAGTCCCATGAACTGTGTTTATAAGGCCATACTGCATCCAGCCGAACATTGTGTGTGAGCATTACTGTAGCTACAACACTCTAGTTGAAGAGTTCACAGCATGTGGTCACCGAAATGCAGTGGAATGGCATGTTACCACTACCACAACAGGTGGGAACATACAGCACCTGTACATTGACTACATGTACACTATATGGCCCAGACCAGATGTGTATCCCCTGCTGTAGGTCTTTCACCATAGACACCCACACTGTATAGGGACATACCACGTGCGGACCCTGCACAGTAAGACACACAGTCATATTGGTATACATCGCTAATACCATTTATCCACACAAAGCATGTGTCAGACATGGTAACTACTGCAGGTCACAGGTATTCCTGTGTATGTGTCACACACATACATCATGTGTGCAATGCCATTGCTGGGTTAGGCAATGGCATGCATTGTTATGTACAAACACCCGCACAAGGTCATACTGTGTGACACAACCACACGTGATAGTTGTGGGTTACCAAAACATGCCTATCTGTACTCTGACGACGGTAATAGACACAGTAGCAGAGCACACTATTGGCATTACTAGCCAACTAGCCCTGTCTGGCTGTGCTGATAGTGTGGTGACATCCCCTGTGTTTACTGGTGGGGTATGCAGCATCTGGTGTATAGTAGTATTTGCCAAAAGGATCTGTTCCCTCACACTTGCATTTACACACACCCTACTACCCCCACACACATGCACACTTGCCATATGCAGGATTCATTCCCCTACCTACCTATGTCATGACACGTGAGAGGGACGCATTAGCAGAGCGCACTGATCGGTTTACTAGATAGTTCCTCATCTCTGGCTATACTTAGAGGGTGCTGACAACATCAGTACTTTTAAAGGGTAATGTGCATCAGGTAGTGTGATCGCCTGATTGCCAGAACTAACATGTTTGTCATACGGAAATGCACACACACACATGTCTTTACAGGTTTCACATTCCTAACTAATTACATTACGATACACAGGGGAAACGCATTAGCAGAGCGCTATTCGCATTACTGGGAGGCTTCCCTTCTCCTGCTGTACTTATAGGATGCTGACATCATCTGTGTTAAGAAAGGGGCGTGTGCATCCTGTAGTGTGTTCTCCCAGTTGGCTAAAGGAACATTTCCCTCTCACAGCCTTTCACACACACAAACCCCACTCACCCACACACATACACACACACTGAGCATTTGCAGGATTCGAACCCCTACCTAACTATATTATGACACTTGAGGGTGACGCATTAGCAGAGCGCACTATCCGAATTACTGGGCATCTGTTCTGCACCTGTAGTATTTCTAGGGTGCTGACATCTTCATTTCCACAGAGGTTTGTGCTTGTTGTACTACCTGTCAGGTGGGGATAGCATGTATATGCATTTGCAGCCACCTACATCAGGGTCAGATGTGCACATCGCACTGGCAGGTTATGTTCTATACCATGCTTTGGGACCACAGGACCTGTAACACACAACACTACCAGTCCAGCACACCACACCCACATCCAGGACACACACCTAGCTTCCCTGGGAACAGTGCCAGGATATGCAGGTATTCACATACACCATTCCAGTTGTTAACATCAGGTACAGGCATATTGTGTGTGAGAACTACTCAGGCCTCTACCACTTTACCCTACTGCCACTACAATTTGTGGGTCCATGTGCTATGGCAGAACCACACACCACAGCCACATGGGGTAATACATATTGCTCCTGTCCATCTGCAACGTGGGTACCCACTGTTCCACACCAGAGGTAGACCACCATTGTTGATACCTGCCCATGCCCACCTTTCCCTGGACATCCATATCCCATCTCCACCCCAGGCAAGGTTGTCACTGCACACAAACTGTGTTTAGCACAAGCAGACTGTACACCTGTGTAGACTGGGGTGGATGACTTCAGAGGACCCATGCTGGAGGACTATACTGGCCACTCAGACTATTCCTTGACACTTGCATCCTATGAGCATGTGTACAGTTTGCATTGGTCATTCAGATATTGGCAAAGGCTCTTGCTACCCCATAGTGCCTATGTTAGGCAGGGCTCAGATGACAAACCCACCTTCATAGGTATCACAAGGGATAGGAAACTAAGAGCAATGCTACGCAACGCCAGATATCTAAACCTACAGATCGTGCACCCAAAACACTCCTTGGCATGGAAAACATCGATATCTGTGCAGTTACAGATGCCTGGTTCAGGGCTACTGAGAGCACACCAGCACTACCGGGTTTAACCCGGTTGATATCTTTGAAACAGTCACCAAGGCCATTGACGGGGAAGGTGGTTCACACAGCCTACCTGGACCTTGCAGAAGCCTTCACAACAATACCCCACTTGGGCATTCTAGAGAAGGTCACCAGCTTACATATAAGGCCCTATGTCACTAGATGGATTGCACAGTGGCTCAAGGACAGATACCACATGGTTAGCATTGCTGGAGCCATGCCAGACCCCACAACAGTTATGGGTTGTGTCCCACAAGGCTCAGTCCTGGGACCCTCTTGTTTGGTATATATTTATTGGAGGTACAGGCCAACACGGACGGACTGTGGCTGTCCAAATATGCAGATGACTGCAAACAGGCCACCATAATCGCCTCTTCAGCTGACACAAGCATCTTCCAAAGGGGCATCATAGCGACAGACAACTTGTGCCAGAGCCATGGCCTTCTGCTGAACAGTGTTTAGGAAGGGGAATGTGCATCCTGTAGTCTGTTCACATAGTTGCCAAAAGGGACATTGTCCTCACACACACACACTAACCCCCCTCAGCCAGAAACACACAGTTGCCAATAGCAGGATTCAAACCCCTATCTGACTATGTTATGACACTTGAGACGGACACATTAGCAGAGCACACTATTTGCATTACTGGGAGTTTTCCCTTCTCCTGCTATACTTATAGAGTGCTGACATCATCAGTGTTTAGAAAAGGGAATGTGCATCCTGTAGTCTGTTCACCTATTTGCCAAAATGGACATTACCTTCACACACACTAACCCCCTCAGACAAACACACACACTTGCCATTCACAGGATTCAAACCCCTACCTAACTATGTTATGACACTTAAGACGGACGCATTAGCAGAGCACGCTATTCGCATTACTGGGAGGGTTTTTTTCTCCTGCTGTACTTATAGGGTGCTGACATCATCGGTGTTTAGAAAGGGAATGTGCATCCTGTAGGGTGTTGTCCTATTTGCCAAAAGGGACATTTCCCTCACACACACAGACCCCCCTCAGACAAACACACACGCTTGCCATTCACAGGATTCAAACCCCTACCTAACTATGTTATGACACTTAAGACGGACGCATTAGCGTAGCGCGCTATTCGCATTACTGGGAGGTATCTTTTCTCCTGCTGTACTTATTGGGTGCTGACATCATCGGTGTTTAGAAAGGGAATGTGCATCCTGTAGGGTGTTGTCCTATTTGCCAAAAGGGACATTTCCCTCACACACACACAACCCCCCCAGACAGACACACACACTTGCCATTCACAGGATTCAAACCCCTACCTAACTATGTTATGACACTTAAGACGGACGCATTAGCAGAGCGCGCTATTCGCATTACTGGGAGGTTTCTTTTCTCCTGCTGTACTTATAGGGTGCTGACATCATCGGTGTTTAGAAAGGGAATGTGCATCCTGTAGGGTGTTGTCCTATTTGCCAAAAGGGACATTTCCCTCACACACACAGACCCCCCTCAGACAAACACACACGCTTGCCATTCACAGGATTCAAACCCCTACCTAACTATGTTATGACACTTAAGACGGATGCATTAGCAGAGCGCGCTATTCGCATTACTGGGAGGTTTCTTTTCTCCTGCTGTACTTATTGGGTGCTGACATCATCGGTGTTTAGAAAGGGGAAGTGCATCCTGTAGGGTGTTTTCCTAGTTGCCAAAAGGGACATTTCTCTCCCACAGACTTACACACACACCAATCCCACTCACACACACACACTGAGCATTTGCAGGATTTGAAACCCCTACCTAACTATGTTATGACACTTGAGACGGACGCATTAGCAGAGCGCGCTATTCGGATTACTGGGATGTTTCTTTTCTCCTGCTGTACTTATAGGGTGCTGACATCATCTGTGTTTAGAAAGGGGAATGTGCATCCTGTGGGGAGGCAGACACCAAGCACACTCTGGCTAAGCTGTCATTCCCTACGGCAAACAGCCTAGTGTTGACCTCTACACCCATATGTTTCATTGTCAAATGCACATTATTTGTTGCTGATAGACTGTTTGCACATCTTTATTGCCATAGCATTCCCTGTTTGTATGAACAACTTGTGCATCTGTGGAAGATGTTTGCATATGGGAGGGGTCCACTATATCACATATGTCTCTGTGGTCATTTAGCTGTGTGCACTGGGCAGACTGCTATAATGTTGTTGGTTCCTGGAATAACACATAACAATACCAGCTATGTGTGTCCAACTGCTAAACCGAGATTTGGCCTAAGTGTGTGAGCATGCCCAGTTCAGCCTTCCCATGGCATGTTGTCAAAGTGTGTGAGCATGCCCAGTGTGAACATTCCATATGTTGGACTCTGCAGCCCACCACATTTGTGGATGAGTGTGAACTTCAACAACTATCACCCGCTTATGGTTGTGTGTTGTGTGTCATGTTGTGTAGTTACGGTACAGCTGCTTTGTGTGTGAACACAACAGGGTTATACTGTGCCTGCAGTGTTTGCATGGGATACTTTGCATACAGTTGTCAACATCCTTTCACACTGACCTAACACTGTAGTACTGTATAGTGTACTGGTAGTACTTTGACTGTGGTGGGCAGTATCCTGGGCTTTACTGCTATCACTGCTTTACATTTCGATAGTGGGCACAACAGCCTGGTTACGGGCCAGTTGTGTACATCTGACCATGTTGCATTCTGTTCAGATATGAACTACTTAAACCAGGCTTGTCCAACATTGGTAGTGTATTCCACAACATAGGTGTACATTTGCAAACACTAGCGATGTGCCCTAGTCCATGTGTAATGCTAGTTGGAGAGTATGTTTGTCCTTCAACACACATTGTAAGTGGGGTTTGCCATGACATATGTCATGGTTAGTATACTGTGCCTGTGTCTACCTGTGGCATGACAGTGGTACCCAGGATAAATCTACCATCTCCCATCCACTCATCAGGATTCCTATTGAGGAAGATTGATAAGTGACTCTATGGGTAGCCTGTGCTGGGGTGGCTTCTGTGTTATGGAGCACGCAGTACAGCTTGTCCTATGTACGTCAGTGCTGGGGTTCAGGTCTCTCATGTGCATAGCTCACTGACATTCAGATTGTACAAGGTGCAGCATGTTTATTGATGCCAGCAACACAGGCAACACATGGCATCTGTGCAAGCTCTTTGATACTCCTGATGAGGTACTGTTGGGGACTTTACAGTTGATGGAGGTGTCTGCTGAGGTACATCCCACAGGGGCTATTGTAGTCAATTGTACCGCTGATGAAGGATGACTGCAGAGCCACAATGACCTCCCCTTATCTAGATCTGACAGCCTTCGTGATTAGGTGGGTATATGGTATGTTTCTGTAAACACTACAGCACATGTTTGTCCACTGCAGGATATCTATCACCTTGTGTCCCCAGGTCTCTCATTACATGTTAAGTACATAATGGGTTAACACCTGTGTGGTAATTGGTGGGCACTTACTGTATATCCACGGGGGTTGACTATGCACGTTTCTGCACTTAGCTTGCTGACATGGCTATGGCACCAGTTGTCTGTTTCTATGTGGCCATTTTGTGGGATGCTTGTGTCAGCTGGTGGATCATATGTGGTGAGCAGTTTGTAGTCCTCTGCAAACATGTTCGGACACAGTCCTTCCATGTTTGCCTGTACCTATGGGACATATATACCAGACGAGGGAGATCCCAGGACAAAGCCTTGTGGGATGCCAGTTATATCTGGTTTGTAGTCTGACATGGCTGCAGCATGTCTGACCATGTCTGTTCTGTCCTTGGTCTGGTTTGCAACCCCTCTACTGACATGTGGGTTTATATTTAAGCTGGTGAGCCTATCTATAATGAACACGTAGGGTATTGTATAGAAGCCTTTGCAAGGTCCAGATACACTGTGTGAAGGACATTGCCCTCATCAATGACCTTAATGGCTGTTTCAATTGAGTCAAACATGGTTAGGGGCAGGATCTGCACTTGGGAAGGCCACACTGGGTTGGTTCCAGTGTCAGTAGGTCCCCAATATCTTTATGTCTGTGGTACATGCTGATCCTTTCCATAGCTGTGCAAACCGAGCTTCTCAGGATTCTGGGGTAGTAGTGTTCAGTATCCATTCAGGCAACACCTTTGTTGAGAAGTACCACTGTTGTTGTACACTGCTCTTTGGGTACATATTCTGTGGTAAGGCTGACATTGAGCAGTAGTGTGGTTTGGCATTCCATTCATCTTGGAGTCCATGTTGCACTAAGCCCAGGACAACATCCCATACCATTGCTGCTGTGTGTTTTGCTTTGTAGATGTTGGCTGTTACCTCAGCATCTGCAATGTCAGGGGGCCAGCAGTCTGCTGGGATAGATATTCTGCATTCGGGGTTGCACTGCACCTGTCAGGATGTATGTTGGCAATATGTGTGTGTGTTTGTGGTATTTGTGTGATTCAGGGCATATCTGTGAATTCCCAACATGGTTCCTACCATCAGTTGTGAAAGCCTTGGGATTATCCTTAGTGTCCTGTACAATTTGTATCTTCATAGGTTCATAGGGTCATACTAGGCTATCCACCCTGGGCATTTGTTAGCCTAGCCAGAGTGTGTGTGGCTTTTGACACCCCTTGCTATGTGCATATTATGGCCATTTATGTTCTGCTTTGCTGTGCCTCTGTCTGGACATGACACAGTGAAGACCCCCAGTGTAACTCTACAATCATCCATCCACTTGGCAAGATTCCTGTTGAAGAGTGTCAGTGAGGGGCTCCGCCTTACATGGAATGGGATTCTGGTCCAGGGTGTGGGGAGACTCTGGATTATGTATCTGTCCCACCAGCACATCCTATTTCATTATTTGTTGAGGTTGACATCTCTCCCTCTCACAGCTCCGATGGATTTGTGTTTTCTGGGGTGGAGCATGTCCATTACTCCTGTGTTGGGCATGGCCTCCTACAACAGGCATGCAATGCCTCTGTGTAGGCAGTATGTGACTGGATTCAGCTGGGGTGTCTACAGCCAGGCAGCATATGACATATATTTGTGACCCTTTATCCTCTTGGTGAGGTACCTTTGAGGTCTTTCTAACTGCTGCAGGTGTCAGGTAAGGTACATCCCATATGAGGCATTGTACTGGATTATGGGTGTGATTGGAGAATAGTATAGGGGCACAATGACCTCTGTTGCCATAGATGTGACTCCTTTCCTGATACGGTGTCAAATGTAGACAGTCTTCCTGGCCACATTGGCAATGTGGGTGTCACATAACAGGTTACTGTCCACTTGTGTCCCTAGGTCCCTGGTTACTCTTTCCATACATACTGGTTTATCACCTATGTGGTGATTTGTGGTACCTTGTTTGTTATTTGGTGGGACATTCATACTGTCCATTGTCTTCAGGATGGCTGGGTGGGGTTATTGTGTGTGAGAGTGCGGTCTGTAGCATGCTGCAGACTGCACAGCAGTCTTGCCTACAGTTAGTTGCACATGTGTGAACTCCAATGCCTTGTGCATTGTCAGTTACCTGGACGTATGGGTGTCTGTGCTGACTATGGATACTCACCCTCCTTTTATGTTTCGTTCCAGGTTTGGGGGCCATGACACATGATACGTGGTATACCCTGGTAGTGCTGGTGTGCTGTCAGGGGGCTTGCAGCAGGTTTCTGTCACTGCACAGACATCGATGTTCTCCATTCTGGGGATGGCCTCAGGAGCATGCATATTGGGGTGTACACATCTGGCATTGGTCAGCATTTCCCTTATGTTTCTTCCCACTTATGTTTTCTAGGGTGGTGGGTCAGTCTTTTCAGC
This sequence comes from Protopterus annectens, assembly GCF_019279795.1. Lineage (NCBI taxonomy): Eukaryota > Metazoa > Chordata > Ceratodontiformes > Protopteridae > Protopterus > Protopterus annectens. The sequence continues at coordinate 933,482,733 of NC_056741.1, read as the reverse complement.
CTTGCCTACAAAAGGCTCTATGGAGGTGGCAAAGGCCTTATCCAATATTCAGACGCCCAGGGGTAACAGGTGCAGGCCATCCCATGGACAGCTGCGTGGCTTGTCAAGCATGACATCCCCAGCAGACAGACATTGGATCCCCTTGGAATAACACCAGTAAGTGTGCCACTTGCTATGACTGATCATTCCGTGTTTGTACTGTGGCATTACTCTTGGTAAGGGTAGGATGCTGTGGACGGTGAGTGTCATACCGGCATGGACTACATAATCAGATAGCTCATCTATGTCTCTTTTCATGTAGTCTAGGGCGGTACATCTCCGGTCATTCACACCAGCATGGACTATGACTGCATCATATTTCTACTTGCTTTGGAGTGACCTACATACTTCTGTTATGTGGCATATTGTGGCAGCCTATGGGCAGCTTACTGTACCCTTTCCCTTGTTCAGTCTGGTGTGCGGGACAGCAGTGTGTCTGACTATGGAGTCACCTATTACAACTGTATCAGGCATGTTGTTTCTACGTCTGTCCTGTGACTGTTTGGCACACCAGCTTTGTGTGCTATGTGTTGCATGTGCTATGTTTGGAGGCTGTTTGATTGGGTGTCTGCTTTAGAGGCCTCTGTTGGTGTGCTGTGTTTGTAATTTGTGCCTCCGGGAATGTTTGTCTGTGTTTATGTGTTTGGTTTGCAGTTGTGATAGGTCTATGTGGGACTGTGTTTGTGGTGTGTGTGGTTACCTTCTCCTACTGACTTGTTTTGGGAGTACTGCGTTGAGGGAGCTCAGCCTCCAGTTTGGATGGATGGTTGCATCTCTCACATATTTTTGTATTTCTTGGGTGGGGTTGGGGGTTGTCTGTGTACTTGGGGCAGGTGTGACATTGCCTCAGGATTCACAGATTCCACTTGTTGTGGCTGGCCTTAGTGGATTGCATGTGTGGACAGATGTTAATGCCATACTACTGATCAGTGATTACTTCATTGTTCATGTTTGCTCTATCATGTAGTAGCTTCCTCATTCTCTTGCATGTTTTGGTTATGGCTGGTGTCCACCATGCCAGGTTTAGGCACTGTGTCTTGTTTTAATTTAGGACTGCATAATCCAAGCATTACTGGCAGTGTTCATGGAATGGCTGTATAACAGGTTCTGAGGTGTGCCCCATATTTTGCACCTGCACGGGACCTTTCATAGATTCCACATCAGTTTGGAGGGGTGCAGATATTGCTTAACACATGTTTTCCACTGTGGTTTCCCGGCCAGGGACTGTGGTCAGGATTTGTATATCCAGTGTGATTACTCTATGGTCTGGTTTTACCAGTGAGGAATACACTTCTCAACTTGACATCCAGTACCCATGTTGCTGATTATCACATCCAGTATGCTTACCACTCTTGTGGGGGTGGTACGTTGTTCCTGTGCCTTTTGGTTTGTGGATTCTATGAACCTTTGTCCGACACTGTTGGAGCTAGTATAATGCTCCCAGTCTATGTCTGGGTATTTGCGGTCACCCAATATAATGTGGTTTGGAGGACTTGATATATTCATGTATTCCAGCATAGGCGGATGCAGTTCCTGGTGTTGGGACAGTAGTCTGTAGCAGGCTATGAACTGGGGGGCAGTTTTAGCCACTGTTACTTGAGCATGGCTAGTCCATGCTGCTTTTTGTTGTGGTACTGACATGGGGGTGTGGTTATCCTTGACAATTCATGCTAGTCACCCTCCTTTCGTAGCTTGTTCCAAGTTTGGAGGCTGTACAGCACAGTATGGGGTGTAACCTGGTAGTGTTAGGGTGCTGTTGTGTGCCTTGCCTCAGTTGTCTGTTACAGCACAGTTATCAACATTCTCCATACTGGGTGAGTTTAGACTGCATGCATCTTGCTGTTTCGACTTATCCCTTATCCTATTCTTATCCCTTCTGGTACCTATGGAGATAGGTTTGTGTTTTGAGCCTTACCTATTCAGGGCACACTGTGGGTGACAACAGCCTTTGCCAGTATCCATACGGCCTGCACTGAAAGGTGCACGCCAGTCCTAGCAGGTGGTGCATCATGTCATGCTCAGCATGTCATCCCAGACTGGCACACATTGGGTCCCATTTGAATAACTGCGATACTTCAGTCAATTGTTGCACTTGATCATCTCGTTGTCATGTTGTGGCATGATGCTTGGTGAGGGTAGGATGTTAGTCAGGGTCCTCAGGTGTGCATATAGTACTTGGTGTTACATTACTTGACACATAGCATTCATGCCTCAGGTGGTGCAGCAGGGCTGCCTCTGTCGGATGCGCATATTACACTTCCCTGTACATGTTTGAGAGCAGGTTGTGTCACGTTAGGCATCCCTGTTACTATATGAGTGAGTCAGAGAGGGGTATCATTCCCAAGGTTCCTACTGAGCCAATGTATGTGCTATGCGTTGCCTCTTTGCCAAGGCCAGGGCATACTGGGCACGCCTCCTTCTGCCTACTGGGGCAGGCTCAGGTTGTTCCTCCTCCGAGTCACGCTCTGCCTGTGATGGCCTTGGCAATGGTGGGGGGCTGTTTGGCCCGGCCCTATGCTGGTCCTGCTGCAGCTGTTTTCGCAGGATCATATTATGTAGCATAGCACATACCATGACAATTTGGGTACATGTAGTTGGTGTGTACTGCAAGGCTCCACCAGATGTGTCCAGACACCGGAACCGTGACTTGAGCAGCCCAAACACGCGCTCTATCACATTACGCGTTTGTGCGTGTGCCTCATTATGGCGTTCCTGTTCAGGTGTGTGTGCATTTCTGATGGGTGTCATCAGCCATGGCTCCAGTGCATAACCTGCATCCCCCATTAGGTGTCCATGTGGGATGTCCCCATTGGCAAATGTCTGGTACAGCTGCGTCAAATGCCAGATGTGGGAATCGTGGTAACTCCCATGGCAGCCAGCACACACATTCATTATTATGCCCTGGGCATCACACACGACCTGGCAGTTGATGGAGGGGAAGCCCTTGCGGTTTATGTAGGCCCTACCCCACTCTCCTGCTGGTGCTTTGATGCGTATGTGCGTGCAGTCTATAGCACCCAGTACCTCAGGGTATTCCGCTATTTGCTGGAAGAGATGCATATTGCTGGCCAATACCTCACGGGCATTGGGGAAATATACATGATCACCGACATGTGCTGACATGGCATCCAGGAACTGGTGTAGTACCCTGGAGGCTGATGCCTGTGATATCCCCATCATATCACCAGTTGGTCTCTGGAAGGTACCTGTTGCTAGTATTCTTAGGCCAACACATACCTTGGTTTCCACTGGGATGGGTTCCCCTCTGTTGGTTCTGTGTGTGAGGCGTGGCCTGCACAGCTCAACAATCTGCTGCAGGAGCTCTCTGTCCACTCTATAGCGCTCTACTATCTCCAGCTCATGTAACCCGTGGTAGGTGACCCTGGGCCTGTACACTCTTCTCCGTCTCCTCACTGTGGGTTGTCTGGCACCATCTGCATTGTCACCACCCTCAGCAAGTCGCCGATGTCTCATTATGACAGCTATGGCAGCCCCTAGCATTTCTGCTCTGAGTTCAGCTTTTCAGTTTTCACTTCTATTAGCTTACTCCTGTCTTGCAGTGTCTCTTAATGAGAACATCCTGCAGTACTGTTTGCAGAGTTTTAAGTGCTGGGCTGGGCTACTATTCTGCATGTGTAATTGCCTGCTTCTAATTATTTTCACCTGCCAGCTTCAGCAGTTATCCCTGCTAGCTTCCTATTAATTCTGTTGCTTCCTTTTTCCTTTCTGTTTCCTCAGGGGGGAGCAACTTGCATACTATCTGAAACACGCTCACAGTGGCTTACACGCGCGCACATGTGCTTACACGGTTAAGGATCTACTTATTCAGGTTTAGACACGCGTACACCCGCACAAACACTGTTACACGTCTGCCAATAGCCTCCAACATACTCAGACTGTCTTACACGCGCACACCCGCGCAAACAGTGTTAAACATCTCCCAACACGCTCCCACATGCTCACACTGCCTTACACGCACGCACACTGCCTTACTGCGCTTCATTGCGCTGCGCGCATGCACGGCCAGCAAGAAACTTTGGTATAGGTAACAGTGTACACCTTCCATTTCTTGTCTTTCCATGACTTATCTAGTGGCACACCTCTTTCCATGATCTGTGCCTGTCATCTGTCATGTTACACTGGCCTCCAATGAACTGCGTTTCTGTCTACCATTCCCCCCCGTGATGTCACCTATCTCCTACTCTATTCCTCCCCTTTTGTATCTCTTACACTACTCAGACCGTGCTCATTTGCTATGTGACTGTGGGATTCAGTATCCTAACCCTCATTTACATGAGATTGCCTACTAATGCTTAGTTACATGTCTTAGACTCAGCTTCCCCCCTTAGCAACCACTACACGGTGGCCATGTTGGTTTTGGTCTGCTGGTCCCTGCATTGTCATTCCATGTATTGCATGAAACCCACATTTGTGGGTTTATAACCTTCTTTTTTATGGTTTTATACAGCGCAGCCCGTTTGCGAGGGGCTGCGCTGGGTTTACACATCGGCAATTGCCGAAAAAAAAATCATATTTTTAATATTTTTGCATCGGGTTATCTTGCCAATGGCCACATATTTGGCCATTGGCATGCTGCCTGACTCATATGCAACCTTTTTTCAGAGCTGACATCGCTCCGTTGTGGATTTTGCAGAAATGTACTCAGTTGTCAACTGAGTACATTTCTGCAGCTAAAACGTCTCCTACACGGACTGGTTTCTGCTTCGTGGATCGCTAATATACCTCATTTGCATACCTTTCGGATGCAAGTGAGGTATTTAGCATGTCCACGCCCAGTCCGTGTAAGAGACATTTTAGCTGGTCTCTTACATGGAGTTTAGGGCTGTTCCTGGATCGCGAGGCTTGCATGGAGTGTTGCACGTCTCTTACACTCCGTGCAAGCCTTCGTGAATCCTGCCCTGCATGAAAGCCTAATCTTCTTTTGTATAACAAAAAAGGTTTACAGTGCCTACTTGTAAGAGGTTGACATACATGATTGATGTGATCAGTCTCCATTCTTCTTCCTGATGAAGACAGACCTTTTTATATGCAGGGGAGGTTGTCACTTAGAGGTACAGTAGGTAACTCCCATTTTTTTGAACAACACATGCATCCAGAGAAACAGCTTACAGTAAAAACAAGTCACAGTGCTCATTTTTAAAGAGCTTGTGGATGTGCACAAGCAGGAGGAAAAATGAAGGCAAAATGTGAAACCTCTGAACCTTTTGTATAGACTTTCTGTGCCCATGGAATAAAACTCCACCAAGTGTGAACTGTGGAGTACATAAAAAAGCAATTTTCATTGTATTGCAAATAACAGACATTTTGTTAAATTATAGCCAAGTGGTTAGAGCACTTATACCTGGTTGCTGTAGGGTATTTATGGTGAGAAGCAGAATGCTCCTGGTATCAGGGCATGGTTCTATGGTGATCCAGTCTGGGGTCTTCACTGTCAAGTTTCTTCCTGAGCCTAACAGTTAGTCAGCCCTGTTCTGTTCAGATTCTTCCTCTCTTCTCTTTCCAGGTGAAGTCAGTGCAAAAGATGACTATATAGATATGTGCCTGGCTAGATAAAGGGCTAGAACTGGGATGGAGATAAAGGGCTAAAAACTGGAAGGGCAGTTAGCCAATCTCCTGAGAGAGAGAGAAGGTGGTGCATTGAGCCCTGGAGTAGGTTCTGATGATGCAAGAGGCTGATGTAGACAGTATGGGCGTGAGCTGACAACCATAGTAGAAGGCTAGTGTGTGGCTCCATTTTTTTACTCCTAACAACAGAAAAGGAAAGCCCGATTTCCAAATGAGTAGTGGAAAATATTTTCAAATAAATGAAAGCTGCTGTTTAGGTTTGTGCACACCATGAGGTAAAAAACATTTCAAACTCATGACAGTTACTGTTTAGATTTGCACCTATCGTGTGATCACAAAAAAGAGACAGTGAGAAAGAGAGAAGGGGTGGGGGCTTGTTTCCCATGTTCCTAGTTCACCAGCTAAACCATACCGAGGGAGATGCAGTGATCTGCAAATCTAATTTCTTGATTGCCTTTTTCATATTAACAGGAGAGATTAGAGTTATTAAACGGTTCATTTCCATATCCTAGGTTAAAGAGTACAAATGTTTTAGCTGTATAAGTTATGGTTTGTTAGAAATGATTGAGATTAGTCTAGGGTGGTGGTGGGAGTCCAGCCGATCTGGTAGATTAACTCCGTTTTTTTTCTAGGATGGCATTTTAGTTTCTTTAGTGTGGTCCTAAGTGAGCTTGTTTGGGAAGTGGAAGTGGAATCCTCCATGGTCTGGGATATCATAGAAGTGCTTCACTAGTTGTTTTTGAGGATCTGGAGTCTGATGTTGAACAAGTGGCATACCATCCTGATTTTGATCTTGTTCACTGTTTTCCCTGTGTGAAAACAAATGCAGCCATAACACTGAGCGTTGTATATCACAAACACAGTGTTGCAATTATCAGAACAAGTGCTGTTGTTTTTTTTTCTACAAAGTACTGGATAGCAGAAGTAGTCCTTGTTACTTATGTATTTGCATTAGGTGGAAAAAAAGGGGGGGGCACAGGGGTAAGTTCCTCTTTTGTCTTCCTCTAGTCAGAATTTTCACTCTACCCAGTCCTTAATGTTCCTGGCTCTCTTGAAAACAAAACAAGTATGGGGTCCTTGGAGTGTTTCCAGTTGTTTATTGCATGTAATCATAACCCAGTTGTCAGTGATGATCTTTCTGATTGTTTTATACTCTACCGTAAAAGTGAGTGTCGTGCTTTTTTTTTTTTTTTTTTGTCCTGTGGATCCCATTATTGGTTTCTTTTGAGCCCTAAGAGTCTCCCATTTGTGAGGTGGGGGGGTCCCATCATCTTTTAAAGTTCTGATGGGGTTAAAGGCGTAATTCAGTAATCTATTTGTGTACCCCCTAGCCAGGAAGTCACGGTGTATGCTGATTAGATTTGTGATGAAATCTCTATGCTCTTTGGAGACACATATAATTTTCATCCCCTGAGAGTTTATTACATTTTTCCTTTGTGATCTGGGGATGCATGATTTTACTGTGCAGCAGCATAGTTACCCTGGTTGGTTTTCTGAACAGATTATTGGAGAGGCATTTGTTTTCTGTGACCTTAGATGTGGTTTTGTATAAAAAGCTGACTGAGGGATTGGTGTTAGCAGTTATGAATCTCAGAAAGATAGTGGGATTACTGATAGCATTGTAAAATATATTCATTGTGGCTTCATCACTCTCCCAGATGATAAAGATTGTATCAATTAAATGGAGGTAACATTTCATCAATGAAAATATCGGCTTTGGTTCACTGCTTTCTCCTCCCATTTTCCAAGAACCACAATGGCCAGGCTTGGAGCCATGGCTGCCCCCATGGCTATTCCAGTAGTCTGCTTATAAAATGTGTTGTTAAACATGAAGCAGTTGTTCCTAAGGGCTAGATCCAATAACCTTCATAGAACTTCTGCCCTTCCTGGTAAAGCATTCTTGTCCTTTCATATGCCTCTGTTATAGTGTGAATACAGGAGATGTGCAGAAGCACTGTATAAAGTGCTTCTACATATTTTGTGACCAGGATTGTGGAATCATTGACTAGAATATCATTAATTTTACCCAGAAATTTCAGAACATTGAAAATAAAAGATTTGTTGGCCTCTGCCACTGGTTTTATCAGGGCATCAAGGTAAATGGATATTGTCTCAGTTATGGAACCACCACTTACCACTACCAGTTCGTAGGGAAGATCAGATATATTCTTATGGGGTTTAAAGAGCCCAAGGATGCTTGTTATTTTGGGGAGGGGTGGTGACCAAAAAGTAAAACACCTTGGCATCTAGTAAATCATCCTCATGCAGCATTATTAGTTGCTCTCTCAAACTATTATAAGCAATATTCACAGTGTTAAAATCACATTTACTGTAAAACCTGTTATTGTCAAGCCTGCTCTCAATCATGCAGTTATATGTGGTTGTATCTGTGACTAGGATCCCTCTCCCTTATTCGCCTTTATGATTCTGTGAGTCATCTCAACTCAGATTTTTCACAGCAGCCAGTTCCTGTTTGTTCATCTTGTATAACTTTGAAATAGATGGTATACTGAGGGCCTTATGGATATTAGCCTCATATTTGCTCTCATATGCACTCAGGGTGGGATATAAATGGGACAAAAGTCACTGGACTTTTTCCATTTTATACCATTGCCATTTCTGTCAGTGTTGACTTCATCCTTATTTTTGTCATTGAAAAATACTTTAATATTCAATTTCCTCACATGCATCTATCTTATTTTCTACCAAGTTCCTTCTGTTGAAAGGTATAAACGTGAAATCCTTTCCTAAGAGTTCTTGTTCTAGCTAAGGCAATGGTTTTGTTGAGTGGTCCCAGATCTCAGTCCTGTTTTGTTGTTGGCTCTGGTGGGTCCCTTCTGTTGTATTGATTTCTCCAAGTCATTCAGCTCCCTGGACCCTTTCCAGGACCTGTTCCTCTGCTTTTAGTGCCATTTTGGAGACCTCCAAGTTGGGGTGAAGGCATGCTCCATTCTGTGCCTCCCTGTTGGGGTCTAGTGGTTCCATTTGTTGGGTGTCTCCATCTATGGTGTTATCCTTATGTCTTGTTGCTTCATGCTGGTGGTGGGTGCATCAAACTCAGATCCAGGTTCATTGAGGCACTGGAGAAAATCCTGTCTGTTGTCTCCTTCCCCATCTCTCTGATCAGTAATAGGTGTGGCTAGACTTCCTTGTTTTCTAGCCTGATGCTTGTGGTGGTGATTAGGTTTACAAGCTTCCAGTGCCTGGCAAAATGTACCGCACTACTGTGTCTAGGTGGGTATCTCCTTCTTATTAACAAAGTATGCAGGTTCTGTCGCTCCTGCTTGACCTTCAAGAACCTGTTGATTTTTTCCATTTTTTTCTTCTTAACTTTGTTTTCAAAGTCAGTAATTCTTCAAGATCCAAAAATATGTCAGGGTAGTCCTTGAATAAATTCTTCAAGCTTAGGATGTTGATGATAATCAAATCCTGCTGTGTTTTGTTATGTCTAAGGAGGATCCCAATTAGCTTGAGACTAGCATCACCTAAAACTGTGTCCCATTCTCTGATTAGGTCTTCTTCCACATCGTTCCAGATGGGTTTCATGAACAGCTTTAGTCCCCAAAGAATCTGTTCTTTTTCAGTACTGTTCCTGAAGTAAATTTCTTTTCAGTATAGTCCTATCAGACTTTTTAGTTGTTTCTCAAGGAGTAAAAAGTTGTTTGTAGATTTGTATTGGATGTTGTCTTTTGTTGAGGCATCTACATGGTCATCATGCCTGGTATGCTGGGTTGCATTTACCTAGATAGGAGCCTTCAGAAGGTTTTTAAGTCTTGTAACCAAAATGGAATCCACTGAGAGACTCACACAAAAATGTCAGATATAATTCCTGCTGCACCTCTGAATGTGCTATTTGTGAATGTCGAATAAGAAAAGTCTATGTACTTTCAGTACACATTAGTTTATAGTGGGCTCAGTCCTGGGATTGCTCTTGTTTGGCATCTACTTCTCTAAAATACAGGCCAACACTAAGGGACTCCAGCTAACAATATGCAGATGACCGCAAACTGGGAGACATTATTAAATCCCCAAATGATGTGGTTATTCTACAAAAGGGCCTTACAGAAACAGATGCTTGATGCCAGAGTCATGGGCTCAAGCTCAATGCCAAGAAATGTATAGTTATCCTCTTTGGGAAAAAACATATACCCATGAATTACCATATAGGTGGCAGTACACTAAACACTGAAAGTGTGATAAGTGACTTAGGGACACAGATGGACAGTGGTCTCACCTTTGATAACCACATTGTCATAACAGTCAGGAAATCCTTCTATGTGGCACACCTCATCACTAAGGCCTTTTCATCCAGAAAAAACGGTCATTGTCCCACTGTACTCATCCCTCATTAGACCCATTATAGAATAAAATGCCACATTTGGCATGTACCTCTCAAGACATCTTCAACAACTGGAAAGGCCGCAGAAATACCTCACTAAAAGAATCACAGGCGTAAAGCAGATGTCCTATCTGAACCGTCTAAAAAAACTCCACCTATACTCTGTCACATATCGTCTACTCAGAGGTGATCTCTGCTTAACATACAAGGCCATGTCAAACCCAGAGCTGCTGGACATGCTACACTTAAAGAAATCCCAATCCCTCAGAGACACATGCTCCAGGGATCTAGACCTTGTCATCACAATGAACAAAATATGCTGGGGGATAGGTTCCTGACCCAGACACTCCCCAGACTCTGGAATAGACTGCCCATACATGTCAAGCAGAGAGCCTGTTTGGCCCTCTTCAAAAGGAACCTTGATGATTGGATGGGAGATAGGAAATTCATCCTGGGGATCATGTCAGTTGCCCTGCTAGACAGGGGTCCAAGGAAATAAATACTGTGGGAAGAAATAGCCAGGGAATTGTTATGGCTAGGCTTGTATAGGCCCTAGGGCCAATAGACTAGAACCAACCTATGTAAACTGAAATATTATGAAACATAACCAGAGTGAAATAAATGCTATGCATTAATGATCTACTTAAATACTTTAAGAATAAATTCATAAAATCAGTTAAGCACTTTCTTCTCAAATACATTAGAGATGTCTTCAGAGAACTCAACTCATTAGATTCCATTTTGGTTACCAGTTTTTGTGCTGAATATGTTTGAATTTTTTAAGTCTTGACTTATCTGTTTCCATGTTACTGGTGATCTCAATAAAGTAATTTTCTCAAGAGGATAACTCCTTTAGGGTGCAAAGTAAGAGCAGAAAACAAAGGTAGTCTAAAAGGTTTGAGTCAAGTCTGCTGTGACCCAGAGGGTGGCAAGTCTAACAAAAACAGAGTACAAAGGATTAGCCTGGACAAAATAATTTTAGCTAGCCGATCTAGGAGACACTTTCTGTCTGATAGCCACCCATTGGGAGGAATAAAGGCAGCTTGTTGATGTTTCAAGTAGTTTATTCAGTCAAGTAGACAAATGAAACAGTGTTCTTATTCTAATAAACTGCATTCAACAGGTCAGCTATTTAAATGCCATTACAGACAATGGTGGGAGGGTCCAGGGGAGCTGACTGGAGGAAAATCTGGGAGATGGAAAAACATGGAGCCAGTCCTAAAGGATACAGGTTTTTTATATATATATATATATATATATATATATATATATATATATATATATATATATATATATATATGGATTCCTATTACAAAAACGAAAGTTCACTACTTTGAACATGTAATAGGAAGCCTCACTTCTGCGAAAGTTCACTTTAACGAAAGTGAACTTTTGCGTAAGAGCACTTCAACAAAAATACCACAGCACAGTGAAGGACATCAAAAACAAGCTATGCCCTTCACTATGGTGTGATAGTCATGGACCTTAGGGTTAGGGCACGGGATAGTGTAAGGGGATAGTTAGTAAAGCTATCCCCTTACCCCAACCCATGCCCTAACTCTAAGGTTCGTGACTATCGCACCATAATGGAGGACATTGCTATGTCTTTCACTGCGTTGCAGTCATCACGGACCTTAGGGTTAAGGCACGGGTCATGGTAAGGGGATAGTCTAAGGTCCGTGAGTACTGCACGGAAGTTCAGTACAACACCCTTTCATTGTACTGAACTTCACGTAAGTGCACTTTCAATTAAGTGCACTTTTACTGCAGTGAGCTTTCCAAGCACTATTTCGAATTAATGAAAATTCGATCTAGTGTATGGAACCCATATATATATATATATATATATATATATATATATATATATATATATATATATATATATATATAAAATATATATATATATATATATATATATATACATACACACACACACACACACACACACACGCACACACACACACACACATATATATATGTATATATATATATATATACATATATATATATATATATATATATATATACATATGTGTATATATATATATATATATATATATATATATATATATATATATATATATATGATGAATGCACCAGTCCCCATTCCCCTTGCTGATAATGGCAGACCTTTTATATGCAGGGTAGGCAGCCACTTAGAGGTACACTAGGTGACTGCCATTTTTGAACAGTACATGCATCCAGAGAAATAGTTTACAGCAGAAACATGTCACAGAACTCATTTTTAAAGAGCTCATGGATGTGCACAAGTAGGTGAAAAAAGAAAGTAAAGTTTGAGACCTGTGTGACTGTGAGTAGTTGTGATTAGGAGTTATAGTTGTGTGATGTAAAAGAAATCCAGCATTTGTCTGACTGGCATGCAAACTACAGTTGATTTTGTTGAATTATTAACCTGAAAAGTTTAACATTTTATCAGGATATTTTGTCTAATGACATATCTTTTATCAAGGCATTTCAAAATGCAGTTCAATGCTTCTGCATTTTCTTTCTGAAAACAGGTTAGCTGTTTGCCCTTGACTTTGAAATTTAACTAATAAAATACAATAAACTATGTTTTTAAAAATGCAGTCAGTAGTTTTGCAAAGTTATAAAATACATAGCAAATGTTGCAAGTTTTAACACTAAGCATAGAGACAGAGAGGCAGTCTAAATTACATAAATGTGGGAGGAAGGCAAAACAGTACAAGCTGAAGATAACACAACTGTGTAGTTAGCACATATGAAAAAAGGAATTAGAAGCACTTTGCTATCGCCTGCGTTTATGACATAAATACATCTGAAGATGTCAAAAATGTAGCATTTGACATTATATAGCGAAAAGATAATGGCTATAAGTTATGAAATATACTTGCAGATAACCTGACATAACTAACCTAAAAATGCATATCTGTCATGACAAACTGGTAATCTCTTGTTACCATTTGGGCAATAGAACCTTTCCCCCTTAGAACAGCTGACATAGCATTAAATCTCCATGATGAAGGCCTCCTCTGCCCCCCCCCCCACCAAAGCAGTACAGGTTAGCATTCTGAAGGATGACAATATAAGTAAATGAGTTGTACAATCTTCTATATTATTTATGAACTTAAAAAATTAGGAGACGAAGTGTACCCATGATTATTATTAATTAGTTTTTATATTTATTATAACTGTAGTTATTGTTACCCTGTTTCTTTTTAACCATATAATACTTGATTAAGGAGGACACCACAATAACAAAATTATGCTCTGAAATCAATGAAGGTGTTGCATATAATATACAGGAGCTCCAAAAGGGGGTTGATTTGATAACTCTTCAGTTAATATGGATTTGGAAATCCTTGCCCCTTATTGCTTTGTCTTTGTTACAGACCTAGATTCTGTGCTTAATATCAGGTGATTATGTCTTACAATCTACACTAAAAGATTATATGGGAATGTGCATGCATGCTAGTTTACTTGGAGTGTCAAAGCAACTATAATTTTCATGAAATGTATATATTTAAATTTGGAGTACTGAATATATTTACGGATGACATTCCATCCCTTCTGATGCCATTACACTATTTATTTGGATGTTATTCCCATGGTTTTTGCTTCTGGGCTGCAAATACTTTTCATAGATTTACTACAGTAGCTCTCCAAAATATGAGAGGGTAGTCCTTTAACTTTTAAATTATTTAATTCCATTGAAACAAGGTAGGTGGGTTAGTCTGTAGAATCCTTTTTGACACAGGCAGAATGGCATTACAACAATTTTTTATACTGCTGTGTAAATGAATGTATATATAATTTACATCTATACAACTTCTTCAATGTGATTATTTCAATTCTGGAAGAAGTAAAAAAAGCTTAAATACTGACACTAAAAGTCTGTAATGATTATTTTAAAACTGATAGAAGAAGAGGAGCTAAATATAGTCAAACTGAATAGAGTGAATAGTACACAAATTGTGAAAATAAACTGTATTAGCCTTCATTATCAATAAGAAAAGCTATACAGATGAATAACTGGACAACATAAATGTATACATTTAAATATTTTCAAGTATACGTTGAACTGAGGTACTCCATTAATTTCTTTCTGAATACATAGTAGCCAATCAGTTTCCTCATTTCTTTGCAAAAGGAATTCCAGTTATCTGGGAAACTTTTACATAAACTTTTTGGCACAATATTTAGGTTGAAGTAGACTGTAGAAAGAAAGGACAGTGTCCACTTGAGTCTACAAATTATATAGCGATGATGTAATTTGTAGTTTATTAGCATGTGCAGCTTAGAAGGATAGCACCCCATTTAATTTGATTTTGAGATGTTGATTTTCATGCCCGCAGATTAATGCTCAGTACTAAATTGCTTCATGGCATTTTAGGTATGGTAGCCACATGGACAATACTGACCACAGTGATGTCATCTTAAAAATGCATCTTCTAACATCTGCAGGCTGCATGCTCTCTAAACCTTAATTGTGCCAACAGGAGCTTGAACATGACAACATGCAAGAGTAATCCCTAGCAGCATTCTACACTTACTATGACAGTGTTTGATGTAATGCCACACTCTTGTAACATCTGGCCAAAGACATTCTGACTACATGCTCATATGCCCTCTTTAAGTCCACAGAATACGTGTTGATATTAATGTCAGCTTCATGCAAACTTCTAATCCACTCTGCAACAGCCAGGATAGAAGTTTATACTTCTTTGCAATCAAAAGCTTGGAGTATATATTTCAAATGCAAAATATTTGATTTTATGTGTCTGTCATTTCTGATGTTGCTGTTGAGTTGAAATACCTTATACTTTGTTGAAGTGTTCAGTTGCTCTGTCTAGTTTTTAATACTTTAATGATGAGTATAAAAAAGTGAAATAGAAAGGGAGATTAATACAATTCAAAACAGAGACTGACAGAGAGAACTATAATCATAAAGATTACCTTTTTACATCAATTTTTTTAAAATAATTTTAAATGTACAAAACTTTGTAGAAGTTTTAAAACAGCAGAAATTATGCTGAGGGTCTGTGATGCATGGTGCAAATACATGAACAAAAGTGGGTCTCAAGTCTGTACTCCTTAAGAAAATGAATATGCAACTTCACCTAAAAATGTGAGCAACTGAACAAAACTGATTGCAAGAGAGCTAGGTGAATGCTTTGTTTGTTGTTTTATATTTAGACTTTTAGATATGGTTTGAATCTACTTCCCCCCTTTCAGAAACCGAACCATAAACTGTGAATGACATCAGGAAGTATCATGCTTTGATTTTTTACCTCAAATATTGCTGGGATCCTGCTGACAAATGGGAGTAGTGATACCTGTCAGCAGTTACACATGACTAGAACTATTTTCTTGGTGAAGAATTAAACATCTCTGTGAGATTCCTGTGTTTGACATGAATAACCTATGGCAAACTTGTAATAATTTCATTGCCATTCATGTCAGAAGCCATGTGTATATTTTTAGGAACACCTCTTACTTAAATAGACTTATTATGATACCTGCAATTTCTAATATGTACAGAGAGGAGTATGAGAGCTTTAATGTCCAAAGGGATATTTCGTAGCATTGTAGCAAATATATGCAAGTGACAACTTTAATTAAACTTCATTCCATCTTCTATTATGTTAATAAAGTTTTGTCTTTGAAGTGTTATCTTTTAGCAGATTCAAGTTTCAACATTGCTGTGGATCCTAAACCTTAAGATCTTTAATGCATTTTTTTTTCTTTTAGACAATGTATGGAAGTATGCAGGCTTTCCTCACAGTGATTATATTTGCTGTTTTCCAGTATGGCTAACAATGTCTTTGTTTTATAATTTAGTGATTAAGTTCTTGTTCAAAAAAACTTAATTTGGTTGTTCTAAATTTTATAGATTTCAATCCTTTACTTTATCCTGGCCATGTCATAATCTTCTCTGCATTGTTTTATACGCGTCACAATGCCCTCACAAGCTTATGTAGGATTTTGAGCATGTCCAGTTGTTCACAGACTACTGCCAGTAAATGAGTCCTGCAAAAGTTGAATGCTTTATTTCTGTCTTAGAAAAGAGAGTTTTATTTTTACTGAACTCAGGTTGTAGATTACCCAGGCATGGTTTTATAGCCTCCTTTTGGATTCACTTGCTATTTGGTCAAATATCTAAGTCTCCCTCTGTTCATTTCTGAGATAAGCATACCAAAGTAAGACGTACTCAAGAGAACTCATAGAGGGGGGGGCGTGGCCAAGGATGAACACAGGATAGCAGCAGATTTCTTCAGCTCCACCAATTTCATTACACTGACAGGAATTAATTACTTAAAAAATTAATTTTTGAAGTAATTTTCTTTCTAAATATGTTTGTTTTATATAGTTCTTGAACTATATCTAAAAAAGAAAGGAAATTTTAACAATATTCCTGTCAGAAATCACTTTGGAAATTTTCCTGTCAGTTTATCAGTCTGAAATGAGTTCCAGTAAGACAAATTCTCAAGACTCCAGCATCAAGAAAGAACTTCAGTCTCTGATAACTATAATCCAGCAACTTACTGCTAAGATGGATAAAATGGATACTAAAATAGATACCTCCATAGAAAAACTACAAAACAAATAGACTTGTTACATATAGACCTGCAACAACAGAAGATCCAGATGACAGGCATAGAAGAACTGTGAATGACATGGAAAATAGAATCCAAAAAGAGGAAATCAACATTGAGTTTCTGCTGAAACAAAATACACATTTACAAACAAAGCTGGATGACCTGGAAAATAGATCTAGGCGTAATAACATTAGGATTTTTGGACTGCCAGAAAATATTGAAGGCAACAATATTACTTCTTTTTTAACAACATGGCTCCCTAAAACTTTAGACTTACCAGAAGCATTCTCTTTTGGTATCAAAAGAGCACATAGATCTATAGCTAATACTAACTCTAACAAAAACTATCCTAGATCAGTTATAGTTAGATTTCTATCATCTTTGATAAAGAGATGGTTCTTAAATCTGCTTGGGCTAAAGCTCCTGTTAAGATTAATGAGACAACTGTGCATTTTGACAATGACTATTCTTCCTTGGTAATAGCTAAAAGAAAAGTTTTTCTGCCACTAATAAGGGAGCTTAAAAAGCACAGTTTAAAACATACCTTCTGTTTCCTGCCAAGCTAAAAATCTTCCTTCCTGATGGTCCTAAAATTTTTGATGACTTAGACTCTGCTTTACTGTTTATCAAAAATAAGATTTTGGATAAAATAGAGGAAATGGAATGGGCTAGTCCTTCATTAAAGAGACTGGCAACTGAAACTTCATGGAAGACTTCAGAGAAGAAGAAGAGACTAAAAAACAAATGATTTGTTCTATGTTTTTTTTTTTTTTTTCTCTCATCATTTTACTTCATTATTAATCTTTTTAAATATAGTTCCTGCATTTCCAGAAAGCCACAAATATTCTGAAAAAGATTTAATCAAAGTTATTCTCTGTGTGCAAAGAAATGTTTTGTTTCATAACCAGTCAATATATCTGAGGAACTAATAACAAGCTATTATTCAATTTGTTTCTCTTTCTGAAAAGAGAAGTAAGGTCAGTAATTTGATACATTTTTTCTCTTTTTTTTTCTCCTTTTCTTCTTTTCTTTGTTTAAACAATGACATTCTATTTAGATTATGTAGTGGGTAAAGGGTGGGGAGGGCAGGGAGAGAAGAGTAATGAAAATATGATAAATGGAATAATAACATATTTATTCCTTGTAAAAAGTTATATGTTCTTCAAATGCTATTCCTAATTATACTTTCTTGATTATACTGCTTATGCTTGTTTGTAAATAATCTGTCATGCTTTAACTAATAATAATTAGAACTAAATAATAGTAAATAATATGTTTTATTTTTAACTCTATTAATGTAAACAGTAAGTAATATTCCATTGTATATACTTCTTATAGCTTTCTCTTACATTTTTTTATTTCTGCTTTACACTCTTTTATTTTCTACTCTCTTTTTCTTTTCTTTATTCTTTCTCTTTATTTTTTTTTCATATTAATATATAGAAATGCTTTTGATCATATAGACACAGTAAATAAAAGATTTGCATAAAAATTGAGTTGGGACAAAAATATTGAGTTTTATTACTTATTAATAACTTTGGGCTTAATTTAACTTACATAGAGGCTGTAATAACCTGTAAAATACATCGTGAAGATTTTGTCATGTTTAGATGCATTTACACTGCTAAATGAATGTTTGTCACTAGTTCTTAACAAGTTTCCCGCCAAAATGTTAAGGGAGACAATCTGGGATGTGGGCTACCTCATGAACAGTGCCCTCGAGTTGTTTTAAAAGCTTCAACTCTCAGAATTCTCACAGAGAAGCTGAAAGCAGTCAATATGACCTTTGACTCAGATATCACACTGACACATCGCAGATTCAGGAAGAACACTCTACCAGGAAGTAGAACTGATGCAAATGAGACTATGTGAAGGAAAATGAACTCTAACATTTAAATGTGAGTTATTTTATATAATTACTTAAATATCTATGTTATAATTCATAAAATATGTCAGTTATAATGATTTTAAATGATGCAGTTTCTTGTAGTAAGTAAATGCCTTATTTTAGAAGGCATAGAAAATGAAACATTTATTCAAGTGTTTTGAAAATCTACTTGACTGCAGCATACTAATCTGTGTTAAAAACTTATGTTCCAAACATATACATTACTATAACTCATTTAATTCATCTGATTGACAAGCATAAATAACTTTATAACTCTATTCTGGAAGAAATTGTCATGTGATATATTTTAAAGCAGTAGTATAGACATACAAGATACAGATGGCTTTTTTACAATAATGCAAGTGTTTCTGAGAATTTGCATAACTATGCAGTATGATTTATAACAATTTCTATAAATATAATATTTTATTCTATTGACAATAATGAGTATGAGTAAAATGCTCATATACAAGCAATTCAAGTATTTTTTTTTTGGAAGCTGTTGACTGCATTTACATGACAGAAAATAGATGCATCTTAATATATGTAATGTCTGAACTATATTAGCCAAAGTTTTTGATTTAAATGAATGTTAGAGCTTATTTTTACATACTTTGAATAAATTAATATGTAAATATGCCTTTTTTTCCCTCTCTCTCTCTTTCTTTCACTCTCTCTCCCTCTTTCACGTCTTTTATTTCTCTCTCTCCTCTTGGTTCCTAATATCAAGATTATTTGAATGCTATTTGAATACAAGTGTATTTTATTACATAGATGTATATAGTAGTATGAATAGTTATTAAAAAAAAAAAAAAGTTTATTTTAGTTTATATGATGCTGTTTTATCAAATGTGTAGTCTTGTCTTGCTAGATAATTGAATTGAAAGCTGTTAATTTAAGTTAAATATAACCAGTATTAAATTGATAAGGTGGTAGCTGAGGTACTGCTGCTTAGGGTAGGGGGTTAACTTGAGTGGTAAATACTACTTTAAGTTGGAGTTTTTAACTCCAGGCTGGATGCAAGGTTTAATCCTTACATTATTTGTACTTATTCATTGTTATATGTATTTAGTTTTGACATCCACAATATATTTTGTACACTCATTGTCACTACAAACAAAATTGAATCCTATACAAAATCCCATAAGAGATTCAATAAATACAGCTATATTTAAAGGTACACCTAAAGGAGGAGATGTAACATTACTTATGTTGTTATTTGTTATTTTGATCATAAGATTCTTAAGTTTTAAAAATGCCAAATGACATCTTTAAAAGGAATTTCTTTAAACATTAATGGATTGAATAATCTGTAAAAGGGCAAGCCTAATAAGATACATTAATTTACATAAGACCAACTTAGTCTTCCTGCAAGAAACCCATCTCTTGAAAAAGATATTGATAAACTAGCCACAAACAAATATACAGTATTGGTTAGTTCAGAGCACACTCAGAATATTAGAGGAGTGGCTATTTTATGGAATAAAAGTATGCCCATTCCTAAAACCATTACGTCTTATCAGGATGACAAAGGAATGTTTTGTATGGTTACAATACAAATTAATGGGAAGACTTACACTTTAAATAATGTATATTGGATACCTGGAATTGGTATTAATACAGTGAAACATCATCTTGATAAGATCATATCATTCTCTATAGGAGATATTATTTTAGCTGGTGACTTTAATTGTATACTACATGAAAGTGATACTACCACTATAGGAAAAAGAAGAATTACATCTAATGCAAAACATTTAAATGATTTTGCTAATTCTTATCATTTGAATGATATTAATAATCAGATAGATTCAAAATCATTACCATACACCTTTTTTTCTAACAGATACAAAACTTATTCAAAAATAGATAGGGTCTTTATTTCTAACCAGATGGTAACAGATTTAATTAATTCCAAAATCATTTCATGTCCTATATCTGATCATAATTCAATTGTTTTTGAATTCATGATAACAAATACTCATAATGTTCAGATCAAAAGGATACCAGCATACTTAACTCAACTAAAAGACTATAAAGAATATATACTTTCAGAAGTAAAACATTTTTAGACATAAATAATACTCCTGAAGTCTCCATTGTCTATGTTTGGGATGCCTTAAAATCATATCTATATGGACAAAGTATCAGATGGTATAATAATAAAAGGAAATCTTGGGATAAGGAATTGTTAGATATTCAAAGTAAATTAGACTCTTATAAACATAATAATAAAGAAAATATTATGGACAAGAAAGTTATTGAAGAAATAAACAAACTAAATGAGAAATACAAAGAAATTTTAACTCATAAAGGTAAATAACTTTAGAGAAATACAAGTTTTTGTCTTATTCAATAAGCCCCAAATACTTACATAGACTTAAAAATAAAACAAAAAGGTTGAATAAACAAAACCATATCAAAGAAATCTTTTCTCTAAGGAAAAAGAAGAATGTTTCTAGTATACCAGAAATACTAGATGAATTTAGAAATCACTTTCACAAAATTAACCATAATAACATTAACATGGAACCTAAAGATAAAATAAAGGAGTTTATAACCACAAACATGAATAAAAAGCTTAATAAACAACAGATTAAACTATTGGACAAAAGCACTTCATATACAGAGGTTATTACACAAATAAATAAGCTTAAATCAAACAAAGCAACGGGTAATGATGGTATTATACCAGAGATATATAAAATCCTTTCTAAAAGTACATATTCATTAATACATAAGGTTTTTATTTTGGCCCAAACTGAGTTAATAACTCCCCCATCTTGGCAATATACATTTATTTCGCCAATTTTAAAACCTAATAAAGATCCAACTGGATGTACTTCATATCGGCCCATCTCATTACTTAATGTTGATTATAAAATGTTTATGAGTATTTTTGCTGATAGATTGAAGACAATCATCCCCGGCATTATAGATATAGATCAGACAGGCTTCATTGTAAATAGAAATACTTTTGATAATATAAGAAGAACTTTAACATTAATTGATTTTGCAAATAGGAAAAGAAAGATTTAACACTTATTAGTCTTGATATAAGTTCAGCATTTGATTCAGTAAGTTGGGACTATCTGTTTACCTTACTGAAGTGCACAAACTTCTCAGATGCATTTGTAAATCTAACTGAGCATTTATACAAAGGGACATTGGCTTATATTAAGGTAGGAACATATGTTCCACAACAAATACCCATTTTTAAAGGTACAAAACAAGGATGTCCACTTTCTCCACTATTATTCACTTTAGTAATGGAGCCTTGGGCTAATTTGATCAGAAACAGTACTGACATAGAGGGTTTTGAAATAGATGAAAATACAACATCCAAAATTCAGCTTTTTGCAGATGATGTTCTAATTACATCAGCAGGATCTAATTCTTCTATGCAGTCTCTATTTGATAAAATGATGAATTTTAAAAGTATTTCTGGTTTAATATTCAATGAAGAAAAAACTAAAATACTACCTATATATACGAAAAAATATTCTCATTAGTGATTTTACTAAATATGTACCCAATTCAGGTCAGATAACTTATTTAGGTATAATACTATCTAAAGATATTAAATCTATTATATATAATAATTATAATACCTGTTTTCTTAATATACAAAATCTTTTAATACCAGGAATAATATGTTTTTTTACTATGGAGGAGAGACTTACAATTATTAAAATGATAATATTCCCCAAGATTTTATACTTAATACAATCAATAATACTTCCACCTACAAAAATAATTATCAAAAACTGAATACACTAATGTTAAATTTCCTATGGGCACCTAATAGACCTAGGATTGCATTAAAGAAACATACTAATAGCTGGTCTCAAGGGGTATTTCTTTTCCAGACTTTAATTTATATACTATCTCTTCTATTGTAAAAGTTATTACTTTATTAATAGATCAGTCATATGTCAAAATGGAAAGATTATTGGGAGCTAATTAGTATGCACTTCATGAAAATCTCCTTAACACATAAAAATATGATTGTAAATAACTCCATGTTATGGTTACTAAAGGAATTTTGTACTTCACCTATTACACCTAAACATATGGTTTGTTACCCATTAAATATTATTATTAGCTATCGTAACTTTATATTCATGCACCCTAAGTATAGGGAATGGAATTTTATTATATTCCCTATAATGTATACTCAGGGTATGCTTTTGTCATCTACTTCTGAAGGAACTAATTTAGCTATAGATAATGATCTAAAGTACTGGTATCAGTTGATATCTGATAATAAAGTTAAAAATCTAGATTTCTTAAAACAAGAATTTGATCTAAGAGAAACTTGCTGGTTAGAGGTTCAGACCTTTAGACAACAGCTCATTAATAAAATAGATCTAATGTCTATAACAGTTAAAGAATCTATTCCAACACTGATTGATTACTTGATATTAAATTTACAACATAAAGTTTCTGATAAAGGTAAACTTTCATACATACATAAAATTATCAGACAAGAAACTTTTTACAGTGTAGATACATACTGGAATTATTTCACTTCTATTAATGGGGACCCACCAAATCAACAAGATAAACAATATATATTGAATCTGCCTATAGAACTACGTCTTCCATTGTCTGGAGACTTTATACATGGAAATTTTTACATAGATCTTTTATACACCTTGATGATGAATAAAATAAATAATAAAGATAATCTATGTAAGAGATGTAATGTAGAAATTAATGCTGACTGGGCTCATATGTTTTATGACTGTATAAAATTGAAAGAATACTGGAAGTCAATTAATGAATTTTGCAGGCTCTTTTACAGATAATTTCATTATTTCTAAATCTCTTATATTATTCAACACACCTGTACCTCAAAGTGTTAAAAGGTTAAGCTTCCCTTGTTATGGTCTATTCTAGCAGTGGCTAGGAAAATAATAACCAGAAATTGGATTTCAGATACACCTCCTTCGTTCAATGAATTTAAAAATGTTATGAATATAGTGTGCCATATGGAAATAAACACAATTAGGTCAAGAACAACTAGAAAAACATCTTATTATATTGTATGGGATAATTTACAAAATTTGTTAAAAAAATCCTAATTTCAATAGCATGGTATTTTAGTTTAATTAATTGATCTGATTGTAGTGGATGTCTTTGTAAATACTTTAGTTGTTTTGTTGAATGTTATAATCATATCTATTTTTAATTACTTGTATAAAATTGTTATGATATTTCTCTTGTATGTTAAAACAATAAACCTGTTTTGAAAAAAAAAAGAGAACTCATAGAGCAGAGCAATGCAAACAGTCTTGTGTAAAAAAATAACACTATTGTAATAGCTGTGTTATCTCAATTATATTAAAAACAAGAACTGTGTAATAAGCGGCAAAATATTAAAATACATATTGCATGAGTAAATAAATTAGGTTTTGTCTCACCTTCCCGAATTTCAGTGTGGATTGTAGTTTCCATCAAGTTAATTGATGTCAGGAAACTGTTTGTTTCTGAAAGAAAGAGATAGTGCTGCATAAAACAAAATCTGCACATTTGAATTAATTTCATGTATTATATTTGTAGAACCCAAATGAAGCATGTAGTAAAAAAGATTCCTCTGGTATACTGTGTAAATATGTTTTGTCCGCGTACCTTTTTGGTGCTTTATCAAAAGTACATAAACACATTTGGTACATCATTAGCACTTTGTGTACATCTTTCTTACAGTATTAATTCTTCTGATGTATCTTAAACTTTTACATATAATGCACACAAAACATACACACACAATCCCAGTACTCCCCATCCCAACTAAAACAACACTGATGTAGCTTTGCATTTATTTTGTACAAAGTAAAATAATAATAAATTTAAACACAGAGTGTATCTCCCATTTACATTAAAAATACATATTGCATACTCTCTAAAAATAAAAGTATTCATATTGGATTGAAAATGATTAAACCTATAAGAATAAAAAATAAAATGAAATGATAGGAGCTACATTATTTGAAGATTGCATTACTGACAAAATGGACCTGAGAATATCTAAGTTAACTAAAAACAAAATAATAATTAAAAAAGTAACTAAGCTGTAAAGCTATGAAAATCCTACAATCTTTACCATATCACTAAAATATTTCAATGAACTGAAAGTAAAAAAAAAAAAAATTCAGCAGTTACTTAGATCTTACTACTGAAATGCAGTTACAATACATCATGTATAAAATGTGTAAAACCTTATATAAATTTCTTGAAGCCTAATTAAGTAAAAACTAGGGCAGTTAATATAGCTTACTAACATCATTGAGAAATATCACCCTACCCTTAACAACAAATAAATATGCAAGGTAGAACTGGAAAAATATAAACTGAGATGCAAGAAATAATATTGCACTCTAAGATTTGAGAACAGTGTTCACAGGTTCTATTACAGGTACTCGAGGCCTGAGCATTTGAAGACCACTGAGTCAAAGCCAGGGAATTAAGCATCTTGCAGCTCCTATAGGCTGCTACTCATAGTCAAGGTCAAATATGAGTTTGGGTAAGTAGCTACTGCACTTTACCAGAATACATTATTTAAGTTTAAGAAGGTAAGTGTAGTAGCCATGAGGAAAGAGTGTGAGGGGATGGTAATGTAGTTTAGGGGAGTGATCACAAAGGGGATTTTGACTTATGGAGGGGGTTGGAGTTTTAGGTTTAAACAGTGATAGGAGACTTTAGGGTTAAAGAGTGGGTTTGGAGTTTTAGAGCAAGAGAATGGAGACTTCACTGGGTGAGAATTTTTATGGTTAGAGTTAAGGCTCTGGTAGGGCTGTCTTGTTTTACAGAGAAAGATGTTGAGAAGGCTTAGTAGTTTTGGCAAAGCAGGCTTGTGTGAGCTAGATCACATTTTTGAGCAAGTGGCAGTGAATATGTATGTTGCAAGTTATTAGCAAGCAAGCACTTGTAATACAGCCATGTTCATGTCTTGTGGTTTTACAACTTGTTACAAAAGTTGATGACTATGCCTACATTATATACTATTTTATGTTCTGTACTCCACACCTACATATTCCATATAAAGTATGACAGAACTTAAAAATATCAGACTGAAAAGCAAAACTTTTACATCTGTGAACTGGTAAGTGCCAGACCCCAGCAATTTAGAGCCCATTAGTATGTAGTATGTTTATTGTTTAATCATTGGTTGAGTCTGACTCTGTGACCTCAAGGACTTTGACACACCAAGACTCTCTCTCTCTCTCTCTCTCTCTCTCTGTTGCTACTTATTTAATTTCCTATAAATCCATATCCATTACCGTCTTCTTTTGCTTCATTCTTTCCCAGCATCAGTGTCTTGCAATGTGCCCCATTTTTGCATTATGTGGCCAAGTATTTGAGTTTAATATTTTACCATCAGGCCTTTTATTGAACAGACTG